>NC_090938.1:712399593-712707986 GCF_040938575.1 Ambystoma mexicanum
TGCTGGAGTGCGCGAATGAGAGAGAGAGTGAATGCAAGAGAGTATGAATGAGAGTGCGAGTGAATGCTGGAGTGCGCGAATGAGAGAGAGAGTGAATGCAAGAGAGTATGAATGAGAGAGCGAGTGAATGTGAGAGTGCGAAAGAAAGAGGGGGTGAAAGAGAGGGATGGCAAGACCGAGGGAAGCCGGAAAAGACCCCGAGCAACAGGGAACCGGAAAACCGGAACCTCGCCGACGGGGAAGACAGATACCAGCCGAGCGAGGTAGAGGGTACTACGGGGGGCGAAGCTAGGCTGGAACCGATGACCAGATAAGGGGAAAGGAAAGGAAAGGCAAGAGAGAACGGCCGTCGCCTAACGAGAAGGCGAAGGGCCGCGGAGATTAACCGAGAAAACAAAAGAGGAGCTCGGTATGTCAGGAACGGTAGTAGGCACAAAATCGAAAGTCAGCATAGCGAGTTGCAACGCGACTCGCAGGGGGCGTGGCTTCCTTAAATGCAGCAGCAACAAAAAGACTGGACCGCTCACAGACAGACTGTTGGGACCTAGTAGCGCCTCCATCTTGCCCATAACTTCCACGGTCTCAGCAGTGTGACAGTATGCCCTCTCCTTATCCCTTCTCCCCCGGGCTTCCCTGGGTGAAGGCGATGGAACAATCTGAGAAGGCGTGGGGCATGGATGTTACGTCTGGGCTCCCAAGATTGTTCTGCTGCTGAATACCCTTTCCAATGGACCAGGTATTGTATAGTGCCATGTCTGTAACGGGAATCCACCAGCCTCTCCACTTCATACTCGTCAGGGTCCGGGTCCTCGATCCTTAAAGAAGAGGGTCTACGATGACTCGTAGGATCGGGAAAATAAGCCTTTAGGAGAGACGTATGGAAAACAGGGTGAATCCTCTTCATCCTGGGTGGTAATTGTAACCGAAAGGCCACAGGATTTACCTGGAACAAAATAGGGAAAGGACCTATGAAGCGGGCCGAGAATTTTCCTGGGTGAACCCAACGCGGGAGATATTTGGTTGATAACCACACCTTGGTTCCTACAGCCCAGTTAGGGTTAGGGGATCGCTTCTTATCCGCATACTTCTTGTAACGTATCCGGCTTGCCTCCAACTTCTGTACAGCTTCCTTTTGGATGGTACGGAGATCATGAAGATGTTGATCCACCGAGGGCACAGTAGTAGGAGGAATCCCAAAAAGAGGAATATGTCTCGGATGATACCCGTAGGTAAAAAAGAAGGGACTGATGCCTGTAGCAGAATGTTGGGTATTGTTGTAGGTAAACTCTGCCAGTGCTAGATAGGACTGCCACTTATCCTGCTCCTGGTTGCAGAAACAACGTAGATATTGTTCGATGGTTGCATTTAAGCGTTCGGTCTGGCCGTTACTCTGGGGATGGTAACCAGAAGACAATGCTTTCTGAATCCCCAGAGAGCTGCATAACGCTGACCAAAAACGGGAGGTAAATTGGGTTCCCCTATCCGACACTATGGTCCGAGGCAAGCCATGTAATCTCACTACGTCTCTCAGGAATACTTCGGCCGTCATGGGGGCGGAAGGCAAGCCATGTAAGGGAGAGAAATGTGCCATCTTGCTCAGGGAGTCAATAGTCACCATAATTGCTGTGTATCCCCCCGAGGGGGGAAGATCTACAATAAAATCGGTAGATACATGTACCCAAGGCTGAGATGGTAGAGGCTCTTGTTGGAGCAGGCCCAATGGTCTGTGAGTGGTATTCTTGTTGGCCGCACATACTGGACAACTCATCACGTATGCCTTAGTGTCCTTTACCATTGTCGGCCACCAGAAATATCTAGAAGCCAGGCGTAGGGTTGCCCTCTGTCCCTTGTGACCCGCAGACGGAAGGTCGTGACACCAATATAGGGCTTGCGTTTGGAACTCCTTAGACGGTAGAAATAGGGCGCCTTGATGAAAGTACAACCCACCCCTCTTCGCCAGGAGTGGTTGATACTCTGAAGACACATCGATATGATTAGTGGCAAGCTCTACTTCTTGTAGGAAAGAGCTGACCATTCCCAGGATTCTCTTGCCAGCAAGTATCCCATCCTGGACCTGTTTCTCTTCCTCTTGGTACTCCAGGCTCCGAGAGAGAGCGTCCGCTAGAGCGTTCTCCTTTCCGGGAAGATATGAGATTTCAAAGTCATATTGGGAAAAGAAATAGGCCCATCGAGCGTGTCTGGAATTGCGACACTCCATTTGCTGCAATATCTTCAGATTCCGGTGGTCAGTACGAACCAGAAAGGGATGGGCAGCTCCCTGTAACAAATGTCTCCATTCAATACAGGCCTGTCGGATAGCCAGTAGCTCTCGTTCCAACACCGAGTAATTCCTTTCACTAGGTGTAAGTGTTCTAGAATAATAAGCCACCGGATGTTCCGCTCCATCTTTGCCGACTTGTAGGAGGGCAGCTCCAATGGCCCCTCCAGAGGCATCCGTTTCAACCACAAAGGGGAGAGATTGGTTAGGTTGCACCAGAATGGGAGCAGTAGTAAAGGCTTTCTTGAGTACCAGGAAGGCTTGGTCGGCATCCTTATCCCATTCAAACTTCTGGCCCTTTTTTAGAAGACGAGTGATGGGCAAGACTATGTCAGAGAAGTTAGTGATGAATCGTCTGTAAAAGTTGGAAAGACCCAAAAACCTCTGTATGTCCTTGGGACTCTTCGGAACAGGCCATCTAAGGACTGCCCTTACCTTCTCAGGATCCATCTGTACCCCCTCCTTTGAGACGATAAAACCTAAGTATGACACTGAGGCAACCTCGAAAATGCACTTCTCTGGCTTGACCAGGAGCTGATTTTCCCTTAACCTTTGGAGGACCAGGGAGACATGCCTTCGGTGTTCCGAGAGAGAGGAGGAAAAGACCAAAATATCGTCTAAATAGACCACCACTGAGGCATACAGCAAGTCGGAAAATATCTTATCAACAAAGCGCTGGAAGACTGCCGGGGCGTTCACCAGGCCAAAGGGCATAACTCTATATTCGAAATGTCCCAGAGGAGTTCGAAAGGCCGTCTTCCACTCATCCCCTTTCTTTATTCTCAGCAGATGGTAGGCTCCCCGAAGGTCTAATTTGGTGAATATAGAGGCTCCTTCTACTGCTTCAAGTACCTCCTTTATGAGAGGCATAGGATATCTGTCTCGAATAGTCAAGCTGTTCAATCCTCGGTAATCTATACACGGCCTGAGTTCAGCAGAGCCCTTCTTTGGGATGAAGAACATTGAAGCCCCTGCTGGGGAGTGAGATTCCTGGATCAAGCCATTCTGTAGATTAGCATCTAGATACTCCTTCAATGCCCTTCTTTCTGGTAGGGACATCGGATACATGCGTCCAAACGGTACCGATGCTCCAGGTTTCAAATTGATGGCACAATCCTCTGCTCGATGTGGGGGTAAAGTACGGGGTAGTATATCCTCAAAGATCTCGGCATACTGCTGGTAATAAGGAGGGATCGTTTGAACCACTGCCGAGGAGGTTGGAACAGCAACCCCCTTTCCCCTGAAAGGAGATGTCTGGGGGAGACACGAAGTGGAACAATATGAAGACAGAAAACTTACAGTATTAGTAGCCCACTCTATCCTGGGATTATGCTTGCGCAACCAGGGTTTGCCCAGGATGACGGGAACATGGGCAGCTCTGATGACATCAAAGGTAATTTGTTCCTGGTGTTGAAACAAAGACATAGTGGCTGGACAAGTCTCTTGAATGATAGGTCCAGAAGAGAGAGGAGCTCCGTCTACACCCTCTACCGGTAAAGGACAGTCTTTCTGAAGTAGGGGAATAGCTTGTTCTTGAACCCACTGAATATCAATAAAGTTTCCAGCAGCACCGCAATCCAGCATAGCCAAGGTTTCTAGTGAAGCAAGAGATCCGAAAGTCAGATGAACTGTAAATACCATGAGTTTATGGTCCTCTTTCGGCTTATCCTGCTGCCTAGAATTGCAGGGATTAATCAATTCCGCCCGGTTCCTTTCCCTGCTCAAGACCGGGGAGATGCGTTTCCCGACCGTCTCGGGGGTACCTCGGGGCAACTCCTAAGCAGATGCTTAGAGGATCCGCAATACATGCAAAGACCCTGTTCTCTGCGTCTTTTTCGTTCCTCGGGAGTCAACGGGCCCATAGTTGATCCTATTTGCATAGGTTCCTCTATCTGCGATCGAGTAGGAGGATTTGAGGCGGGTATTCCGATAGTCTGATGTGGTCTGAACCTCCTCCTTTCTAATCTTCGCTCCTGCAATCTAAACTCCAACTGCAGAGACATCGTGACCAACTCTGGAAAGGAAGCAGGACGTGCCATCCGGGCTAGTTCGTCCTTGAGTTCATCATGTAGTCCTCGTCGGAAGAGGGTCTGTTGGGCAGAATCTGGCCACCCCGCCTCCGTAGCCAACTTCATAAATGCGGAGGCGTATGTCTGTACACCTTGATTTCCCTGACGGAGATCCAGGAGGGCTTCATAAGAAGAATATTGGACCTCTGGTCGTTCAAATCTGTCCCGCAACAATTGAGTGAACTGTGCGTAGTCATTAACCGCAGGATTTGCTTGCGCTATCAGTGGAGTAGCCCAGGCCAAAGCATTGCCCACTAGGTTGGAGACCAAAAACCCAACCTTGGCCCTATCGAGTTCATAGGCCTTAGGTCGAAAGGTAAAGTATATCATACAGGCATCCAAAAATTCTTTCAGGAGTTGCGGACTGCCATCATACTTCCCGAAGGAGAACGTCGGGGGAGGCAGGTCACCTCGGAAATCCTCTCGAGCCGCCACCTGTTGACGTAAGTTGATGTTCTCTGTTCGAAGGCTCTGAACCTCCGCCTGGAGACCCTGAATCGCTGTTACCATCTCCTGGTATTGTTCCAAGGAGGCCATCGTACTCGTTAGGCGTTGCAAACTGTCAAAGCCACTTCCCACAGTTCCTTCCCCAGGAGTCTCCTCACCTTGGTCTTCACTGTGACTGGCGACTTTCTGTCTTCTCCTCCGGTCTTTCGGGGTTCTCTCCTCTTCAGTATCCTTCTTAAGGAGTCCTTTCCCCTTCTTGCGTTCGAAGAGATAGGGACGGTCTCCTCCGGAGGCCACCTTGACCGTTATTGGAATAAACCGTCAGGTGAACCCTGGGGAGTCCGCCCCTCCCAAAACAGGGAAAAAGCCAGTAAGGCAGAAAAAACCCTCTGAGGCTGCAGGTGTGGATAGATTGGAGGAATTGCGGATCCAGAGGCTTTAAAAGTCTTGAGGTCAATGTCCAGTTGATACTCCAATGGATGACAGCTACCGGGCTGTGATTCCTTGGCTTGGATGAAGGAGCCCTGGGAGAGGCGATGGAGTGTGGAGCCACAAAGGAGAACTTCTATGCTTCCGAAGGATCAAACATAGGCACAGAAGACTGCAAACGGAGGTAAGTTGTTTCGATAGACAGGTAAAGGTGTGGGGAGAGAGAGAGAGAAAACTCGTGAGCAATAGAGAGCAGTAGTGAGTCCGTGAGAGTAAGAGAGAGTGAATGCGAGAGAGTATGAATGAGAGTGCGAGTGAATGCTGGAGTGCGCGAATGAGAGAGAGAGTGAATGCAAGAGAGTATGAATGAGAGAGCGAGTGAATGTGAGAGTGCGAAAGAAAGAGGGGGTGAAAGAGAGGGATGGCAAGACCGAGGGAAGCCGGAAAAGACCCCGAGCAACAGGGAACCGGAAAACCGGAACCTCGCCGACGGGGAAGACAGATACCAGCCGAGCGAGGTAGAGGGTACTACGGGGGGCGAAGCTAGGCTGGAACCGATGACCAGATAAGGGGAAAGGAAAGGAAAGGAAAGGCAAGAGAGAACGGCCGTCGCCTAACGAGAAGGCGAAGGGCCGCGGAGATTAACCGAGAAAACAAAAGAGGAGCTCGGTATGTCAGGAACGGTAGTAGGCACAAAATCGAAAGTCAGCATAGCGAGTTGCAACGCGACTCGCAGGGGGCGTGGCTTCCTTAAATGCAGCAGCAACAAAAAGACTGGACCGCTCACAGACAGACTGTTGGGACCTAGTAGCGCCTCCATCTTGCCCATAACTTCCACGGTCTCAGCAGTGTGACAGTATCGCCAGGCAACCCTAGCTGTTCCTGGTCTGGCTTCCTGGGGTTATTGCTTCCTCTCCACACTGCAGTCTGCCTTGGGCATTCAGGTTTAGTGTTTGGGTAGTCCTCCTTCCTCCAGGCCTTCCAGCTGAAATGGTCTCTCTCTGGCTTCTCTGCATCCTCCAGCATCCCCAGCTCACTCAGCGTGTGTTCCTTTGCTCTGCTTTTTATACTGGTAGGGAGATTTAACCAGTTTCAGGTGTGGGTGGTTGAAAAGGGAGGACTGACTCTGCCTGTCCTCGTTGATGGGACAAGATTGAGACTGCCCACAGGAATGGTTCCTATGGGCAATCTTCATAGCTCTGTTCCTCTTCATCTTTGTCCCAGTGGTTTTGAAAAAAAGCAATGGAGAGGAAGTATGGGAGTTGTAGTTTTTCCTAATGATGGAGGGAAACTTCTGTAAGTGTTTGTCAGGGTGAAGGGGGCAGATGTATTGTTGTAGGTAAATGGGTTTTAGATGATAATGTCCCATTGTGACTGAGGGGATGTCGGCTAGTGATATATTTCTTCTCCTACGCCTCCCTTTAATGTTGATATCTGTTGAAATTGGGGAGGAGCTAACGGGACAGGATTCGTAACGACCCATAAAGGTGGAGGAAGTGTTGGATAGGGGGGAATACCGCGTCTCGCCATCGGATGTCCCAGCCCCACTCCTCAAGGACCCCTCACCCAGGTGATCCTCCCGCACTTGTCCACCCCAGGGTCTGGATCCAAGGGTGATGGCTGTGCCCTGTCCACCTGAGCAAGAGGTCCCCGGAGTTCAGACAGTGAGACACCCTTGGGTTTCTGACAAATATAGTTGGAAAAAAGTTGTAATTCAATCATTTATTAAAGTTCATCTCCAAAGTTCCATTTACTCTGGAGCCCAAGGTATAATTGGTTCACTGGTAATATTTGTTAAACTTCTGTTTAAAGTTCACTTGTAAATTCAAATGGGAATTGTGCTTGTAAAGTTCACTTGTGAGTTCAATACATAGAAATGGTGCTTGTACCTGCAGTTGCATTCAAACATGGTGCTTGGAACAGTTTTCATTTAGCTCTGAATTTTAGAGGTAATAAAGATCTTCCTTCAGTTTGCCTTTTTGTTATATTTCATTGTATAATGCCTTGAATAATGTGCCCAGCACTCAGATATGTTTTGTAGCAATTGACAAAGTTTTCATTTATTTCATCTCAGCGTTATAAGTCTCTAAGTTGCTTTTATAATGTTCCCAGCACTGAAACACCTTTGTTGAAATTAGAAAAGGTTTCATTCATTTAGGTTCATTGTTAGAAGTTTGTTAAAGTTGCCTTTGTAACATGCCCATCACTCAGAGACTTTCAAAAACATGTCTTCTCATACACGTGACTGCTCGGATACAAAGTATACTCAGTTGCTCAAGAGTTAATGAGGATTTCATTCGGAGACCTTCAAAAACGTGATGCATCATGCACGTGACCACTCCAATACATAGTAATCCTTCACAGAACTTCAAACACTCACACACTGGGGGACTGTTGAGCAGCCACAGAAATGGCCGCCTGATAGAGAAGCTCTGGCCCGACATCAATCCCTTCTACTTATAGATCATGTTATTCAATTGCTGTACCGTGACAGTGAGAGGAAGGGCCTGGGCACCGTGTGCCCAAGTTTGGTATCTCGTGGCTCCCTCTGTGGTATGCGGCAACCATCCGAAACATTGTGGGGGTGGAGTGCTGGCAGCTGCCATGAAAGGCGCCTGGAGTGGGGTGGAGCTGGTGTCGGGGGAGGCAGGCCAGAATCGACAACAGAAGATCTGCGGCTGCTGTTGTTTGAGTCCCCGGGGCCCGCCCACCCCGCTCACGGCTGCGATGGTGTGTGATCCTGGTGAACGGTCAGCGGCATGTACTGCATCAGTACTACCGCCTTGAGAAGTCTGGCAAACTGAGCAGCTCAGGCATGGGTCCTTGGCGGCAAAGCGCACCACGGTTCAGCCCATTGCAGAGACTTAAGACGGATTTCCGAACTCTGTCCTGGCGGCGCAGAAGTTCAGAAGGCCAACCTAATTACTCGGAACAGGGTAACCTCTGGACAAGCCAGACCAATCAGGTTAGCGATCGCGGCGGTCAAGACTAGATCTCAAGAGGGGTGAGGGTGACTGAAAGCCTGCAATGAGCACACAAAGCAAGGACACTTACAAACTACTCCAAACAGGTGTTAAATTAAAAATATATACACATTTATTCCAAGGCCTTTAAAACAATGACCGTAGCGGGAAATCACAATACAACTCTAGTAAACCAGCACATACCATACCAATACAACATATATACAAATATAAACAAGTCTCAAGCGTTAGATGCACGAAATGTGTAGTCCACCTAAAAGGGAAGGAAAACAGGCAGTGCGAAATAATGCTTAGACCCAGTCCGCCTTCAGAGGCACCTAACTAAAAGGAAGTCCGAGCCCTACGAAGAGTGGAGCCTTGTGCTCAAAAGTACCTGCACACGCTGGTGCCAACGGGCAAAAAGGGGAGTCTCTTCGAGGAAATCGGGCAGTTCAGTTTAGTGCACAAATGAAGAACAACAGAGTTCTGCGACTCAAGCGCAACCTCCACTGTGGGCAGAAGCAGAGCGCGAGTACGGAAAGGCGTACTGTTTTGACACAACGGGGAAAAGCTATGGGCTCCTGCAGGAGGGCGACCAGTTCCTAGCTATGCTACTCACCGGTCCCCGATGCAAGCAGACCCAGGCTTCTCCGCATCAGTTTCAGTTGCTGGCAGGTTCAGGAGAGCAGGGGACGTCTTGTCGTGTTGATTCTGCAGCAGCAGAGTTGAGTTAAAGATGTCCCAAACGAAGTGAACCCGCACAGTTTGTTACCACAGCAGGGCAACGGAGGGGCCGTGTGTATCTGAGCCAAATGTACACTACTCACTTCAGACCTGGGAACGCCAAGTGTACGAATCGTGTGAGAGTGACAAGGACTCGAAATACTACACAACCTGGCGGCGGTTACAGAGCAAGACTCCTGTGTAGGCTGGTCAGTCTGCTGGATGGCCCATGGGCACTTCCGAAGGCTTACGAGCAGGAGATGGTGAAGATGCCGAGAATAGCTGTCCCCGCTATTCCAAGGGTCGAAGTACCAGTACCGGCCTTCTGGTTCGATCAGAGGTAAAAAGGGTTTCACAAGGCGACAGCAGTGCAGAGGAGCAGTCCTTCAGCGGGTCACCAGCGATTCCTCGGTTCAGCCTCGTGGTTGCAGGATACTTGGCTCCTGTATGCCTTCATTCGTGAGAACTCGGGAGATCGACATGGTAGTGGTGTTTCCAGCCCCCTCTTATCCACGGTTCCCTTCGCGCCAAAACGGAGGGGACCCAATGGGAGATCCGCTCATCAACACTCACACCATACGTGGACCTATCACGGACCACGGTGGTCCCAGGCATTCACACCACCCTAGACTCCCTGGCACCCAGGATGTGTATTGGGACCAGACATCCCAGCCCACATCCTGGAGGCGCACACAAGGCCTGTAGAAGCCCGCGAAAGCATCCGTGTTTTGCGGGAAAGTACATGCCCAAATTAGGAAGGCCCCGGGTCGGCTCGACCTGGGGAAGGTGAAGGGAGCAAGACGGTCAGCGGACAGGAAAAAGGAGCCTCGTGGTCTGGCCATTTTGGGAGCCAGGCCACCATTTTGGGCTAAGCGCGAGAAACGCGCTTAAAACGCCAAAAGGAGCTCAAAACACAAACGATCGCTGCCACCATTCCCGTCCGTGAATCACTTGCACCGATCAGTTACAATCCAAAAAGAGTATCTAGGGCCTGTAGAAAGCTAGAGACCCAAGAGAGCAGTAACTTAGCTTACAGTGCCCTCTTGTGTCATGTTACACGAAAGCCGCAACATGATAAAAGAAACTACGGAAAACAGCGTTTCCCGGTACTGACTGTCTTAAGGGCATGTCAGTTTCCGCGTAAGAATGGAGAGAAAGCCTAGAGGAGTGCGGCAGAAGGCTGCACTTCTCTGGCAAAGTCGAGAACAAGGTGAAAAACAACAGCAAAAAGTTTAGGGGTTGCCACATGGAAGGAAAATTACCTGCAATTACGACATCTTTCCTAACAGAGACCCACTGTGACCCCCCCTGTAGAGAGCAGTGGGGAGGAAGAACTTACCAGAGCCAAGGCAGAGGAAGTGAGTGTGCCCCCGTTTCCCGATCACCCTGGGGAGGAAGCGCACTGCCCGCTGCAGGGCACCAGCGCGGGTGGAGCGGTTTCCCGCAGACGCACATAATACCGCTGCATGGACGCACTGGGCCCGAGGGTGTGACCGGCGCTCATGGCATGGTGTGCTGCACTGTGTGGGAAACAACATCTAGCGGAGGAGACTGAAGAAACAACAAATTCAACACCTATGCCAAGAAACCGTATGCATAACTGACAAGGCGGAGGGTACTAAGGTGCGTGATTGGGCCACAAAACGCACTGCAGTTATTCACGGCAGGCAGCCGTGGTTGACCTTGTACTCCGCCGGTCTCTCAGGGAAGCACTAATTCGCATACCTCTCGAAACAGGAAGGAGACTACATCCATGCCATGATTGCATGACCATAAGAGCGCCAAGCGGGCTTCCCCACTGCCGACATGCAGACTGCTGGGTGGAGTGGCTAATGTCCTAGCACTGGATCTGTGCTCTACACATTGGAGTGCAAGAAAGAGTCAATGTGGCAATGACTCTACGGGCTGCAGGGTTCACAGCTCACTGTGCCATAATCCCCAGAAGAGTAACCTGGGCGCTTGCCTCAAGGGTTGCCCGGTCCCCCATCTGTTGTGCAAGGAACGTGCCACCCCATCCCTACCATCGCACATACGGGAGCCAGGAAACATTCTCATCGAATACCAGACCTCTGGCAGGGACTGCCCCACACAAGTAGAGTTTCATCTGTTTAGATAGTAAGGACTAAGCATCAGGGGGACCCCATCAACTTTGCCCATAACATATATAAGCGTCACTACAAATTGGCAAGATAGAAGTGGTCCTCTGGCAAGCTGTCAACACAATATCCTGCTACAATACGGAGGTAGTAAATTGACTGTGGGGTGGAGAGGCGTTGACCACCATAACACAATATACTGGATACTAGAGACCGCACCAGCACCCACATAGACTGGTAATTTGGAATCTGAGACCGGAAGCAGGAAGCAGCGTGGAAACTCGGACAACCCAGTGCACAATATCGAACGCCACCATGACGAAGGGCTACAATATGAAAAAAGGTCCCATAGATTTGTTCACCGGTCCCCAGCCTTCGTCACCTGAAGTGGCCACTCAACCCAACTCAGGTCAGGGTGAACCCATGGAAGAAAATACATGGGACGACCATCTCCTCAGCCCTATGGAAAGTGGATTCATGGCAATTAACGTCAAGCTAGATGATACCTTCTCCACAATGGGGTCCCTCAAAGCAAAACCTGAGAAAGAAAGCGGACAAATCAACAAAGTTGAAACCAGAGTCCGCACGTCAGAATACACAATTAACCAACATGATCGAGACATAGCGTCTCAAGACAGAACTCGTCAAGATACGAAATAAATTTGATGACCTGGAATCGCGTTCTAGACGCAATAACATTTGTATTATAGGCGTGCCTGAATCGGCCTGAAAAGGTCAGATGGAACCCTTCTTTGAGTCCCTCCTGAAATCACTATTTGACACTTCCTCCTTCTGCATGCAGTTCCTTGTCGAAAGGACTCGCCAAACTCTCGACCTACAGCTACGGCCTGGAGCACTTCTGCGTATGATTATCGCCCGGCTGCTGAATTACAGGGACTGAGGGGCTATCCTGAAACACTCCAGAGAACTGGGAACATTGCGATACGAATCGAACAGCATTCATATTTATCCAGATTTTGCAGCCGGGATACACGTATGATGCTGTAAGACGGCTTTGTTAGAGCATGCCAAGTTCCCTACTCCCTAATTTTTCCGGCAAAATTAAAAATTCAGCATGTCGGAAGAGCTCACTTTTTCGAAACTCCTGCATATGCTCTTACCTACGTTGAGTCCTCTATCACTATCCCACCTTTGCATCCGAAAAGAGAACCGAACCGTTCCCTGAGAGGGGGAATGGACGGGGGTAATGTGAATGACTGAACTGGAATCATGGTGTTAAAATAGTTTTATTGCATATCGCAGTAACCAGGCACACTAGAAAATTAAGTAGTAAAAGGTTATAAAATGTGCAGGTGGGTGAATGGGATGACACAGCACCTAGAAGAAAGCGCTGTGCACTATGGCACAGTAACCATTAAAATTCCCACAATAGAGACAAATGGATGATACGCTGAAACTGATATCAAGGAATGTGTGTGGGTTAAGCAACCCAATAAAAGCTAGGAAGGTATGGTCTTATTTAGAGCAACACTCACCGGGTGTGGTGATGATACAAGAAACCCATGCCGTAGAAGGGAGACAGTGCGAAATTGCACCAAAATGGGGGGAACAGAGGTATTACACCTCATACTCATCACAGGCCAGAGGAGTGATAACCCTGATACATAAATCCATTAGATTTAAGGACATAGCCACTCATATAGACCCCAAAGGGAGGTACGTTATTTGTTACAGAAACAATCGAGGACGAAATGATTACTCTAGTAAATACCTATGGTCCGAAAATCGATGACCCTGCCTTTTTACGCCCACGTTGCCTCTCTCATTGGAAGGAATCCGATGCCCCCGTGCTTTGGGGGGGAGATTTTAACATGATACTTGATGTATCCATAGATGGGTCTAGTTCCAGAAACCGTGGTAACTCAAGGGCTGCCCAAACAATACATCATATAATGTTGCAATACACACTAATAGATGCTTGGAGAGCAGAACACCCTAATACCGCTGAATTCACATACTATTCCACAGTACATGATGCATCATCCTGAATGGATTTTTGGTCGATTTCAGCCATGTGGACGGATAGACTGTGCGGATGCACGAGCTTGCCGCACACCCTGTCGGACCTCTCACCGGTAGTGATCTGTATTGCATTAACAACTGAGATCGGACCACGACCATTATGGAGGATGGCTCCGGCAGCACTCTGACACTGTATCGGTGGAAAGTCTAGGTATAGAAAACTTCAGACTTAATGAAGGGTCAGTTACAAAATATGCTGTTGTATGGGAAGCATTTAAAGTACGGCTTTGTGGCACGATGGTAGCCTCCACAACTGGAATACTTAAGAACACAAGAAGAGAACTGGAGGAATTGGAGATGTCCCTAAGGAAACTTCAAAATGAATATGGTTTTACTGGGGATAGAGCACTCCTGGGGGTCTTTAAGTGTAACCTACAAAAGTTCTGTGAATTGGCAGATCGTGAGGTTCGCTTTTTTTTAAAAAAAAAATCTTTTTATTAGGTTTTTTAACAACAAACGGTACAACTCCAGAATCTGCCCCCCTTTCCCCACCCCTCCCCCTCGGTGCAACCTGAAGTTTTACCTCTTGCATTTTGGTTCGCCATATCTCTAGGGGTTCAAAAGAGGTCCAAAAGTTTAAGGCGTTGCGGCCGCCAGCCAATCCTATAATCGTCCCTAAGAAACGTCAACACCTCCCCCCAATCCCTTGCGAAGTTCTGCAGGGCATTGTTCATTGCATACGAGGCCCATTCCAACGTGACCAGTTCCCGGACTTTCCGCAGCCAGTCCTGGAATGTTGGAATGTTCAAGCTCTTCCATCTTTGGGCAGTGAGTGTCATAGCTGCTGTTGTTAGCATTACCTGAGCTCTTTCTTTAGCCCTTGAGTCCATAGGCTCGTCCCAGCTCATTATGCCCAATAATGTCCGTTCTGGGGCTCTGCTTCCCCCTTTTCCAAATGCCTGTTCCTGTGCCAGCCGAATTTCTTCCCAAAAGGGCTCTATATTTGGACACCTCCGCCATATGCGCTCTGCCGTACCCTCCCTTCCACAGCCCCTCCAGTAGAGCTCTGATGTTCCTGGGTATATCCTATGGAAACGGGCTGGTGTGTAATGCCACCCGTAGAGGATTTTATACCAAGCTTCCTGAGTTTGGGAGGCTCTTGCTATTTTAGAGATCTTTTTCCATAATTTTTCCCATTCCCTCTTTTCTATACTCCTGCGCATTATTTGCTCCTATCTCCCCATGTATGCCCAGCTGTGCCTCAGGGTGGCCCCGTCTAGTATCTTGTACAGATGCGATCTCAACCCTCTAGATCTATCATTTGTCGTAAGGAATTTCTCAAAGGCGGTTAATGGCCTGGTGGCTGCTTCTTTGTTCTTGGGGGTGTAGAAGCCAATGGCGTAGATGGGAGTACCTCATCCTCTCCCCCTCCCCCAATGCGAAGGCCCTTTTGCAGTCCACAAAGGAACTAATCTCTCCTCCTATAAACATGCCTGAGACCCAGTGAGAAATCTTTGTTGTTATATAGCGGCGTGAAGGGGGACGGAAATGTCGTGATGTGATCTTACGCTTCACCAACCGTTCCCAGTTATCTGCTACCAATTTGCTAATAGAGCTTTCATACATTTGTGC
The DNA here is from genome assembly GCF_040938575.1 of Ambystoma mexicanum. Classification (NCBI taxonomy): domain Eukaryota; kingdom Metazoa; phylum Chordata; class Amphibia; order Caudata; family Ambystomatidae; genus Ambystoma; species Ambystoma mexicanum. Next base: position 712,414,214 of record NC_090938.1, read on the forward strand.
TGGGCGCTGTTGCCTTGGGAGCGACAAAACATCCTTTAAGTCATGCTTTGTTACTGCCCTATCCATATTGACCCAATGCTTTTCTTCCCCCTCATAGAGCCATTCCCTTATTACCCTGAGTTGAGTTGCTTCATAGTATTGTATGAATTGGGTAGGGCCAGGACCCCCTCTGACATTGGGGCTGTAAGTTGGAGCACACTCACCCTTGCTCTTTTCCCTTCCCATATGAAGTCATTGGTTATGGTTTGGAGCTCCTTGAAGAAGCCTACCGGGACTGCCTGGGGAATAACCTGAAACAGGTAGAGGAGCCTTGGCAGCACCACCATTTTTATTGTTGCCAGTCTCCCGAGCCAGGAGATGCAGAGATTCCGCCACTTAAAGTCCTTTTTAATATTCTTTATCAGTGGGAGGTAGTTTGCGGCGTACCAATCTGCGAGTCTAGGTGTGACCCTCATCCTCATAACCCCCCCTGGGTTCCAGGCAAATGGCATTGTTCCCTTTAGCTGGTCCCTCTCCTCTTTCCCCAGTGTTAGATTCATCAATTCGGATTTTCCCATATTGATGCGTAACCCTGAGGCTTCCCCAAACCTTTATAGCAGAGCCTTGCATGCTACACTGGACTCGGATGGCCTAGTGAGGGTGAGCAGCATGTCGTCGGCGAAGGCTGCCACTTTGTGCTGTCCACCTGCAAACGGAATACCCCAAATCTTCTCTGCTTCCTGAATAGCCTGCAGTAAAGGCTCTAAGTAGATGGCGTACAGGAGCAGGGATAGGGGGCAGCCCTGTTTTGTTCCCCTCTGCAGGTGGAATGAACGAAAGGACGTGCTGTTTACCAGTATTCATGCTTGGGGGGCCTCGTAGTTCGCCTTGACCATTTGTAAATAGGTTCCCCCGAATCCCATCTTTTCCATGGTTTCGAAAAGGAACGACCACTCCACCCGGTCAAACGCTTTTTCTGCGTCCAATGATAGTAAGACCACCAGAGTGTTCGTTTTATCTACCTTTTCAAGAAGGTGAGCTAGCTTCCTTATATTGTACGATGTTTGCCTCCCTTTGACGAATCCTGCCTGATCCTGATGAATCAGGTCTGGAAGGAACCCCTCTAATCTATTGGCCAGGACTTGTGTGTATATTTTTGTGTCCACATTAATGAGGGCTATCGGCCTATATGACAATCTTTCCGCGGGGTCCTTTCCTGGTTTCAATATTAGGGAGATTTTGGCCTCCTTCATAGATGCGGTTAGTTGGCCTTTATCCTTGAAGGAATTGAAGAGGTGGGTCAATTGTGGCGTCACTGTCCCCGAGAAGGTCTTGTAAAAGGACACTGAGTAGCCGTCAGGGCCCGGTGCTTTGCCCGAGGGCAATTTTGCTATGACCCCTCTCACCTCGTCCTCCTAGATCGCTTGATTTAAAATATTTTGGGCTTCCCTGCTTAGTGTCTCTAGGTGTAGTTTTCCCAGGAAGTCCTCCTGTACCTGGGTTTGGGGTCCCTGTGTTGTGTAAAGTGTCTTGTAAAATTTGACCATGCTCTCCTGAATGTCTTCTAGTCGTGTGACTCTCACCAGTTTCCGTTTTAGGGCCGTGATTATGTTTCTTGCTATTGCTTCCCGGAGGAGACACACCAATAGGGCATCAGCCTTATTTGCTTTTGCATAATATTTTTGTCTTACATAAAGTAGGGCCCCTTCGCTTTCTTAGTCCGCAGGATCCCCAGCTGACCTAACGCCCTTCTGTACGCCCTCTGATGGATCCTAGTGGGGGCCTCCGCCACCCTCTTCCTCGCCTCTTCTACTTCCCCCTCCAACTGCATCTCCATAGCCTGAAGTTGTTTGTGTCTGATTGCTGTAGCCGCTATAAATTCCCCTCTCATTGTGGCTTTGAATGCGTCCCACCTGACGTCATCCCCTGTATCTCCCCTTTTGTTACTCTCAAAAAACAGACCCATCTTTTCCTCCATTGCTTCTCTAAGTACTGGGTCCCTCATTAGATGTTCCGGGTATTTCCACCTCCAAATTCCTCCCCTTTCATTTCCCAAATCTAGCTGCATTGTTATAATTTTGTGGTCTGCTATCCCCATAGGGCCCAACTCTATTTCCTGAACTTTCCTCACCAGGCCCGCCGAGATCCATATATAATCTATTCTAGATTTTGTCCCGTGTACCTCTGAGAGGAAGGTATATCCCTCTGCGTTCCCATGGATTTCCCTCCACACATCATCTAAACCCAAGCCTGACATTCTCTCCCGGAGTTCCGGTGAGGCCACAGCCCCCCCCCACCCACTTCCCCGATCTATCTTTGGCTCTGTCCCAGGCTATGTTCAGGTCCCCCTCATGCTTGCTCCTCCAGCTTAGATAGGAAGGCCCGCATAAACACTTCTTGACCAGAGTTGGGTGCGTAAATGACCGCCACTGTGAAGGCCGCGTCTCCCAATTTGCCTATAGCCATTAGATACCTGCCTTCTTTGTCCCTTATGGTCTCACCAACCCTGAAGTTCACTGTGTTCCAGATAGCCAGGGCCACCCCTCCTGTTTTGGTCGCCCCTGTTGCCTGGAGGATTTGGTCATAGCCCCTTTGCCTGAGGGGGCCTTGGTCCTTATGTGGTAAATGTCTCTTGTAGCCCCAGGAAATCTGGCTTTTCTCTCTTCGTGAAGAGCTCTAATTTTTTTCCTCTTCAGTGGGGAGTTAACACCCCTAACATTATGAGTCACCCACTTAAATGCAGGTTTCTTGGTTGGCCTCCCCCTTATAAATTCCTCAGTTGACGAAACACCTCCTCTGTCTAACCATGACCCTGGGTCTGGCTTTGATTCTCCCCTCGATAGGCACCTTTCCCGCCCCCCCTTTTCCCTACTTCCCCTGAACTCCCCCGCCTCCCTAAAGCCCATGTCTTTGGGACTTTCCATCTCCACCCTCACCTCGGGCGCCATCGCCCTCTCTGATCCCTTGACGTTTGATCCTCACTCCTCCAAATCCCATTTTGCTCCTTGTTGGCCACCACCCCGTTGATCTTGTGTGCATTCCGGATTGTAGCCCCTCCTCCCCGGGTTCCACCCTCTCGCTCGTAGACTGCTCTTTGCCTTTTTCCTTCCCAATGGAACTCCGCAAAGCTGGTTTCCTTCTTCTCCCTTTTCCCACAGTCGTCCACTCCCATGGTCTAGGCCTAGCCCCTCCTCCAGCCTTGGGTGATTTCTCTGCTCCGGCCGTCTCCTGGCTGCAGTCCAGCTCCATGTGTAGGATGTTTGCCCCTTCTTGCAACGTGGTTATCCTCCTCTGCGCGCCGTCCCAGTCGAATAGCAATCCGAATGGAAATGTCCATTTATATTTGATCCCTTGCTCTCTGAGTTTTGCGGTTACTTGCCCCATCTGACGTTGTTTAGGAAGGGTGCTATTAGACAAATCTTGATATAATTCGATTCGGCTGACCCTTAAATAAAATTGGCTCATTCCGTCTGGCTGCCCGCAGGACCGCTTCCTTTTGTGAGTATCTCGCAAGGGCAGCCCGAACATCTCTGGGACTACCGCCCTGGCTTCTACTGGGCCGGCCCATACTGTGCACCCTGTCCAGCTCTATTTTGTCTGGGGTGGTCTCCCCCAACAGGCCCGTGTATATTTCCTGGACTGTTTCTTTCAAATCTTTATCCGTCACTGACTGGCAGTAGTTTCATCCTAATGTTGATCCTAAGGAACCGATTTTCCAAGTCTTCCATGGCAATTTCTAGGTATCGTGTTGCCATGTCCAGTCTCTCAATTGCTTCGCTGTTTTCCATAGTCTCTTTGCCCTCCTCTTGTAAGCCTTTTTCTATGATGTTGGTCCTCTCTCCCAACTGGCCAACCTGTTGTGCCTGTATCAGGCATCTGGTTCTGGCTCGTGGCCCCTTCCTGCTGGTCCCTGCGATTCTCGCTGGTGTCCTTGTTCGCCCACACTGTTAAAAAAGGGCCTGAGTTGTCCCCCTGGGGCATTCTGCTTCTATTTGATCTGTTCTTGTTTTTAGCGGACATGCTCATGGGGTCAAGTATGTGTTTGCTTGTGAACAGATCTTGCAAACCCTCCGACCCCCTCGGCCTGGTGGTAAAGCAGGGCGGTGCTGGGAGGTGGTGCTGGGAATCTCCAGTGGAGAAGCTAGTGGGGGGGATCCGCCCCGGCCCCTCACCTGTGCCACTCCTGTTGCCTATAGTTGTAGGGGACAGGCACCGAGGGGCACCCGAAAGAAACCGCTTCCCACCTGTAGAGCTTCTTATTGGGTTCCCAGGGGCCTTATGGGCTCTTGCAGCCCTGGCTTCCTCTTCAGTATAGTACAGCGGGTAATCTGCCTCCACACCCTGGGAACGGCTTAAGAGATCTCACCCTCCAGGTTAGTGCCCTCTCCAGTCCGGTCTCTTAGTTATGTTCAGGCTAGGGGGGCTCAGAATAGTGCTTCCTGTCGGAGGGGCCTTTCCTGTCCCCTTCCACCGCCCCTGGGGTTACAGACTCTGGGCCTCTCCCTCTCCACTGGCTCCCAGGCTCACCTCTGTGTCCTTAGCAGCCCTCTGATTCTGGCGCCTGGTTGCTGGGTTCCGCTGCTCTCCCTCTGCAGCTATCCGGCCCCCTCCAGTTGACACGAGGGGGGGGGGGTGCAACCTCTCTTGGCGCCTCCGGGTTCCCGACCCAGTCCTGCCGCACGGTGCTTCTGCCGTGTCCCCCGACGCAGCCCAGCCTCTGTCCCTGGTGCCCCTGCAGTTCGGTCCGTTCCGACCAGGGCTTGAGGAGCGCCAGCCAGCATAGTGAAGTCCGCTGTCTTCTTCACCCGCCAACACCTCCGTAGTAATCAGCCCTCGATATTCTGTGTTCTCTGCAGGAAGCCACTTCCAGGGGCTGCGAGGCACCTTCCAGGTTGGGGCGCGCTTCTGTGTGGAGTCCCGACGAACTCCTTCATTTCGGCGGGCTCCTGCCCCCTCCTCCAGACCCCGGGCTAGGCCAGCGCTGTATCCTATCCACAAGTTCACTGCGCTGGAATTTTTAAAAGCTGCGTCTGGGGGTGTCCTCCAGCATACTCCTCCCCCGCCCCCCAAGCTTGATGGGCTATTTTCCTTTCTGCTCCTTAATTGGGGTGGTGGGTCCGTGTTTTAGGCTAGGGAGCTCCGGAGCGCCGTCGACACACGTCTATCTGGTGTCGGTGGCCATCTTGGAATCGAGGTCCGCTTTACAGTGAAATTAACCCAGGCCCGTAAGTATGGGGCGGGAGAAAGACCTGGTCGCCTTCTAGCAGGAATAATCCGAGGGGAAAGGCCCAGCTGGGCACCAAATAACTAAAGCTAAGGAGATAAATTCGATGTTCAAGGACTATTGCCAGACACTGTATGCAAACTCGGATCTCTGCACTGTGTAGGGGGTGGATAGGTACTTAAATGAGACCGCCCTACCCTGCCAGGACTACGGCTCCAGGGAGAAACTGGGATGTCCAATCCGTCTTGAGGAAGTGATGGAAGCTATTGCTTCACTCAACTCTGAGAAGGCTCTGGGCCCAGACGTGCTGGGGATATAACTTTATAAAACATAACAAGATATCCTCGCACCCGACTACTGAAGTTATGGGAGGAAGCATGTATTAACAGCTCGTTCCCACCATCCTTCTCTGAAGAAGTGATAACCGTCCTTTTGAAACCGGGCAGACCCCCTTCAGAGATGTCTTCTTACCGCCCATTGTCACTAATAAATGCTGATGCAAACGTTTTTAGAAAGATCCTGGCAAACAGACTGCTCCCACACATGCCCAATTTAGTACACCCGGACCAGTCTGGCTTTATCCAAGGTAGATCAATTGGGTGTCTGGTCAAAGGATCGACACCAAAGGATCAATTTTTTTTTAAAATTATATATTTTTTTGGGGGGTTTCGTTTAGTGAAAAAAAAGTGGGTTTTACCACAAAAACGGAGGTAATAAAAAATTCGATCCTTTTGGTTTTCGGTCCTTTGGTGTCGATCCTTTGACCATTCGACCCTTTGGTTGTCGATCCTTTGACCTACAACCGATCAATTGCACTTAACTTAAGACGACTATTTGGGATAATATCACAGCTAGACCCAGGACCCTCCGCTGTGGCTGTAATACTAGACGTGGAAAAAACATTTGATTCTGTTTCATGGAATTTCTTATTCGGGGTACTAGGCCGATTTGGCCTGGGAGATCAGTTTATAAACTATGTGAAACGACTATATGGTAAACCAACAGCCAAGCAGCATACCACCAGGAATGACTATCCTTGGTTTGCTCTGGCTGCCCCTTCTCCCGCTCCTGTACGCCCTTACAATAGAGCCACTTGCATTCGAGATGAGGGTCCTCCACAGCCATAGAGGGATACATATACTAGGCCCCCCGCAAGAGATTTCACTTTATGCAGATGACACACTCCTATATTTACAAAACTCAAGTGCAAACATTAAACCGGTAATGGACGAAATTAGTGAATTTGCAAACCATTCTGGTTACAAAATCAACACTGCTAAGTCTGAGTTATTTCCACTAACGGAGGACACTAGAGTACCCGAGAACCTAAATGGGCTCTGTTGAGAGAACCTATACCACTGTTAAGTACCTTGGGGTGTTGGTGTCCCGGACACATAGTCTGCTATTCGAAAGGAACCACGAAGAATATCTACATACACTTGAAAGTAAATAAAACCTATGGACTAAATACCCAGTTTTGCTATACGGCAGAATCGCACTCTTGAAAATGGTGGCTGCACCCAAGTTACTATACTTCACTGCAATCCCAATACGGCCAGGGCGTAAGTTCTTTACCAGGGTTAGAACATTAGCTGTCCAATTTTTAGGGGGAGCGAGGGGGGACTGCCCGTATGAAGTGGGAATTCCTCACCAAACCCTATGACCGGAGGGGTGGGGGGGGGGGGCTTGGCAGCCCCTGATTTTGAACTATATTACTTGGGCGCTCATGCACAATACGCCAGGTATTGGTATGGTCCAGATGTAGGGACTCCACACAAGGCATTGGCGAGATATGGTGCATCTCCGGCCAACCTCAAATCAGTCATACTTAGTGACAGGCACACAGACTCATGCACATATGATCCAGTGTGCACAACTGTGAATGCATAGGCTTGAATAAATGGTAGATTGGGAACGATCAGCCATTACTGTAACAGAACTGCCCAGGGCTACCTCCCTCATTTGACACTGACATTCAGATGGCGTGGGATCCAGGAAAGGAAATGAAGTTGGGCGACCTCAGTCCCGCGGGTAGATTTGTGGATAAAGTGGGAGACAACCCTGTGCGTGTGTTACAATATTATCGTATACGAGCAGCGATAAAGAAAAAATGGCTGACGTTCCCGCAGGAACCTGTGCCATCTGAGTGCCTAGAGATGGTGGTACAGGGGCATAATAGGAAGGGGTTACTGTCTAGAACTTAAGGGAAGGTACAAAACGGGAGGGAGCAATGTATTAGTCAGAAAGACGTGGGAGAGAGACACTGGCACCACTATAGAGGAAACCAAATGGCAGAAATTCTGCCTCCTTGCGAAAGAGGTCTCGCTCAATGCAGTCTCTGACTTCAACAATTTAAAGTATTGAACAGATTACATTACACACCGGCGAAAATTGCACGATTCTCACCTAACACCACTAATAAATGCCCGAAATACGGGAGTGAAGTAGCCGATACCCTCCATATCTTCTGGAGTTGTCCCAAAATCACGGAATTCTGGCAAAAGGTGGCAAATGTGCTGCACGAAATAACTGAAATACCCTCCATAATACTCCCCCTCAGATACCTACTTGGGGACATTGGTAAGGTTAAGGTCAAGACTGCATTTCTTTAACCTGGGATGTATAATTGCTAAAGAAATGTATTATAATAAAATGGAAATCAAGTACAGCACAGACGATACAGGAATGGTTTAGAGAACTGACATATGCAAATGAAAAGGAGGAGGGACATGCGGTCAAATTGCCAACAACATGTAAACCTTAAGACATATGGGGGCCATTTCAAGAATACATGAACAAGTTATAATAGTGTGCTGACTATGACAATCTGATACGGATACAGCAAGTAAGGACTGTAACCTTTGCGGAAGGAAGCCTTATATAATAATGTTGAATATGTAAGAAATACACCAAATCATCTATAAAATGAAAAAAAAACACTTGCACACCAGGTTTCCTTTTGCATAGAAACTCACTGGTTGTTTCTTTCAGAGTTCCCGCAGTGGAGATGTATTGGCCTTTGGTCCTCCGCTTCAAGCATCTCAGGCACTCTTGGCTTGGCTTCTGACCCCATGAGAACGAGCACTGCGAACACCACGATAAGGGACAGCCTCCAGGCATGGCTGCCCTTTGAATGTTTGCTCCGTTCCACAGAGGCCCAGCACTTGGGCTGCACTCCTGTGAACCGTTACCGTGCTGCCTGCACACAGCTTCCTGCTGCTTTTTCCGACCTCTCCATTGCTGCTCCCTCAACGCCACGGCATCTCCTGGTTTACCCTCTCTGTCTCCTTCAACTAGATTGGGCCTTTTATACACCTGCAGCCCTCTAACAGGCTGCAGGTGCTGTTGTACCATGAGCTCTGCCTGGCCATCATTAGGGGGACATGGCTGACCTCCTCTTTCTCATCCCAGTAACAGAGTGGTAAAAGCATGTAGTCCTCATAGCTCCTAGTTGCCTCTTCTTCGTCCCAATAATCCAGTACGACATAAGGAAGTCGGAGGAGTTAAGTCAAAATACCCCATCAAGGCGGGGAAGGGTTGGGTTGATCACTAGTAGGAAAAGGGGGATATGTCTCTCCTAAAGGCATCCCATCCCAGACCCTCCACCCAGGTGATCCTCCCTTGCTTTTCCACCCCCAGGGTCGGGATGCAAAAGCAATTGCCTTTCCCTGGCCCCCTGTGCAGGGGACCCTTGGGGAATGGGAGTGAGAATGCCCTCAGGTTTCTCACACTCCTTAGGATTCATCACATAACCTTCTGGGTGAAACTGCTGATTGAGAGCCATCTTCAAAGGAGAACCTGGGAAGAGGAGACTGACCTGAGGAGTGAAATCCTTACCTTCCCAGCTAAGGGAAACTGGAGAGCCAATAGCGTAGAACCTCCACCAGCATCCCCAAGGAAGAGGGAAGGGAGACTGGGCCTTAGCAGAAAGGTATTAGGGTATTGGCTACCTGAGAAGGGTCCTGATGAGGGAGGGCGGCCAATACCTGTCACAATCCCTTTAATGCCATTCAAGAGCAGGCAGGACCTCTTAAGACATGGTCTGGAGAAGGATCTGGTAAGAATCCTATTGCCAAAGGTCTGGAAGAAGACCTAATTTAAAGCATAAAAGCTGATGCTTGGGGATGACCTGGCATGAACCCTGAATTCCAAGCGTTGGTGGAAGACCTGCTAAGAAGCTTAAACTATATTCTACGTGAAGGCTCTGTGAAAAATGGAAAACTCGGTTCTGGCAGAAGACCTACTCAAAACCCTGACACCCAATGTCTGGAAAAGGACTTGGTGAGACGCCCAAGAGCTAAGGTCTGAGATAGATCCTTCAGAGAAACCTGAAAAACAAAAATCTGGGAACGGACCTACCAAGAAATCTGAACCATAAGATATGGAGAATGGCCTGTTGAGCATCCTGGACCCAAGATCTGTGGGAGAGACCTCCTGTGCATCCACACTCCAAGGTGCAAGCCGCAGAGGCCTGTTGTGAACCCTAACCAGAGACCAGGTCTAGAAGAGACCTGCTAAAATCCAGGTGAGAATCTAATGACAAAAGAGGGATTGGCATATGAACTCAAGATCCAGATGAGGACCTGCCAAGAACATTGAAGCCCAAAGGTCTGGGCAGAGCCTATGAAGAAGCCTTGCAAATGTTGGTTTGAAGGAAGACCAGCAGGATACGCAATCTGAAGTCTAAACCGGAGAGACTAGCTGTAAACCCTGAACTGGGACAAGGTCCTGATTGGACCTACAGAGAATCTGAAGGGAGCCAAAGACCAGGGCCACACCGGCTTAAGCAAAGAAGAGAATATATCCTGATAGACCCAGATCCAGAGGAGCATTACAGTGGTCTCTGACAAGATCAAAGAACCACTGAATCAGGTATCTTGTGGAAGAGCTAAGAAGCCAAGGTGAAATCACAGAGGCCTACAGGGGAGACCAGACTATGAGTACAGCCTACGAGAGACTTTCCTCAGAAATTCTCTTGTGTTATCGCATTAGCATTGGGATTGACTTTTAAGAATAGGCTTTGAACTGTTGTCTTAAGCCGAGTTCTTGGAACTGTTTTATTAGCTTAGCGTAGACAGCAGGCTATGGATTTATAAAGATTAGGCTGCACTTTTCGGTTGGCCGTTCGTTTGGAAATTTCTTTGTAGACTTAGGGTGTACATGGAGGGGTGACAACTTATTTGAATAGCTTTTTATTGTTTGTTTTATCACAATGGGAATACAGGGAGCACCAAGGGGTCACCATTTAGTTTAACCCATCCTGACAGTCTTATTCAGAAGTGCCTCCTATGTCATATAGATTTCCATAGAGCCTTAAGGCCTTTATCAAATCTAAATCCTCAACCCTGTCTAGTTAGACCCAAATAAAGGTACTGTATAAATCTTACTTCAGTGTCTACATTTATCAGTGCCTTGAATACCCCACAATAACGAGACTAGGAAGACTCCAGCAAGTCAAATTGGCACCCATGCAGGTACTAAAGGCGAGAGGAGGAACGAGTGGCCAACCGGGAGCCTACATTAGAATCAGAGCGGAGAAGGAGAAAGAACAAGTGACCCCAGGCCAGGCTTGGGCAGCTGAGGGTCCCTCCTCTGTGGCGCTGCCTGTTACCAGATGCTTACAATCCTCAGGCGCCTGGAGATTTACTGAAGACAGAGAGAGAAAGATGGGAGAAGAACCCTGGAATAGATGACCAAGAGGATAAACGCTGTGAGTTTGAAACACACAACTGGCGTTATGGCGAGAAGGATTTGAGAAACCCAGAAACCTGCAATGACCGGAAACTGAGAGCCTTTTGGTGGCAGAAGGGAGGTCAAAATCATGCAACGGACATCTGGAACTGAGAAGGGTTTGGCAGCCCAACAAAAGAGGTCAAAGATTGGTTATCAGGGCCAAACCTCAGACGGTAACTCAGGAGGCACAGATGTAAGGATTGTGAGTTTGTTTTCAATTGCCTTTGTTTAATATTTTGGTCAGTCCTATACCAAGTCCCAAATGGTATTTATTTATTAATTAGGCATTTATAACGCGCCTATAACAAGTGTTTCTAAGCATGATACATTTCTTAACTGTCTTACTGTTGATACCATGGTTTCCATACAGACACAAGTGACCACACTTCAAGGGTGTTTATTGAACTCCAAAAAGGGTTGGAAAAACACCTAATTCATCCTAAATCTATAAATGGGAGCAAGCTACGACCATCAAATAAGAATAACGCAGTCCTAATAGTGTCTTGTCAAAATAAAAGGACCTATACTAATAAGCATATTGCCAATCCTTACCTCAAAATACAAATAGTGTGGAAAACAGTGTTATGAAAAAGAAAGAAGTGTTCACAAAATTATATGTTGGGATGTTCAGGCCGTTGGCCTCCCTTCCCCATGTTTTCAGCACGGGGCAAGGCGGCACATTCGAGCTTATCCCACACTTTGGCTTCTCCAGCATGAGGATGCAGTTCAGAACAAACGGCAGGGCCTTATGCAACGTCTCTTTCCCCTTGAAAGTCTCTTATTCGTAGAATACCATGGAGTGCTAAATAATATTTAAAGTTTGCTTCTCTTTCAGGCTTCTGTAATTGAAACAGGATATGCTTCCCCGACCACCTTACTTCCAGATTCACTGTGCTTTACTGTCAGAGACTTTTGAAACGATATGGCTTTGCTTTAATCCCATAAATGACAACGCCGACATTGCTGCATTCTGGTACTTGTATTTCTTAAGATCAATTCCTTTTACTTTATATTCAGTCCTGTTTCAAATAAGTCTTCTTGGGGATTCTATTCACTTTTCTTCTACTAGTGATTTCCTTGTTTTGGCTTTTAGTTTTGTTTGCTTTTCAGTGTTCACATCACTTCCCTTCACTTCAGAGACTTCGCTTTCATTTTACAGAGACTTCCGATATCATTTTCACTCATGCAGGGTCACTCTGTTACCTTGGCTCTTATTATCTTTCAGGTATCACTTTCTCGGGTGATTCACGGTTCACCCTGGATCCCCCTCAGCCGAGCTCAGATCATCTTAGCACAATGTTCAATTAGTCTCCATCCGCCGGGCTCAGACCAGCTTTATTTATTTTGTCCTCAACTTTCACCTTCCTTTTTGGGTTCGGGCCGCTTTCCCGCTTTACTTGGTGCCTTCCCTCATGCGCTGCGCTTCGCTTCCCACATGGTCGCCTGAGTCTCTCTCACTCTCTCTTTTGATCAGACTCACCGGGCAGCGTTGCAAGGTCAGCGGCTCGTCCTTTGGTGTGGGGCTGAGTTCAGGGTCTCACCTCCTGCCCCTCTACATCCTTGGGGTCTGCACTGGCCCCAAGGGAACAAGCAATTGTCTGGACCTCAACAACAAGGTCCTGGCTGCCTGAATCCAACACGTACGAGGCATGGCTCCTGTGACATGCTGCAGCCCTTCCTTCTCACTGGGCCAGCATCGCTGTACGCTGTATACCTCTGAGTTCACCTGACAGCTTCCAGACTCTTGGTTTCTCAGCTCCAGACAATCTTCCCAGCTTGCATTTGGTTTTTGGGATTTGAAGAGGGATCATCTGCCGGTCTCAGCTAGCAGCCTCCTTCCTACTCTACCAACTGCATCTGACCTTTCGCTCTCCATACACCTGTGTGAGGTTAATGGGCAGCAGGAGTGATTAGGGTTGGGTCTGCCTGACCTTGGCTGACTTAATTAAGGGGTCAGTGTGTTGTAGTCTGTCATCTGGGTCTTAGTGGGTTTATTACTGGTAATCCTCACCCCTCCAGGTTGCCTCTTCTTCTCGGTATTATGCAAAAATATGGCGTGAGGGGGGAGATGTTGTATATTTGAAAATACCCCCAAAAAGACAGAGGGGTTGTATGGTTGTGGATAACTGGTGAGAGTGGGATACTGTGTCTCCCCTAGGATATTCCGATGAGAATGACCCCGGACTCCCCTACCCAGTCGATCCTCCTGCACTGTTCCACAGCCTGGGTCTGGATCCAAAGGCGATGGCCATGCCCTGGCCACCCGACTAGAGGATTCTCGGTGTCTAAATGGGATAATACCCCTAGGTTTCTCACATAACCCAACAATCCATCTAAGTGTGGCACATTTCCTACACCCAACAATCCATCCAAGTGTGATACATGTTCTACCCCCAACAATCCATCTTAGGGAGCAGAACCCAACATAGTACAGATGTTGTACAATACCCATTCTAGAGCGCAGAAGGGAGCATATGGCTGATCTATACCATTGGCCAAATGCAACTCATGGCTCACCTGAACAAATAGTCTAAGTGCAAACAGAAAGGGCCACTATTAGAAATCTGGGGGTATTCCCCCAAGCAGACCTTGACAATCCCTTATTCAGGTGACCAAGGAAGGGCTGACGTGCTCAGATCCCAACCCTGGTGCATGAAAGGATCACCTGGATGGGGGAAGCCGGGGTTGCGCTCGGGGAAATAACCCAGGTGAGACACGGTATTATACTGTTTGAGAAGGAGAAGAGGGCGAAATCCCGGAGACCTTCGTAGGCTGTACCACATCTGCCTCCCTTCCTCCCCTTGGATCTCTCTTGTCCAAATCCAACAACCTCTCTCCATATTGGGTAAATCCCCTAGGAGCCCAAACCCTGTTTTTCTCAAAAATCACAACTCCTAGAATCCCTGTTTGCTGGGTTCCTACCCAAGCATTCCCAATCGGTCTTCTCCATGTCCCGCTGATTATTATTTTCCAAACTCCCAGTCAGCATTGACAAAACACTACTGTTCCCATAATCCCCCTGTTCATTTCACAAACCCTACCAAAAGTACCCTTCCGAATTCACCTACCCCCCCACGATGCAGAATATAATTCCCCCATTTTATAAAACCTTCTCCCCATCCTACCACTTTGAATAGACAGAAACTCTACTCTCTCTCTTTTATAACACAAACACTTTTTCCCGACACGAAAAACAACGAACTAACACTAAAACCGTTAACCTGACAGGTCCCAACCCAAGAGTCAGGCAAAGTCGGGCAATTGACCAGAACCGCACACACCTGACGGCCCTTTCCCTTCCCCACAGGGATAAAAGGGGAGCACCCGCAAAGCCTCCCTGAAAGGAATCGTAAGATTGTGAAAAATAGCCAACATGTGTTGCAGCAGATGTCAATGGTACACAGCATGCCTAGGCTGATAAGCAGGACCGAGAGAGACGCCTGCTACCGTGGTACCGTCCTTGACTCCAGACACAAAGGCCAAGCAGTTCATCACAGCCGGTGAGTCGAGGGGAGAACCGATAAGAAACCGAACTGTGTTGTGCGAAAGTCGCACTTTGAGAGAAGTTTAAAGAACTATAAACTGTTACGGGAAAACCAGCTGCAGAGGGGTCTGGCACCATGTGGGTGCTCACTTGAGAGGCTCTGATTGTTCCCACGTTTAACTAAACTACTGATACCAGAAGGCCCTAAGAGAACTGTGAGGAAAAGGTCAAAGTGGTCATAGAGGGGTCCAGCAAAACCCCTTGTACAGTGGAAAGTCTTTGACCGGCACGTAATTGGAATGCTAAGGGAAACGAATTCCGCATAGTGAGTTCAAGAGAAAGACTGTGTGATTGGCAAGAGTGAACCCGACGGAGGGATGCTGATGAAGTGGGACGAAGCCTGAAGTCCCAAGGCACAGTTTGTTGACAATAGTGAACCCATCGGAGATATGTCCACAGTGAACGGTTTAAAAGGGTATTAAGATTTGTGAAGCGTGGTTTAAAATGACATTAAGGGCCTGATTACAAGTGTGCCGGTCCGGTAACAACAGTGCCGGTAAGCCTAGCGGCATCATTGTTACCGGAACGGCACACTATGGGTCTACGGGCAGGTGCCGTCCCACCCACCAGGGTCATACCTAATGGGCGGAACGGCACCCGCCTACAGAAGCATTGACACCGTTATTAATGGTGCTGGTGCTTCTGTGATCCCCATTCCCATTGAGTCCTATGGGACTCAAATGGGAATGGGTATTAACATTTTCCGATGTCTGACTTCCCGGACTGCCAGGGCTGTAATGCCCTGGTGTATCCGGCAAGTCAGGCGCCGGAAAAATTCTGGCGGCAACCTGCAGGTTTTACCGGCATGGTTACTGCCGAACTTGTAATGCAGCTCTAAGACTTCTGAATGCAACAGGGAAAAGTATTTGTGAAGAGCCATAGTGAACCCAACAGAGGGAGGCAAACAGTCGAGAAGGGTCTGAGCCCAGAAGAGAGGGATCCCGGAGTGAAAAGCCATCACCCATAGACCCATGAATGCAATGAGAATGTCTTTGAATAAATGTCAGAGTGAACCCAATGGAGGGAGGCTGATATTCGAGAGTGTTCTGAGCCCGGAAGAGGGGGACCCAGGCGTGAAGTGGTATCACCCAAGTATAATCGGAGAAGAATTTTGGAACTTTTGTTGAACTTGTATTTGTTATTTCTGAACATGTCAGAATCTCGGAAATAAGAAACCTAACTACTGTGAGAAACCTGACGGTATCTCCCTAACTAGTCCCCAGTTATCTGTCATCCAGGTGGCAAGTACACGGCCATCGCTATTGGATCCAGTTCCTGGTGGTGGACCAGTGAGGGAGGATCACCTGAATGGGGGGTTCTCAGGGAGTGGAAGTGGGGACAACGACTAGTGAGAGGTGGTATCCCCCTTCTTTGAACACCTTTTCCCCCTCCTACCATGTAGGATATTCTGAAACACTGCCTCCCCCTTTTCCGACACAAACACTTTCACACACCAAAAACGATGGACAAACACCAGAGCCGTTTACCTGACTTGTCCCAACACAAGGGTCAGGCAAAGTCAGGCAATTGACCTGAATCACACGCATCTGACGGCCCTTTCCCTTCCCCACAGGGATAAAAGGTGGAGCACGTGAGTGTGATACGAGCAAGGCAGACCGCACGACAAGACAGCTATCTAGGCACGGCAGTTGAAGAGGAGGAGAAAGACAATGCATACTGAGAGGGTGACAAGGAGAGAAGCGACCTTGCCCTTTCCGACCAAGGCCTGTGAAACCTCCACAGAAGGAAACGTAAGACCGCGAGCAATAGCCAGCATGTGTTGCAGCAGATGTCAACGGAACACAAGACCCCCCTCTACTGATAACCAAGCCGGGGAGTGATGTTTGTCTCAGTGGTACCAGCCCTGACTCCAGATACGAAGAAAGCCAAGCGGTTCATCACAGCCGGTGAGTCGGAGAATCGATAAAGAAGCCGAACTGTGTTGAACAAAAGTAGCAAACGGCTGATTATAGAATGTGCAAACAACTGTTCATAAAAAAATGGGAAAGCCAGCTACAGATGAGGCAGGCATCACGTGGGTGCTCACTCGAGTAACTCTGAGCGATTACCCGATTATTGAAACTACCAGAACCAGAAGGCCTTGGGAAAGGTGAGAAGAGGGTCAAATTGGTCATACAGGTGTCTATTCAAATCCTCTGTACAGTCGAAAGTGTTTGACCGACAAGTAAAGGAATGCTAAGGGCAACGAATTCTGCATGGTGAAAGAAAAGATTGGCAAATAATGGACTTGGAAGAGGAATCTGATGAAAAGGGGCAAAGTCTAATATCTCAAGGAACATTTTGTGTTAACAAGAGTGAACCTATGGAAGGGGCTCACAGTGAATTGTTTAAAAAGACATTAAGAATTGTGAATGTCAGGAAAGCCATAACAAACCGACACATGAAGAGAAACCAAGATGGATGAACCAGTCATAGTGAACCCGATCGAGGGGTGCCGACAAAGGGGGCGAAGTCTAAGTCCCGAAATACAGTGGGCCTCATTACACGGACGGCGGTAAGGGTTAACGGTCACCGTTAATGGCAACGGTGACCGTTAACCCTTACCGCCGTACTACGAGGTCCCTTTGCGGGTTGGAGGATTTAACGCCTGCTTCTTGCAGGCGTTAATATCCAACCCGCTAAGGGACCTCGGAGCTAATTACGGCACCGCAAAATTGCGGTGCCGTAATTAGCGCCTTCCCCATTCCCATAGAGCCCCATGGGGCAGAAATGGGAATGGGGAAGGGCAATGGCGGAAAGGGGATTTACCGCCCCTCCAACCTTGGAATGGGGCGGTAAATCCCCTTTCCGCCAAGGCGGTGCCGGTATTTTACCGGCATGGACCAAGGTGCTAATAGCACCTTGGTCCACCGCCTACCGTGTAATGAGGCCCAGTGTGTTGACAAGAGTGAACCCGGCAGAGGGATGACCACAGTGTTAGGCAGAATCCTATGCAGTTCCCTTAGGGAGCACTACAGAAGATTAGGACTACAGGTATAGGCAATACATCCCCTTTGGTATCAGTCTGTACCACACAGATTTAGGGCCTCATCACGAGTTGGGCGGTAATGCCGGTGCTACCGCCAAACCCCCGGCACTATTAGCGCCAGATCATGGTTTGGCAGAAGGGTTATTTCCCAATCCCCATTGGGCCCATTCAAGAATTCCTCATTTCCCCATTGGGAGCAATGGGGAAAATTTGCGCTATTACCGCTGGCGGATTTCCCACTGGCGGTAATAGCACCGAAAATCGGCAATTTTGCCATGGATTTCCCCTCAGCTCACAGCTGGGGGGAAATCCGCCAAAGCCATGATTTGGCGGACCCTTAAATGCAGCGGTAATAGCGCTACCGCTGCATTTAAGGGTTACTGCCAAACTCGTGATGAGGCCCTTAGTTGGTAGCTGTGGCTGAGCAGCCAGACTTATCTCAAGAGGGAGATGAGCAGGGTTTACACAATAGGACTACAATACTATGGGACAAGGAAACACTGACCAAAGCTTTGTATCAAAAAGAATATATATATTTATTTTACACACTCTGATGTTCACGCACAAATTACTATTATTAAAGCAAGTTAAATCAGTCAAGTAAAGTATACACAACTCCCTATTTAAATTGTAGACACGTTTGAGCAAGAGTGAATACTGAGCAAAACGGCACAGTGTAAACCAAGCAGAAATGGCACTCTAACAATTTCTCAGAAGGGAGGGAAAGGACAAGTTATACATGTTTCGACTCTTTAACATACCAGCAACAATTCCCAAGTAGATTGTGAACAAGTTAGGCAATGCAGTACTTTAGCATATGCAATGCTGAGGTGAAAACCGAGCAAAATGGCACTGCACAAGTTTAAAAAGGGGAAGGAAAAATGTGGTTATAAGAGTTAGGTGCACCAACACATTTCTAGTTGAAAAGCAATCTAGAGAAGGCAGTTGTAACAGATTTAGCCAGAGTCAATAGCCCTGTGCGAGAGTCAATGGTACAAGGCAATGTGCCTAGAATCAAACTGTTCTAGTAGCTGCAGTCAAGTCTTTGTTTAACTAAGCGAAAAGGCGGTTGCAGAAGGTAAAAGACAATGTTAGACGATAGGGGCGGCCAACCCAGTAGGTAAGTAAAGGATTTAAAACCCCTTTAGCGATACCCAACGAAACGGGAGGCCTGGTGGAACAATGTACCTTTAAAGTGGAAGAAGCTCCTGGGGTGGCGGTAGTTCCTGGCAGTTCCTGCAGTTCGGGAGATGCAGCAGAGGAAGAGACGCTCTCGTCGTGGAGGAAGGTTCAAGTTACTGCACTGCCCAGGAATGAAGCCAGCCGCGGTGCTGCCAAAACAAATAAAAGGTACGCTCCTTTAAATCGCGGTCGTGGTGGACAGGTGCCTTGCTATCCGGTCTCTGAATGCAGGGCACTGGCGATTCGACCAAGGCAGGTCCTAAAAGGCGATTGGTGAACTGGTTGGCCCCACCAGCTCAAGGGAAGAAGACTCTTGCAGGCAAAGATCTTCTCGAGTCGTTGGAGAAAAGTGGTGAGGATCTGCAGCAGGGCTTCACCGGTGGTTCAGTTGTTGCAGATGTCTTCAGCTTCTCTCCTCTTCGGGTTTCTAGTTCCAGTGGCGACGTCTTGTCCTCCAGTCCTCGGGACCCTGCTTTTATGCAGCAAGACGCCCCATTCATCCAGCCTAGCTGTCACTCACACAGTGGGGCGCCTCTCCTGGCAGGAGAACCCCCAGCCTATCAGGGCAGAGTGCGACTTGGGTTGCGTAGGCAACCCTGTCCAGTGTGCATATTCCCCCTCCCACACATCCTGTCTACCCCAGACTCAGTGGCGCCGAGAGGAGGGCTTCTGGGCAGAAGCCCGCCAAAAGGAGAACAAAGGATCCCCGACCCGAGTTAGGATTTCAGAGAAAGACACGAGAAATAAATATTATTAAAGTTCTGGCACAAAAAAAAACACCGGACTAAAGTTAATATTAAAATAAACCGGCAGTATGTTAGAGGCTGTCAGTAAAAGTGGTAGCCTCGAACAATGGGAAAATCCCATAGGAAAATATTTGCGGTCGAATATTTACGGTAGTAACCACTGCCACCAGCCAGAAACTTTTGAGAGAGGGACTGTACGGTACCCCCTTGAAAAAGAACACTAGGGAAAAACTATTAACCCTTTCCAGTACCTCCATATTAAGATGGGTTGTACTGGTATAGTTCATAATTATTGACTAGTAAAGTCAATGGGGACTTTACATGCCCTGGGAGACAGTAGTCAGTCCCAGGGTATGGAGTCAATGTTTGGGGGAGGGTACGACACCCCTGTGGTACGGCACGGAGGGTGCTGTGTACCACACATGTTAAAAAAGAGGGTTCCTATGAGGGATATAAAAACCCCATAGACCATAAGCACACAATATAGCCTAAAACATACACTAGCAATCTGTCTAAGAGTGGGAAAAAAGGGTCTCACTCTTAGCAGGAGAAAAAAATAAACCCTTCAAATCCAGCAAGGCTGCTGGGGGACTCTATAGGTAAGGGAAATTAGCCTTAGAAGAGAATTCTCCCTAACACACAGTGAGCTGTACAAAAGGACATTTTATGAAAATTACCAGATAAGTTGTATTTAAAGCCATAGTGAACCCGGTCGAGGGAGGCTAACAGTTAAGTCAGATCTGAGCCTGGAAGAGGAGGACCCAAGGGTGAAAAGCCAGTACCCATCGACCTGCGAGTGAAACAAATCAAAATAAAAGAGGGAAAAGCCTTTTGAATGCATGATATGCCAGAGGGAACCCGATAAAGCAAAGTGATATTTGAGAGGGGTCTGAGCCTGCAACCCGGGGTGATCACCCAAATACAGAGAAGAGCTTTTGTTGAACTTTTTGTTGAAATATTTGAACTATCAGATCCTCAGAAACAGGTGAGGCAATCTCAGAAGATTCTGATATTAATGAGAACTTTCTGGGATCTGCGTCTGGAAAAGGGGGATCCAGAGGTGAAACACATCACCTGATGTAACTGTGAAAAGGAACTCTTTGTTTATTATTTGATTACATCAGGTACATGGCGGAAAGATACTTTTTGATAGAAAAGAGACTTAACCACTGAGTGACCTGATTGCTGAATGCAGAACTGTTAGCTTGTGCTGGGAGCGTGCTGTGCTCCAAAGTCCATCTTGTCCTGTACTGAAAACGCGGGGCAGGGAGACCTTAAGTACCGCATCCTGACTTATCATTTTTTAACACTTCCTTCTTTCTTAAGAACATTATCCCACACTTATTTTTTGTATTTAGCGTAAGGATTTGGCAATAGGTTTTGTTTAGTCTAGGCCTTTTATTTTGACAAGACGCCACAAAGACTGCCTTTTTTTTCATTTGATGGTCGAAACTTGCTCCCATCTTAGATTTAGGTTTAGATTAGGCGTTTTTCCAACCTACCTTTACAGTTTAATAAACACCCTTGAACTGTGGTCACTTGTGTCTGTCTTTACTGTTGCGACTGAAAGGAGTATAGGGGGTAGAGTTCCTACGTATCATACCTGGTAGAATGGGGTAAAGGTGTTACATGGAAGGGGATACCTTGCCTTCGCCATCCGGTTTCCCACTCCCCGAAGGCCCCTCACTCGGGTGATCCTCCCGCACTGGCCCACCCCCAGGAAATGGATCCAAAAGCGATGGCTGTGTCCTAGCCACCTGGGTGACAGATCACCGGGCACTAGTGTGTGTGACACCTTCTGGTTCCTCACAATGCCCTCATTTGGGTCTCCCTAATTCACTGCCATAACAAAACATGCAGCACTCGGAACCTGATGCATACAAACTGCTGATGATAACTTGACTGTACTAGTGCTCTCTGACAAAGCATTTCACATGTTTTTGCAACTGTAATCAACAAACATCAGTCTGCTGAATATGCATGCAATGTAATATACAGCAGAACCCACACGTGCAATTGGTTCCTCCATAGTCGTGCCTATACCCGCTGTTCATTCCACCTCTTAGCGCAGCATCCCCATATGAGTTGGCTGAGTCCCATTGCAAAATTCAGGTTTAATGCTAGCAATCACTTCTTCCCTGCCGTAGTAAAACACGCTGCTCTAGGCACCAACATGTAACAACTGCTAAATATAATGTTCCAGTGCTAGTCCTCTCTGCCAAAGAAATTGTCCTTTTCCTGCAGTGGTAACATAGAGGTTTATCATGTACTGCCCTTCTCCTGCAGTGTACTGGTTTAACATACAAGGTTCAGACTACAGTCTGGCGAACTAAGTGCTTCAAGGCCACAATGATGACAATGGCAGTTAGGCACTCTACAAATGTCACATAATCTAACTGACCCAGCAGCAACGTTGCAAAGGAAACCCCACTCAGCCTTACAAGGGGTTAATGAAGATTACCCCTGCTAACTGCGTAGGGAGTATTAATTCTATTAAAGACTAGGAGGTGAGCATTATGCTTCAACTTCTTTATTTACTACTCCTCAGCAGTTTCAACAAACCAATAAAACCAATAAGAAACACTGGAAAAAAGTCTCAGTGAGCTTTTCTTTTGGAAATACAATCCCCATAGTCTCTGTAGTCCATCTCCTTTCATGCTCAGCTGTGACCACTTCCTGTCCCTGAGCCCCTCCTCTCTTTTACTCGCTCTAAAATGTCACTTTCAACTCCACACTATGTTCTGCCCACAGAGCAAAGACTTAAACCACTCCAAACCAAATTTCGATCCTCCTCGACTCCAGGCGACTACAGTTGCTAGTCTCCTATCTCAATTGTTCTTCAGCTCTTCCCCTAGGAATAATACAAAGCAGAAATTCAGAGTGGTGTCCATGTATTGTCACTTATCATATACAGTATTATTTATCACCATATATAAATGCGATCTACACAATACATAACTTGGGTGGGAATTTAATGCTCGCCTCCTAGTCTTTAATAGAATTAATACTTCCAGCGCAGTTAGCAGGGGTAATCTTCATTCTATGACAAGACTGGAGGCAAGCATTATGCTTGTTCAAAGCCTCCCAACACAGCGACCGCTAGGCTCTCGGTCGGCTTAAAATAAAACTCTTTAAACGTACGATCATTTGCCCAGTCTGCTGCTAACATAATATCTCTCAGAGACACTGGTGCTGTAAAGGCTTTAGAAGCCATAGCTCCTCTCACTGAATGTGCTCCGTACTTTCCTAAATCAATATGCGATGCATGCATGACCTCCTTGACCCATCTAGCAATGGTAGCTGTGGACACACCTTGGAAAGGCTTCCTACGCTCTATGAGTAATTGCGTGCTACTGACTGCTCTGTGCTCAGCTGTCCTGCTTTCATACTCCTTGACGCAACTCGCTACACACCACTTGGGTCTGTTTGGAAAATATGGATAGTGTACTGAAATAGTACCTGTCTTAGTCCTCTTCACTATTGTGAAGGTCACTCCCTCTGGCCTGAAGGGCTTTCTATTTACTTCCAGCGCCCTCACATCCGATACGCTCTTGCAAGAAACTAGACACAAAAGCATTGCTAGTTTACCTGATAATTGCTTAAGGGATAAGTATCTGTCTACGGGCCAGCTTTCTAACAGTTTAAGTACGACTGATACGTCCCAGACTGTCTTATATCTAGGTTCTGGGGGAACTTTAAATCTGGCCCCTCGAATGAGTCTAACCACTGCTGGGTGCTCTCCTGCTGATACTCCCTTGATCGGCAGATGTCTTGCAGATATCGCGGACCTGTATACTCCTATTGTGTGGAACGCCCTTTCATCTTGTAACAACTGCGCTAGAAAGTTCAGTATCATCACTACATGTGCAGAAATGGGATGAACCTCTCCTCTTGCACCAGCTAATACATTTGGCCCAAGCCCCGTCGTAGCTCCTTCTAGTGGACGGAGCCCAGGATTCCGCAATGAGCTCTGCAGCTTGTGTCGAAATGCCTAGCAGTGCCCAACGTCTCCTGATATCCTGCATGCGATGAACGGGAGAGTGCCCCTCACTCTCAGAGGATAATACGACCCAACTGGGTCCGTGAGCAGTCATTCCCCTTCCGGTAAGACTCTCGGTTGGTCCACTGCTAGCTCCATGAGCGTTGGAAACCACACTTGTGATTTCCACAGTGGTGCTACTAAAAGCAGCTCTGCTCTCTCCCTCCGACATTTCGCCAGAACTCTGCTCAGCATCATGAATGGGGGGAAAGGCGTAGTGCGGACCGCCGCTCCAATCTTGCAGGAACGCGTCTGTCCCTCGAGCCCCTGGGTCCAGCCTCCAGCTGAAGTACACAGCTGTCTGGGCGTTCAACCAGGATGCGAAGAGGTCTATGTGTAATGGTCCCCATTTCTTGTTCATCCTCTGAAAAACTGTTGGATCCAGCTTCCAATCGCTGGAGTCTGTGAGGTAGCACAAGTCCTGGGTAGGTACTCCGCTGTTACTGACGTCTGTGAGTGGAGGCAGAAATGGCAAAAATCTTTCGCCAGCTTTGCCAGCATCTTGGATTTGGTGCCTCCTAGATGGTTTATATATCGTACTGTCGATATGTTGTCCATCTTTAGTAAGACGCACAATTTCCTCTTCCCCTTCGTAAAGGCTTTGATCGCAAAGGACCCTGCCAACAGCTCTAGGCAGTTTATGTGGAGGCGGAGTTCCTCTTTGCTCCATTTCCCCCCTGTCTGCAAGTTCCCGCATCTTGCTCTCCAGCCCAAGGGGCTGGCGTCGGACTCTATTATCCGGTCCGGTCGGTCTCCAAAAATGGCATGCCCATTCCAGCCGTCCATATTCTTCAACCACCATTCCAGTTCCGTCATGGATTCTTGATCCAAAGGTACCAACTGATGATACCTCAAACCTTGCTGCAGGTGTCTTATCTTTAGCCTCTGTAGCGCGCGATAGTGCAACAGTCCGGGAAATATGGCTTGAATGGATGCTGCTAGTAGCCCCACTGTCCTTGCCAGTGTCCTGATTGAAACTACTTGTTTCTGCAGGCATACTCTTATTTCCCTCTTTATGTCGCGTATTTTCTGGGCTGGAAGCTCCAGCGTGGATTTCCCGGTGTCTAGGTCAAAACCTACGAAGTCCAGCCCCTTCGCCGGTGTGGTATCCGAAGTTGACAAGGAATCCTAGAGACAACAGCAAGTCTTGAACCCATTTCGTCTGATATAGGAGTGCTTCTTGATCCTCGGCCAACAGTAGGAGGTTGTCTAAATAGATGATCAGCCTTACATCTTTCTCCCTTATCGCTGTTGCTACTGGCTTCATTAGTTTGGTGAAGGCCCAGGGAGCCGATACAAGCCCGAAGGGCATTGCTTTGAATCACCAAAACTGCTCTTTCCAGCGAAAAGCTAGGCAGGTTCTGAATTCGTCCTTCAGGTCCAGTCTCGTCAGCCAATCTCCTTGCCTGAGGGAGTCTCGGAGCTGATGGATTCCCTCCATCTTGAAATGACGGTAGACTACCCAACCGTTCAGCTACTTCAGGTTTATAACTGGTCACACTTTCTCCTTTCTGTGCACCAGGAACATATTGCTAATGAAGCTGGGTTCCCTCGGACACCTCTCTATGGCGTTCTCCCGCTCCAAACTGGCATAGTTTGTGATCTAGCAGTTTCTGTTCTGCACACTCTAATTGCTGATGGTGCGGCTTGCGCTCTTGTATGGGTGGTTCTACAAATTGTAGACGCATGCCTAGAACGGTTTGCAACACCCAGGCATCACTGGAAAGCATGTGCCAGTTTCTCCAAAACATACTAGTTCTCCCCCCTACTGGAGGGTAATGCGCTGCTCTCACCTTGTGAATCCTTGTCCATGCCCGGATCCTCTCCCTCTGCGTACTCTCGGGAAGCGCCCTCTGTACACGAAAAAGGAATCCTGCTGTCTGTTCTCCCAGTATTGGGCTCTGGGATTTGGGAGTCTTATACCTCCCTGGTTTCGACCAGCCGTGCAACCCCTGTGGCGGCTGGTCCCGGCAAAAACCCGGTTGGGGAATATCTTGTGGATCGAGGCTTGGGCCTTCTCCAAATAACTTTTCCGAAGGTTTCTCCGAAAGAGCAGTCCCTGCGCCGCTTCTCTTACCTCGTATGATGCAAGGTTGCTAAGTTTGGCATCAATTTTCAGTAACAGCCCCCTTCTTCGTTCTGATGCGATGGCGCAGTTGGCATTGCCCAGTAAGCAGACTGCTCTCTGCGCCCAGCCTGCCAGGGCATCGGGGTCTACCTCTTCTCCTGTGTCTCTAGCTCTCTCCGCCAGGTCCATGATTTTTGCGAGCGGCCCGGCCAGGTCTAGCTCTTTCTCTTGGCAGCTCTTCCAGGATCTATCGATACCCTTACAGGGATCCTTGCTAGTTTTAGATACGAACATAAGCATCTTGGGGTCTAGCTCTGGTATTTCGGCCACTTTACCCAGAAGGTCTGGTCTCGGGCATTCCGCTCGAAGGCGCTGACGGACTTCCTTGTCGAGCGCTTTTCTTAACCTCATGGTTATGTATTGTGCCACTCTTGGTGACGGTTGCCAGTCAGATGACCTCGGGCTCCGGATGCTGTCCAGGTCAAACATATCCTCTTACACCTCGTCGAGGTGTTTCTCTTTGCAGATTCTCTTCCCTCTGCTGGGCTTGACTTCCTCCTCCTCCTCTATCTCATCTTCCTCTTGGGAGGGAGGGTCTCCTTCTACTGGCTCTCCTTCTGAGCCTGGGTTCTCTTCTCCTTCATATTCTTCCCCAGGAGCAGGGGTTGTGAGGTTCGGCACTGTCTGACGCTGCAAATATGCTTCTCTGAGCTTTGCGAAGGTGTCGACTACCTCCGGGGCCGCCTTTTGCCCCATCCGAAGGGCCATGGGGGCCGCAAGAGGTTTCCCTCTTCCGGGCCTTGGTACTCCCCTTAGGCCCTGCTTCAGAGGGTTGAGTGGGCGTGCGCTCCATCCTTATGGTGCTATTTCTGGGCTGATGTAGAATTGCTTCTAATGTCTCCAGCCTCTCTTGAAGGGGCTTGACCCCTTGCGCCACATCATCCACTAGTGAGTTCCCCAGCACCTCCTTGAAGCTGGCTGCTAAATCCAGCGACTGCTCCTCTTCGCTCCACTCAAATTCCGATATATTTTTTGGGAGGTTGCTGTGTGCCTTAATACCTGGTTCAGGTGTATGTGCACGCCCACTTCACTAGATGGATGTCCTGATCAATGCCTTTGCGAGGATCTCCCAGCTCTTAATTGTTGTTTTCCTTAATCTGGGATCAATCCTCTTATTATTATTATTTCTTATTCTTTCTTTATATTTTTTTTTGTGGCATGTATATGGCTGCACCGGACTCTGTGTTTTTCAAAGCCTGTGATGGGCTATCACTCCAAATCCCTTATTTGGGGCTCCTTGCTGCCTGCTGGACTGTAGTGTCCTGTATTTAAATCTCAGCACGAGCTTGCCGTTCCTCCGTGTGCATGCTCTTCTGTTTACTGTTTTGATGCTCTTTTGAGCCTGAGCGTTAGCATCTGCGGGTTTGGCTGATTCGCCGGTCAATGCCGGCTGTAACATGGGTTGTAGGACACCCGTTGCTTTATTAAGCTGTGTGTGTGAGCTTTCACCGCTGGGCCCGGCTCCTTTGTTTCTCCACATCGCTGTGCTAATGCGACACGGAGATCCGGTGCTCTGTATATTTGACTCCACCCCCACGAAGGTGGGGGCCGGAGAGCACCAGAGTACTTCTCCCTTGTGTGAGGGCTCCGAATACAGCCCCGCAGGCGCCTGGCATGTGGGACGGGGCGGGCTCTGCAGGGCTGCTAATCCTCTGAGGATTTTGGATTTTGTAGTCGCGCGATCATCTAAACGCCGCAACTTATATAAACATAATACGAACGCTGTAAATGAATATGTTCAGATTACAAGCACTGTGCTGGCTGTCACGCATCTAAATTATGACATGCCTATAAGCATGTAAACTGTCTATGCAAATCATAACAACTCTATATGTTTTAAATGTGTTAAACTCCTACACATTTAGCATTCATACGGAGGTAACATTTTTTGGTACTTACCTGCTTGAAGAGCAGTAAAAGAAGAGGAGAAGCTTAGGGACAGGAAGTGTTCATAGCTGAGCATGGAAGGAGATGGACTACAGAGACTATGGGGCTTGTAGTTCCAAAAGAAGAAAAGAAGAAAAGCTCACTGAGACTTTTTTCCAGTGTTTGTTATTGGTTTTATTGGTTTGTTGAAACTGCTGAGGAGTAGTAAATAAAGAAGTTGAAGCATAATGCTCGCCTCCAGTCTTGTCATAGAATGGCCCAGCATGTTCAGACATGCACTTGGAGTTAGCAACCAACATGAACAACCACACATGCACATTGTGGTAATGCCCCATTGCTACTATGTACACCGCCAATTTTTTTTATTTTATTTATATATAAGGCGCCAAAGCACGCAGGCATCAGTGCACCAAAACAGTCTGTCCTAGTGATTACTTAAAAAGGGCAGTTTTTAGATGCCTACCATTCTGCAATGGCTTAATCAATACCACTTAGTGTTATGTCTGGACCTGCGGACACGCAGGTCAGACGGACCAGCAGCTGGCGGTACCCAACACGCCTGCTTCAACAGACAGTTGCAGACTTGCTCACAGGCACACGCCCAGCCCGAGGGTTCGCTGGGGGCACCCAGCCAACACATCCAGTAACAGGGGTCACCCTGTTAGCCAGGCTCATCCAGGCTTTCATAGCAGTCATGGTCACATGACTGAATCATGGCCTGGGGAATCCAGGCCACTCACCAACAGAGTTGCCATGCAGGGACTCTGCAACGTGGCACACCAATACAGGAGGCGGGTGTAGTGGGGGGCAGAGTTCCTTCGCAGAGGCTCCGCATTGGACACATGATCAGGGGACAGCGCTGCCTCGCAGGGCACTGTCATAATGAAGGGCTCTGCAGGGCATGCCTTCTGCGTGCAAGGGAGCTGGCTCAGCTCTGCAATAATCAGCAGGCAGGAGTCTGGTGGAATAACTAATGAGCGGGAAACCGCTCGTCCCTTTAATTACATTTGTCACCTGGTGCCCAGACACGTGATACCAGCACAAGCCTTTATCAGGGACTCATTGGGCCTCATTACTGGTCTGGCAGTAACCCTGGCGGTGCTACCAGCGGGTTGCCACCGGACCCGTAATATTACACCAGCGCCTCACTTCCCGTGCCTCCGGCTCATTACGAGTCCGGCGGCCCGGTAAGTCAGGTGCAGACAAATTGTAAGTCCCCATTCCCATGGAGTCCTGCAGGACTCTATGGGAGTGGGGACACGGAAGCACCGACACCGTTAGCAACGGTGCTGGTGCTTCTGTGACCAGTCTGCCTACTGTGGTCGCTGCGCCCGGCTGGGGGCACAGGGGCCACCGCAGGCAGACTCAGAGTTTACCGGCACCCTTGTTTCCGGACCGGCAACCTCGTAAAGAAGCCCACTATTTCTTAAAGGGGGAGCACACCACACTCCTCCTTTTGTAACGCTCACCTGACTCCCACGGGGGCCCTGGCCTGGTTCACGCTGCTGTGACCTCGTCTAAGGTGATGCGCAGGGTTCGGAAGACGGACTGGACCGGGCCCCAAATCTGGCTTGTCTGACTCGCAGAAGTATCCTTCTGTAGGTGAGAATATGGGGTTAACTGTCTGCGGGGTAATGCAATCGGCCTCCCACTTACCCCTCTCACCCTCCTCAAAAC
Source organism: Ambystoma mexicanum (assembly GCF_040938575.1). Classification (NCBI taxonomy): domain Eukaryota; kingdom Metazoa; phylum Chordata; class Amphibia; order Caudata; family Ambystomatidae; genus Ambystoma; species Ambystoma mexicanum. The sequence continues at coordinate 712,443,342 of NC_090938.1, forward strand.
CCTTCTGTGCTTCCCCGTAGCGTCTCACCTTAGGGTCTGGAAGGACAAGCTCTCCATCCTGCTTCTGATGCAGGGGCGCGTTGGTATCAAGTTACGTCACTGGATTTTCGTATGGGTGAGAACCAAACTTGCTTGGCTTCCAGGTAAGTTTTCTATAAGTGGTTCCCCTTGTGTCCATGCATTAATGTTCTAATGCTAGTGTCTTTTTCCCCATAGGGGCCGGGGTACGGAATGCCGGGGAACAGGCACCGACCCGAGGTGAGCGGTGAAATCCTTGTGGAAATCAGGTAAGTCTTTAATGAGTGTTTTGGTAATGTCTTTTCATTCACTCATTAACACGGATGTCTTTTTCCCCTTAGGGGCCGGGGTCTGAAAATGCCTGGATGCGGCGCGGACCCGAAAGGAAAAGGGAATGACCCAACAGGTAAGTCTTGACATGGAGTTTTAGCTTCCCTTTTCCCTTCTTTCTCTCACCTTTGTTCTTGTCTTTTTCTCCCTAGGCGCGGGGGCACGACTGTGAATCCGGATGGTCGCTGCTGAACATGGAGGCGCCCGGTAAAGGTGAGTAGATTGCGGCGCTGCAGCGATCGATGCGATGTGCTTTTAAAAATAAATGTCTTCCTTTTCAGGATTGTCGGCAAAATGTCTCTGGGATGCAGATTTAGCAGGTGAGGCCTTTTCCTTCTTCTGTTCTCTTGTTCCCTTCCTTTGCAGGTCATTCAGGATGCTGGCAGGTGTGGCAGAAGTCAAGATGCAGGAGCAGACACGGTGAGCGTCCAGCTGCTAGATGCAGAACAACGCGAAGCACGTGTGGCTGATCGGGTGTGGTTTAAATAGCCTTGGAAGAAGTTCCTAGAATGTGTCCTTCCTCCAATCAGGTATGTATCCTTCCCCGACCACGCCGGGGTGGTAAATGAGTCCCACAGGTAAAGTAGTTCCTTTCAGGCCTCAAGGAGGCCGGGGTTCTGCAGCATGGTCTGCATCAGGTAAGTGCACCCAAACACTTTCATAATGAGCCTGGCGCCATAGGCGCCAGGACGCTGTCCAAAGGGCCCCTATAAGGGGTTGCTGGGACCTTCCCCGGGGACTTGATGTCCGCTTTCGGGGACGCAGGGCCTGAGCCGGCTCCCCGGGAGCGGGCATCGTGACAGCACTCCCCCCGAAGGCCCCTCCCAAGGTTGTTCCCTCCGGGGGTTTTGGTTTGTTTGGAAAGAGTCGGTGGAATTTCCTGACTAATCGAGGTGCATGCACATGGTCACTGGGTTCCCAAGACCTCTCCTGAGGTCCGTACTCCTTCCAATCAATTAGGTAGAAAAGCTTTGACCTAAACATTTTTGAATCTAAAATGTTCTTCACTTCGAATTCGGGTTCCCCATCTATTTGAATAGGTTCTGGAGGTTTGAGTAGCCGGGTTCCGGGGACCACTGGTTTCAGAAGTGACACATGAAAAACAGGGTGAATTCGCATATTAGCTGGTAAATCAAGTTTAACCGCTACTGGGTTAATTATTGCCGTAATAGAATAAGGTCCCAGATATTTTGGGTTAAAAGTTCGAGGCCCTTTGAGCGGTAAATGTCTGGTAGCTAACCAAACTTGATCCCCAATCTGATACGGAGGTGCTTCACTCCGATGTAGGTCAGCATTCTCCTTGTATTTTCTCTTGGCTTGTTGTAAATGCGTGGTTGCCTCTTTGAAGGCTCGGGTAATGGTAGAATGCAGATGTTCTACTGCGGGCACTCCGAGGTTCTGAGGTGAGTCGAGGTTTGAGGTTCGAGGGTGATGTCCAAACAAGGTATAAAAAGGACTATGGCCAGTTCCAGAGTGTACCGAATTATTATATGCGTATTCGGCTATCCAAAGAATGTCTTTCCAGTTGCTTTCAGATTGCTGTAACATACACCGCAAGTACTGCTCAAGGGTCTGATTTGTCCTCTCGGTCTGACCATCGGTCTGAGGGTGGTGACTGGTCGATAATCTTACGTCGATTTGTGCCATTTGACAACATTTGCGCCAGAAGTGGGAAATGAATTGGCTTCCCCGGTCAGAGATTAATATAGATGGGAATCCATGTAGCCGAACAATATTTTCGAGGAATTCTTTGGCTAGGACAGAAGCTGAAGGTAAACCTTTCAAAGGAATGAAGTGGGCCATTTTGGAAAACAAATCCACAATTACCAGAATGGTATTGTATCCCGAACAAGGAGGCAAGTCCGTAATAAAATCCATTGATAGGGTGTGCCAGGGTGCTGGCGGTATGACTAGAGGTTGAAGGAGACCGGCTGGTCTTTTCTTTTGACCTTTATTTTGGGCGCAAACACCACAGGACATCACAAAAGATTTAACATCTTTTCGCCAAGAGGGCCACCACAATTGTCGTTTCACCTTTTCCATTGTCTTGGCAATACCGGGGTGTCCCTCTATTAATGTATCATGATAACCTGAAATAACTAGTTTGTGTAATTCCTTGTGCGGCAGGAATAAGCGTCCTTGGTAATAAGGTAAACCATTATCTATGGTAAAGTCTGATCCCTTTTGTATCCAATCCTGTAGGACTGTAGGGTCCAGGAGTTGTTTCACTCTGACTTGAATGTCTTCAAGCGTCTGTAACGAAGTCATGCCTAGAATTCTCTATTCGGGAATTATTGGTACTGGTTCTGAGTTTGTATCAGATTCTCCCATTCCAATTCGGGATAAGGCGTCTGCTTTGCCGTTCTCGCAGCCAGGTCGATAGGTAATCACGAAATCAAATTCAGCGAAAAACAAAGCCCATCGGAGCTGCCGTGATGACTGAGCCTTGGCGGTTTTCAAATACTGTAAATTCCGGTGATCAGTGATCACCGTGATGGTATGTCGAGTGCCAAGCAGGTAATGCTGCCAGGCTTTAAAAGCGGACTTTATGGCTAACAGTTATTTGTCAGTGATTGCGTAATTAATCTCTGGTGCCGAGAATTTTCTGGACCAAAATGCTACGGGATGCAGTTGGCTGGTTTCAGGATCTCTTTGAGACAGAACTGCTCCCATGGCTAGGCTGGATGCGTCAGTTTCGACGACATACGGGAGATCTGGACGTGGGTATTTCAATATAGGTGCGGAGGTAAACTTAGCTTTTAAATCCTGGAAGGCCTGCTCGGCTTCTTCAGACCATTCAAAACGTTTATTTTTCCTCAAGAGTGCAGTAATGGGTTGTACTATGCGTGAACATTCCGGGATAAACCTGCGATAGAAATTGGCAAAGCCGGGCATGCTTTGAACCCCTTTTACAGAGCTTGGTGATGGCCATTTGAGGATGGCATCCACTTTTCTTGAGTCCATTCGGACTCCTTTGGGTGTCAGGATGAAACCGAGAAACTCAACTTCTGTGGTATGGAAAACACATTTCTCCAGTTTAGCAAATAGTTTGTGATGGCGCAGTTTTTCCAGAACTGCCCTAACGTGTTTTCTGTGATCAGATTCCGAAGAGGAGTACACTAGAATGTCATCGATATAGACGACAACACAAACATCGATGAGTTCCTGAAGGACATCATTCATGAAGAATTGGAAGGCAGCAGGCGCATTGCACAACCCGAAAGGCATTACCTGGTATTCGAATAATCCATATTTTGTACGGAAGGCTGTTTTCCATTCGTCGCCTTCTTTTTTAGGCACGAAGAACAAAGCCGAGGATGCCAGGGACTTTGACGGGCGAATAAGACCATTGGCGAGGTATTGATCCAAATATTGTCTCAAATGCAGGTTCTCAGGTTCGGTAAGGGCATAAATCCTGCTACAAGGGGGTTGTGCACCGGGCACCAGATCGATTTGGCAGTCGTACGACCGGTGAGGAGGTAACGTGTTGGCCTGTTCCTTTTGGAAGACGTCCTGAAAGTCCTGGTATTCTGGAGGTAATTGCATGGAGGCAGAGGTTACAGATGCTAGATTAATCTTCAGGTTTTCTGGGTAGCATGTTTGTGCACAATCCGGGAAGGTTATTCTCTTAGCTCGCCAATCAATTCGAGGATTATGTGTCTCTAACCAAGGAATTCCAAGAATAACCTGAAACTGTGGAGCCTTGATTACATCAAACACAACTGCCTCCCGATGGCCGTCAGGACCAATAAGAGTCACCCCAGTAGTGGAATGTGTTACCGGTGCAGAGGCAATTTCAGTTCCATCGACTGTGGTGATGACATCTTTGCTGGTTTTAGGACGGAGAGGGAGTTTAATCCTAGAGGCCAATTCACGATCCACATAGTTTCCAATAGCCCCACTATCGATGTATGCCTTTATTGCATGCAACCGCTTAGGCTTTTCTGGATCTACGAGAACCATTGGCACAATGAAATGCGAGGTTTGAGAGTTAGTTTTCAAGCTCGGCAAGCGGACCCCTACGCTTGTCGGACTGAGTCGTTTCCCAAAACAGTCTTCATGGTTTTTATCAGCGGCTCCTACCGCTTTTCGGGGCGGTTTTGCCGGGCAATTTCGTAGAAAGTGTCCAGAGTTCCCACAATAAAGACATAATTGTAACTGCCGTCTCCTTTCACGTTCCTTTTGAGTTAAGGGTTCTTTAACCCCTCCAATTTGCATAGGCTCAGAGACATCAACTCCCTTGGGGTTAGCATGGGTCTTGACCAACACCCGGGTCTCAAACCTGGACTGATCTGTTTTTCTGTTTTGAAGTCTGTGATCCAATTGGACCACTAAGTCTATATATTCTGTGCATTCTTGGGGCGGATTTACAACTTGGGCCAAGACATCTTTAAGTTCTCCGCGTAGACCTCGATAAAATAACGTGACTCTTTTATCCTCTGGCCATTCCGTTTCCACAATTAGTCAATTAAAGGTTGCAATATAGGATAGGAGGTCCTGATTGCCCTGTCGCAGGGATAGAAGTTCGTCATCCAGAGCCTGCCCCTGAGAGTGTCGAGCAAATAACCTTTCCATGCTTACTTGAAATCCTTGAAAATCACGGAGAATCGGGTCATCTTGAGTAACCAGTGGAACTGACCAATCGGCAGCGCAGCCGCTGAGATATGACAATACAAAGGCTACTTTGGTCTGATCATTAGGGAAGGCCCCAGGTCTGCATAGGAAGTGCAAACGACACTGATTCATGAATACGGCGAATCGTTTGGGGTCCCCAGCAAAGCGTTCAGGTGGGGCCAGCGGCAAGTTTCCAGGTAGATTAATCTGCACAGGGTTACTGGGAATCACAGGAGCGGGGTTCCCTCCGGAACAGGGTAGAGGAGTTTGTCCAGCTTGACCTTGCAAAAGCTGTCTGGCCAGGTCATTAGTTCTTTCCTTTGATATTATTAATTCCCTCTTGAGGGCATCAGTCTCTTGACGAGCGGCATGTACTTCGGCCCGTAATTCCCCCAGTAATTGGGCCAACTGATCAGTCTCAGAAGTTTCCATAGCGCCTGGGTGGGAATTTGTAGGAAGGCTTTGCGTTCAGTAACACTCACCTGACTCCCACGGGGGCGCTGGCCTGGTTCGCGCTGCTGTGACCTCGTCTAAGGTGATGCGCAGGGTTCGGAAGACGGACTGGACCGGGCCCCAGATCTGGCTTGTCTGACTCGCAGAAGTATCCTTCTGTAGGTGAGAATATGGGGTTAACTGTCTGCAGGGTAATGCAATCGGCCTCCCACTTACCCCTCTCACCCTCCTCAAAACCCTTCTGTGCTTCCCCGTAGCGTCTCACCTTAGGGTCTGGAAGGACGAGCTCTCCATCCTGCTTCTGATGCAGGGGCGCGTTGGTATCCAGTTACGTCACTGGACTTTCGGATGGGTGAGAACCAAACTTGCTTGGCTTCCAGGTAAGTTTTCTATAAGTGGTTCCCCTTGTGTCCATGCATTAATGTTCTAATGCTAGTGTCTTTTTCCCCATAGGGGCCGGGGTACGGAATGCCAGGGAACAGGCACCGACCCGAGGTGAGCGGTGAAATCCTTGTGGAAATCAGGTAAGTCTTTAATGAGTGTTTTGGTAATGTTTTTTCATTCACTCATTAACACGGATGTCTTTTTCCCCTTAGGGGCCAGGGTCCGAAAATGCCTGGATGCGGCTCGGACCCGAAATGAAAAGGGAATGACCCAACAGGTAAGTCATGACATGGAGTTTTAGCTTCCCTTTTCCCTTCTTTCTCTCACCTTTGTTGTCTTTTTCTCCCTAGGCGCGGGGGCGCGACTGCGAATCCGGATGGTCGCTGCTGAACATGGAGGCGCCCTGTAAAGGTGAGTAGAATGCGGCGCTGCAGCGATCGATGCGATGTGCTTTTAAAAATAAATGTCTTCCTTTTCAGGATTGTCGGCGAAATGTCTCTGGGATGCAGATTTAGCAGGTGAGGCCTTTTCCTTCTTCTGTTCTCTTGTTCCCTTCCTTTGCAGGTGATTCAGGATGCTGGCAGGTGTGGCAGAAGTCAAGATGCAGGAGCAGACACGGTGAGCATCCAGCTGCTAGATGCAGAACAACGCGAAGCACGTGTGGCTGATCGGGTGTGGTTTAAATAGCCTTGGAAGAAGTTCCTAGAATGTGTCCTTCCTCCAATCAGGTATGTATCCTTCCCCAACCACGCCCGGGTGGTAAATGAGTCCCACAGGTAAAGTAGTTCCTTTCAGGCCTCAAGGAGGCCGGGGTTCTGCAGCATGGTCTGCATCAGGTAAGTGCACCCAAACACTTTCATAATGAGCCTGGCGCCTATGGCGCCAGGACTGACGTTTTCTATGAGCCTGGCGCCGTCCAAAGGGCCCCTATAAGGGGTTGCTGGGACCTTCCCCGGGGACTTGATGTCCGCTTTCGGGGACGCAGGGCATGAGCCGGCTCGCCGGGAGCGGGCATCGTGACACTTTTTCATGATAAAAAAAAACAAGTATAACTGTATATACATGAATCAACAGTTACTAACAGCAGTCCTCGGACCACTTAGAATTTGTGGGATCAGAGACTCAACAAATATATTGAGACTCTGGTAGTTGCAAACATAAAACGTATAGCGAGCAGTCTACACATGTAATGAGGGTTGGGGTTGGTGGCATGTTGACATTTCTGCCACTTTTGAGAGAACCTTTATTACCCATGGGACGATGGAACTTCAACCACTAACTGACACCATTGTAACATTTTATGGAAACATTATTTTGGAAGTCAGGAAAAGAGACATTTGATTGTCAAGACTACTCCCAACTTAGTTATAGGGCAAAGTAGGAGTTTCTCAAGCCCTAACAACTTCAATATATATGGTGCCAATGCACCATATAAAGCATGCCGACAAACTGCAGGAGAACAGCTTCACATAACTATTCTTACTGAGACCACTTTGAGCATATACATGACATGCAGGCTCACAGCATCAAACTACATGTTTACTGAGTCCTGTTTAAGCACTTGTGTGCTGTAGGAAACCAATTCAACATTTGCATTAGTATCAGTTCAGGGCAGTGTAGGGAAGACATGGTAACACAAGTATGACATTGACACAATGGGTACAATTTGTAAACACTTTATTGAAGTTGTTAGGGCTTGAGAAACTCCTACTTTGCCCTATAACTAAGTTGGGAGTAGTCTTGACAATCAAATGTCTCTTTTCCTGACTTCCAAAATAATGTTTCCATAAAATGTTCACAAAGGACCCCCTCTTCCAGACTCAGACCTTTGACCACACAGTTCATGTAGGTCCCCCTCTGTCGGGCTCAGACCTTTCACGACAATGTTTAACACAAACTTGCAAGGGGGCTCCCTTCCCCAAGCTTATTATACTTCGGGTCTCCCTCTGTCGGGCTCAGACCACTTTCGGATGGCTTTCTTCACAGACCACCGCAGGACCACTTTGACTCAAAGTTCATGGTTTAACTTTCACTCTCCCCTTCTTTAGGAGTTAATCTTGTTTTATTTCACTTTTGCTGTTCATTCGCTTTATGGCTTCAAACAATGTACCTTTCACAGAGACTTTCGAGTGGGTTACTTCCTTTCGGCAGACCACTCTGTTACTTAGTATTGGTGATTCTACAGCTGTCCTTATTTCAAAGTTCATTCACATGGTGCCTTTTTGAGGTGAGCTGCCCCACGGGTTTAGAAGAAGAAAGATTGGGAGGGAAGCAGGCTTACAGGAGGCGAGCCACCCCTCACTTTTCCTCCCCCCACCCTGTCCTCTCCAAACACATCAGGGCACACCCAATGAGTCTGACAGGGAGCAGACACACATAGTTAGAACTTAACACAAACAAAAGATGCTAACTGGCGGCCGGCACCAGCGACAAAACCCCCAATGTGTCTCCACTTCTTCAAAGAGGAGATAACACATGGACATCAGGTGAGGGAAAAGGCAGGAAGCCATACACCTAGGTGCTCAGGGACTGTTCGCATAGACCAGCCAGTTGAAAGGCCAATAGCCATATGCAGGCCATGGCCTGAGGACCTATATAGACAGGACTGCTGCAGCAGCACTACAGAAAGAACACTCTGACCGGTGTGTGACTGTACTCTGCGTTCGCAGACCCAGTTTTTCTCCTTGCCTTTTTGGTTTTGCTGCAATTTTATTTTTATTTTTCTTTCTTTTGTTTGGTTTAATCAAACCTTTACAAAACTTTCAGCATAAAAAACAGAAGTAAAAATACTTGGCAAAGTATATACATAATATGACATATGATTAGACAAAGTTTCATATCAGATTCAAGCTCCGACAAATGTATAAAGGACAACATAAAAAGAAAGGACATGTGTCGGAAAAAGGAATAAATATGTACAGGTATTACAAGCAAAAGATCATGTGAATTCCTATATAACTCCTAATTAAAATATTACTCAATATGAGGGTATGTACATATAATAGCCTTTAACACAAAGCTTAATTTGAAATAAAAAAGGCAACACATACAGAAACCCATAGTTTCAGTAAGGCATTGTAATAAAAAGAAACAGGGGAACAAACTCAAAAGAGGAGGCTTCCATCAACGGGCCACACCCCCTTAAATTATCAAAAACCATCCAAAAACCAGCCCTTAAGAAAGCTGGCTAAGGCCAAACCTTCTCGTGATTTTTGCACCTTTAAACAGCGATTCCAGACCAGATCAGTGGTGTAACTGGAAATGAATCTTTAAGGGAGCCCAAGAAGGAGTTCCTCAGGTCACTTAGTTTTACACAATTAAAGATAAGGATTTTGGCCGTTTCATGTTCTAGGTTGCAGAATCTCTATAGGCTTTCCTCTATGTTTATTAGGTTTCTTCTAAGTTGAATGTCCTTGGTAGGGAGTATATTCCATCGTAGCTTCACCAGCAGGCCACAATAGTATCGGTTTGGGAACAGAGTTAGAATTTTGGAGAGGGATCCTCGTTTTGTATGATCCTGGGATAGTTCACTCATTGATTTATATGAGTGGAAGGTTTCTACAGTAGTGATCCAATCGTAATCTAGCAACTTTTTTTGGTTAACTTTGGATTGCTATTTAAAGTTGCCAAATTTGAATCTATGGTCTGTAGGATCTTCTCACAGCTGTTACCGAATTGTAGCAGAAAGTCAGAAACCGTTATATTATTTCCTACCAACTCATATCGAGTTCTTGTGGTAGGGAACGTGATTTTGGCATAGAGCATGAGCATCCTCCACTGGATGCTGGCCCATAGTGAGATATACCCTAGCTCGTACCGAATGGCAGTTATAGGTACAGCATTGGGGATGCCAAGGATCCGTCTCCAGATTTCACCCTCTATTTGGTTCAACTTGTGCATTGTTACATCAGAATACAATTCCAACCCATAAACCAGTTTGGGGACTATCTTCCCTTTGAAAAACATAAGTGCAGGTTTTATGAAGAATTTCCCATGTTAACAGTCGATTTTTCAATATCTGGCTTCCCAGTAGTTTCGCTTTGTGAGCGAGAATCTCCAATTGACCTCTGACCCCTTATATGCACCAACATGATAGCCCAGATAGGTCACACCAGTGGAGATACCCACCCTACACCCCTCCAGGCAGGATGTGAGATTTAGTTTTGAAATACTGCAAACTGTATTCGTGGCTGGAGCCTTTCACTCAAATTGCGGCGGTCTAATCCCAATATTGGCATAATAGTGGTTTGCTTTGCTGGTTTGCTCCAGTAGCGCTTTACACCCTGCCGGGGTCCGGAGCGCTGTACGCAGCATTTTGCCACAACAATCCCACAAGAGATAAATTACAGAGCATTTTGGATTGCTGGCTTGACCCATAGCACTCAACACCCTGTACTGGGGGCAAGCGTTATATACAGCAGGTCGCTGCAATAATCCCAGAGGACTTGTGCATTGAAGCAAGGCCATCAGGGAAGCACTGTGGTAGAAACGCGGGAAAGAGCAAAAGCGCCCACATAAGGGGAACAAGAAAGAACATTACACACTAACCCCGCTCTGCGGCTCCCTCCTTCCTTACTGTTTATCGTGTGAAGAACATCAGACAGCAGGGGCGGCAGGAACCAGCAATAACTCAAAAATCGCAGACTCGCATTTAAGCGTGTTAGAAAAGAACAATCATAAAGAAAATAAAAACAAGTTTCCCCACCGCTCGACGAAAGAATACTAAGAGGCACCAGAGCCAAAGGACGGGGAAGCCTCAAAAGTACCTGGGCAATTATAACAAGTTTCAATCAAGGAGAAAACAGCGTTGCACAGCAACAGCAGGACCGCGTTCTGACACAGAGGCAAAGACAGCAGGAGGAAGCACAGTAGGGGTAGGAGCCGAATATGGCATGTGTCATATGCCAGTGACACGTGCCACTGCATGTCACTGTGGCGCTGCCCGATGACCGGCGCGCACGCGACGGCGTGACGTTGCAGGCCGTCGCGTGCAGTACAAATAAACGGGGCGTTTCCCGGCCGCGTTAGAGCAACCGGGAAGCCCGAACCAAGACGGACGTGTGTGCCTCAGTCCTTGGTGCCGGGGCTTGCGGCGATGCGCGCGGGGGGCGCCAGTCACCTCCAACAGTGGCGACGAGTGGGGGAAACGATGCCCGGGCCCGGCGGTGATCATCGGAACAATTTTTCACCGAAACGAGGTCGGAGTACAGACTTCGTTTCACGCCGCGGGTAGTGCGTTGCCCACGCGGCTGGCGGCCATTTTGGGCAACAGGCTGTGGGACTTCGGGAGGCTCCGGTTTGAGCCCTGAAGCGACCCCAGGCCTAATTGTTGGAAATCCTGGTAGCTGATAGCTACATCTACACAAGGTTATGCCCGAATAGTGCATCGACTCAATTTTGGGTTTTCTACGTCGAGTGGAAGCCAGGAGAAGGCCCATCTTGGCTGGGCCTGCATAACCCATTTGTCCTTTGGCACAATTTTTGGAACAGCTAAAGGCAGAGTGCCTTTTTCATCCCCTTCATCATCATCCTGGTGGCCACACCAGCCTTCATCCTCTTCATCATCACAGAAGTGTGCTGCAAGTGACTGTATCCAGGGGTGGTCCATGCTGAGGGTCATTTTGGACTGGGTGTTTGAGTTGCGGCTCCTGGTCAACATTCTGGGGGTGCCTGTGCGCTCAAACTCATGAGTGACACCAAGGACCAGGACGGAGCACACGGTGCGGTGGCGCAGCTACATCCTCGTGCACCAGTGGCCCCGCAGGGTCGACAGCCTCCAATGCAGCAACCAGCAGCACCAGCAGGTGGTCAGGCAGCGGTTCCGGCTCTTCAACCCCCAATACAACCAGCTGCAGCACCTGGTATTCAACAAGCCGCACCTGTCATGGCCCAGGTACGTGCACATGCTGCTCTGCAGCCCATCCCCGAATTCGATGTGTCGGGCCCGCCCTCCAGCTTGGGGCCCAGATGGAGAAGGTGGGTGGACCGCCTGGACATGTATTTCAGGGCTGCACAGGTGGTTGATGACGACACCAGGCTGGCTACGATGTTATACTCGGCAGGGCCCTCTGTCCAGGAGACGTTTGAATCTCTGCCACAAGGGAATGGAACTTATGATCAAGCAAAGGCCGCCCTACAAGCGTACTTTCTGCCCCTTGCCAACGCGGACTATGAGCGGTTCGTGATGCTCTGTGCCAAACAAAAAGATGACGAGACCTTGGACACTTTCTATGGGCGCCTGAGGCGTCTGTCGCTCGCCTGTGCCTGGGGTGATGCAGAGGATATCATTAGGACCATGCTTATCCAGGCGTGCTCATCAGGCAAGCTCAGGCGCCAGGTGCTGAGGGAGCCCGGGATAACGCTCCAACGCATCCTTGAGCTAGGAAGGTGCCACGAGGTGTCGGAGGCGAGAGCCGCAAGAATGGAGGCTGGGTCGCGCCCTATCAAAACTGAAGAGGTCTGCGTGATGTGGCGAGGGGGAAGGGGTGCCAGGAGGTTTGGTGGCAGCATCCGAGACAGAGCCGGGAGGGCAGGCGAAATTTGCCAAAAATGCGGGTATGACCTGCCCCACCAATCAGAATGCCCTGCAGCTGGAAAGACCTGTGGACGGTGCGGGTTGCCGGACCACTTCTCAAGGGTGTGTAGGGCGATTATGCCCGTATTGGTGCCAAGGGGCCAAGGCCGAGCTAGTTCCACTCGCCAAGGTCGGCCGTCCAACGTCGCTCAAGTGGACCAGAGCGAGGAGGAGGCCCAGGTGGAAGAGGCGGAGGAAGAAGACGAAGAGAACATATTCTTTGTCTCAAGTGTGGGAGTTCTAAGAAGCAGGAACCGACGACAACCAAGGTGCGTGGTTGAAGTGAACCCGTCTCCAGTCCCTGTCCTCATGGACACAGGGGCGTCGGTAAACGTCATGGCCCGTGAACATTACAACGCCATGGATCAGCCGCCCAGGCTGGTCACACCCAAGGCCCACATCTTTGCATTCGGTGGTGTGGAGCCCATCCCTCTGGACGGGGCATTCGTAGCAAAAGTAGAACACGATGGCTCTCACATCACAACACGCTTCTACGTGACCCCAGTGAGTACGAATACTTTAAGTTGTGCAGCGGCAGAAGCTCTCGGCATCGTCAGCTTCGCGTACGCTGTCTACCTGGAAGACATTAATGACTTACTGGAGAAGCATGATGCTCTGTTCAAGGGGATCGGGCGGATGGCCGGGGAGCCGGTGCAGCTGCACATCGATGAGTTGGTACAGCCGATCGCCCTGAAACATCGGAGGGTACCATTCCACCTCCGTGAGAAGGTCGACAAAGAACTGGACAGTCTCGTCGATCTAGACATCATAGAAAAGGTGGAGGGCCCGACTCCCTGGGTGTCCCCTATAGTGGTGGCAAGGAAACTCAAACAACCGGGCGCAGTCAGGATCTGTGTGGACATGAGGTTCCCCAACAAGGCCATCAAGAGGGAGAGGCACCTCACCCCGACGCTGGATGACATCATTGCGGAGGTGCAGGGCGCTCGGTTCTTCTCGAAACTCGACCTCCGGGCCGGCTATCACCAGGTTGTCCTCCACCCCGAGTCAAGGTATATTACCACCTTCACCACACACCGGGGATTATATCGCTATAAGAGGCTGAGCTTTGGGGTGTCCTCGGTGGCTGAAGCATTTCAGAACATCATTCGGGGTGCCCTAGCTGACCTCGAGGGCGTCTTGAACATAAGCGATGACATTCTGGTGTTTGCAAGGACGGAGGTGGACCATCTGAGTCGTTTGGCAAAGACTTTCGAGAGGCTGCGGTCGTTGGTACTCACCCTCCATAAGGAGAAGTGCGAGTTTCTACGCCCCTCCCTGGAGTTCTTTGGGTTTGTGTTCAAGGAGGGGGGGGTGTCTCCTGACCCCAAGAAGGTACTGGACATACAGAAGGCACAACCACCGGAGTCTGTATCGGAGGTGCGAAGCTTCTTGGGCATGGTCACTTACTGTGGGCGGTTCATCAAGAACCTGGCATCTAGGTCTGAGCCTCTCAGGGCCCTGACAAGAAAAGACACCATCTGGAATTGGTGCCCACTGGAGCAGGCAGCTTTTGATGACATTAGAAGTGCCCTCACGGCCGAGGACACTATGTCGTTCTTTGATCCTGCATTACCGTCGGAGATCATCGTCGACGCCAGCCCATTTGGCCTGGGTGCTGTATTGACACAGATTGACCGTGACGGCGGCGTCCGGCCAGTTGCGTATGCCAGCAAAGCACTGTCGGACGCCGAACAACGATACTCGCAGATTGAGCGCGAGGCGCTGGCAGTGCTGTGGGGATGCCGCCACTTCCGGCTCTATGTACTCGGACGCCCGGTGACGGTGGTAACTGACCACAAACCACTGCTGCCCATCCTAGCAGGGTCGTCATCCAAGCCGCCAGCACGCATTGAAAGGTGGATGCTGGCTCTTTTGGAGTATGGGGTGACTCTGGTATACCGACCGGGGGCAAATAACGCAGCTGACTACCTCTCCAGACACCCCGGGGTGCCTGGAGGAGGGGACCGAGACACCTGCGAAGAAGAAACTGAGGAGCATGTCCGAGTCGTGGTGGAAGCAGCCACGCCGAATGCCATGCTTCTTCAGGAGCTGGAGGCTGCGGCGGCACAGGATAAGTGCTTCAAGGTGCTGAGGCAGTCCATGCAGCAAGGCTCCTGGAAGCCAGCGCTCGAGGCCCTGGCGGGGCGCACTCAGGAGGCCCGGACTGGGTTGGAGCAACTATGGAAGGTCCGCGAAGAACTGTCCTTCTCAACATCGGGCCTGTTACTTCGGGGTGATCGGATTGTAGTTCCCCAGTCAAAGGTGGGCGAGGTGATTGCACTGGCGCACCGGGGTCATCAAGGAGCCGCCAAGACCAAGTCCCGCCTCCGGAGGAAGGTGTGGTTCCCCGAGCTGGAAGGCAAGGTGGATGACTTTGTGGCGGCTTGTGTCTGGTGCCAGGCAGCATCGCCTGTACAGCGGGAGCCAGTCATCGAGGTAATGCCGAGGGGGACCCATCCGTGGGAGGTGGTTCATGCCGATTTCGGGTCCACCACCATGGGCACCCACTTCTTGGTCTTGGTTGACGAGTACTCCAGGTACCCCGAGGTGGAGTTTGTGGAGTCTGTGGCTTTTGAGCACGTGGTTGTGGCTGTGGAAAAGTTGTTTGCGGCTCATGGGTTTCCACACATGCTGTGCTCGGACAATGGTGCGCCATTCCAGGGTGAATGGTTTGCAGAACTAATGGTGAGCTGTGGGGTGATGCACCGGAAGATCACGCCTCTCTGGCCTCGAGCAAATTGGGGAAGCAGAGCGTTTGATGAGGACTCTCAATAAGACCTTTAGGATCGCCCAAGGACAGGGGCAGTCCCTACAGAGAGCCCTTTACCAATTCTTGAGGGTATACCGCACCACGCCCCATGCGTCCACGGAGGTGACCCCGGCGGAGGCGATGTTCAGGAGGTGTCCTCGAGGGTTGTTGCCAGAGGTCGGAGAACGAGAGCCTGCGGTGATCGATGACCAACGAGTCGAAATGGACCGGCAAGTGAGAATTGAGCAAGAGAATGTGCGGAGGGGGCTTCGCCCACAACAGCTGGAGCCGGGCGATGAGGTCCTCATTCGCAATCGACATCCGCATGGGAAGCTCTCCCTACCGTAGGAGCCTGAGACACTGGACGTCGTGGCGGTCCGAGGCTCCATGGTAACTGCGTCAGAATGCCGGTCGGAAGTAACTCGCAATGTAAGCTTCTTCAAAAAGCTTAGGGATCCCAGAACTGACCCACCTCCTGATCCGGACCTTGGAGGAGTCCCAGAGGACGAGGCAGACCCACCCTGCATGCCGGAGTCCCCAGCCCGGGGCCCGTCGGTGGACAGATCACCCGTGCCGGAGGCGAGCCGGAGGTACCCCCAGAGGGCTGGGCGAGGGAAACCTGCTCACCTCACCGATTACGTGCTGGGACATTTGGCTGATGATCCGAGGGGTGATAACTGTTAGCTAGGGGGACCCAGGTGGATGCTAATAAAGGGGTGTTCATGGCATTGGGGTTTGTGACTTGTTCTATTTGCAGTGTTGTTTGGTTTGCAGTGTATAGTTGAATTGTGATCGTTGGTTCTCCCCGAAAAAGGAGGAGTGTGGCGCTGCCCGATGACAGGCGCGCACGCGACGTTGCATGCCGTCGCGTGCAGTACAAATAAACGGGGCATTTCCCGGCCGCGTTAGAGCGACCGGGAAGCCCGAACCAAGACGGACGTGTGTGCCTCAGTCCTTGGTGCCGGGGCTTGCGGCAATGCGCGCGGGGGGTGCCAGTCACCTCCAACAGTCACCACTACAAGTGACACGTGCCACTAGCAGGTGTCACATGCCATGCCCCAAAAAAGGTTTTACGTGTCATGGTAAATCTCTCTTCGTTTTTCAAATTATAATCCTCCTTTTAAAATATAAAAATACGAAGCGCCACGCCAATTATAATCCTTCTTTAAAAAATAAAATTAAGAGGCTCCATTGGGGATTCGAACTCGACCTCATGCTTTCGGGACTAGCTCCATTAAACACTAGGCCACCACGTCTCACGTCATTGAATGGTCAACTTCTATCTCTAATGTGAACTGTCACATGGTTCAATGATGCTCTATTTTTATTAAGTTACATCTTAAAATAAACTGCATGTGCAATTCTGAAAGTTTGTAGGATAGAAACTATTTACTGAAAGTATTTGCATCTTGTGTTTTTCTTGCATAATATTACATTTAAAAAAACAGTTCAATCCAAAAGCTATTACTGTGTAATGCTTTAAATGTCAAAACATGTATTGTGTGCATGTTTTCCAAAACAGTATGGACGCAATATTAAAGTGTGTGTGTGTGTGTACGTGTACATTAATTCATGCGTTTCACACTTGACTGTATGAACTGTGATAAACACAGTACAACCATATCCTACTGATAATATTTATAATTTATATATCAGAGTATATGCACGATCATGAAAACATCATTTACAAATGTTGCTAAATCTTCCGATTTAGGGGCCAATTCATAGAATCCAACACAGAAGCAGAGCAAGTGCTGCGTGACGAGAAGGAACGTGTGCCACGCGTGCACCAGCTATGGCGCAAACCAGCAATTGCGCGGCACGCGTATTCATGGATTTTCCGAGGCATCAGCAGCCGTGGCGCAATGAACACCAAGCAGCGCCAGTAATGCCCCCAACACACCCCCTTGCTCAGGCAAAAGCCAGTGAAATGCCCAATACGGCACAAGGCCCGCGCCATCCGTGACCCAGCACACAGCCCCCTCCCCATCGTGATCGCGTGAAAAATCAGAGCTTAACCTGCTCACACCAGCCAAATCGCGTGAAAAGGCCTGTGCGTAATCCGTGCCCCAGCCAAATCGCGTACCCCGCTCGCACCAGCCAAATCGCATGGGAAGGCCCGTACGTACCCCATACGCACCCCATTGAACTCGCATACCCCGCCCGCACCAGCCAAATCGCATGGGAAGGGCTGTGCGTACCCTGTTCGCACCCCAGCAAAATCATGTACCCCACTTGCATTAGCAAAATCACGTGGGAAGGCCCACGCGTACCCCGTCCGTGCCCCAGCGAAATCGCGTAGCCCGCTCGCACCAGTCAAATCACGTGGGAAGGCCCGCGTGCACCCCGTGATCCACACACAACTCCCCTGGAAGCAGGCACCTCCTCACGGGACAGCCAGACCCCAACATTGGACCATACCCCGCAGGCAGCCCACACCACATGGCCCTCCCATCACCCATGACCACACCCCGCAGGCAGCCCACACCACATGGGATCTCCACCATCACCCGTGAACATACCCTGCAGGCAGCCCACACCACATGGCCACCCCATCACCCGTGGCCACACCCCGCAGGCAGCCCACACCATATGGGACCCCCACCATCACCCGTGACCATACCCTGCAGGCAGCCCACACCACATGGCACCCCCACCATCACCTTTGAACATACCCCGCAGGCAGTCCACACCACATGGGACCCCCACCATCACATCTGAACATACCCCACAGGCAGCCCACACCACATGGGACCCCCACCATCACCTGTAAACATACCCCGCAGGCAGCCCACATCACATAGGGCCCCCACCATCACCTGTGAACATACACCGCAGGCAGCCCACACCACATGGGGCCCCCACGATCACCTGTGACCATACCCCGCAGGCAGCCCACACCACATGGGACACCACCATCACACGTGAACATACACTGTAGGCAGCCCACACCACATGGGACCCCCACCATCACCTGTGAACATACCCCACAGGCATCCCACACCACATGATCACCCGTGACCATACCCCGCAGGCAGGCCCCGCCTCATGTCCCCACCCAATACCAGTGACGGCAACCTGCAGGCAGGCCCCGCCTCATGTCCCCACCCACCACCAGAGGCAGCAACCTGCAGGCAGGCCCCGCCACATGTCCCCACCTGTGATGGCAACCTGCAGGCAGGCCCGCCTCATGTCCCCAACCCCCACCAGTGACGGCAACCTGCAGGCAGGCCCCGCCTCATGTCCCGACCCCCCACCAGTGACAGCAACCAGCAGGCAGGCCCCGCCACATGTCCCCACCTGTGACGGCAACCTTCAGGCAGGCCCGGCCTCATGTCACCACCCCCCACCAGTGACGGCAACCTAAAGGCAGGCCCCACCACATGTCCCCGGCCCCTACCCCAAAACACATTGGACCAACATACAATCACACAGCACATGCCAACTAAAATGCCACAACACGCTGCATCCCCCTAGTGCTCCTCAACACCCATCCATTGGTCATGCTCCCTATGTCGTGTGAATCCTAACATCACACATGCATGCATGTGCACACACATGAACAACATTGGTGAACAGCAGAGACACACAAATGAGACATGGAGGAGTGAAACATGCACTAAACCGTTGATACCAGATACCACTTCGATTTCAATGTCAAAAAATGATATTAAAAAACATGTATATAAGTCACACACAGTAAAAACAACAAATTAAACATGCATGAACCAAATAAAAAACCAAAAGAAAGTGAAAACCAAAATCAATGTGATGTAAAAAATGAAAGAGTCAAAAATGTGGTCTTTGTCCATTAACATATGTGCAAATGAAATCACATTTCATGTGAAAACCATTCCTTCATGGTTAAAAAAACTGTTCAGATTAAAATCCAAATATTTACAAAGATCAAGGGTCCATGGTCCCAAAACATGTAGAAAAATCCTAAAAATACAATACAAAAATAACTATATACAAGATGCGGAGCAAAGTCCAGGAACTCCAAATAAATAGGAAAAACAAATGAAACCTACTCCTAAAGAACTGTATAAAAAGGCAGTGGGCTAGTCCATTTTCTCACCATGCTCTCTCATAGTCTCTGCCAGGGCATCATCGAACACTGTGTCCACTTCCAGTAGGCGTGCCTCGGCTTCCCCCACAAGGGCTTGCAGGGACTCCTCCATGCTCCTCTCGAACTCCCTGCTAGTCTCCTCGAGGACCTCTGCCCGACGCAGTGAATTCTCCGCCCTGGCCATAGTGAGGTGCGCCTCCTGTGCCTGCTGCCGCTCTGCCCCGATTTGCTGGCCCAACCACTCCGTAAGGTCCACGTTTGCCTCCTGCCCGATGGCCCATACCTGCCACTCTGATTATGAACGCCCCGAGTCCTGTTGCATCCTACCCTGTGCCTGCTGCTGCCAAAATCCCTGGTGCCTGTGCCACAAGGACAGCCTCCAGGAGGATGACACCACCCGGGGCCGTCGTGAACGTGCCCTGCTGTTTGGTGCCTGCACTTCCTCCATTGCCATAGCTCCTGTTGCTGCGGTGACAACCTCTGCTGATCCTCCTTCGACTTCCGACTGTGGCAGGGATGTGATCTCCACCAGACGGGCTTCCGGGGTTGGGACAGGAATACAGGAGGCCCTGGTGGTATCTGGGGCAGAAGATGGCAGGGAGGATGACTGACGCACAGAGGAGGAAATGGAGGAGGGGGGATTGCAGCAGTGGCCAGCACACTTACCAGATTCGTGATCAGGAACTGAGCTAGCCAGTTAATGAGGCAACAGACCTCATCTTGATGATGTGCAAGCCCCCGATTGGAAGCCTGCACATCATCACGAATGCTGGCTGTACGCCTCGCAATACCGGCTAGCAACGGTTCCACCCTGTCACAAATTGCTTCATTCGCAGGTAGTGGAAGATCCATTTGCGTGGATACATCCGCCACATGCGGATTGGTCTGGCCTGAGGCATGCCCGCAGGTGCATACTGGTGCAGTCGCAGTTCCAGGGACAAGATCAGTCACAGGCCCCTCAACGGTGACCAGATCCTGGACTGCACCAGTCACACCTACCTCATCACCCCTGCCTGGCCCCATGTTCTGGGCTGATGTGGCCTCCTCCTCCCCCACCACCACCAACCTGGATGACTCCCCACTGTCTTCCGCATCGGACTGCCCCTGTGTGGGCTCACCTGTCCCTCCCACTGCCGAGGTGCCCACAACCAACTTCACCCTCTTGGGCCTCCCCTGAGCAGCTGCGGCCGTTGTCGTGGACGCGGCACCAGTCTCCTCGCTACCGGAAGATAACGGTCCCTGGGAGGAAGACTGGGCCCTGCGTCTGTGCCTGGTGGAGGGATCCCTGCTGCTGTGCTCCACAGCGTCTTCTGTGCCCTCTTCTTCCATCCTCCAATACACACAGGGATGTGCCATTCACACACATTCACAAACATGTCTGTCATTCACAACAGACATTCACATCCGTGGACAAGGCACTGACACAAAATCATAATTGTGTATTCAGATCACACACATCATAGGACATACACATCTCATTCACACACATCACCTGACAGTCATGAGGCAGGCCATGGAGCTATGCACTTGAGGGCAAATTGGCAGCAGGAGGCAATTACAAATCAAGAACTCAAGTAACATACGTGCGGAGTGTTGGGCAGTCACACACACTCACTACTCAGACACACGCACATGTACACCATGTATGTCCAGGATGGTGACATACGCACCCGTGTGTCACACCTCTCGCATGCCCCAGACCAGACACAGGTATGCAAATATGGGCACGTCGTTACATGCCGGTGCGCTTCACGCATTGCACCACAGACACCATCGATGTGGGACACGCTTGAATGGACTCACATGCAGCACTGTCAGGGACATGCACACAGACATCTGTACAGGAGGCATGCCAGACATAAGGCCAAGGTGCACACTCCAGCGACACGTCAACATGTCGACTCCAGACGGAGCACCAACTCCAAGACCTGGGGGTACAGCGCTGGGTAGAAGCGCTCCAGGACCCTCATCACATTGGTGTTCAACTGGCCCCGGCACCTCGCTCGATCATCAACTGCCTTGAAGATGCGTCGGGCCTTGTTGTGGGTCCTGGACTTGAAATCTTCCCAGAGCTTGTGCACATGATGGTAGTCACGGGGTGCCACCCCCTCCGTGTTGATGGCACCCACGATGTCCCCACAGATCTTCTTCCATGGAAGAGGGCATCATGATGCCCCAGGACTTGCTCCACCAGGATGCCAACTTCCCTGTGTGAGAAGCTGACAGCCCTCTGCCGAGGGGGTTGCCACTTGCCTCAGATGGTTTGGTGTCAGACATGGCAACACCCGAGGCAGGTGTGGGTGGTCAAGGTGGTCCAGGGGCTGGGCTGTGGAGCGGTGGTATGGCAGTCAGGAGTCTTCAGGATCAGCAGAGGTGGTCACAACAACAGGATCACTGGCAATGGCTGATGAGCAGGCACCAGACTGCAGGGCATGTGGGCAGCAGGCACACAGAGTGGGCTGGCAGCTGCAGATGGCACGTAGGAGGCAGCTCGGGAAGTTGGAGGCAGGTAAATGGCCTTGTAGGCAGGAGCGTGGGTTTTCCGTGTTCTTTTGCGTGGCCGGCTGGAAGCTGGAGTGACTCTGCACGTGCGGAAACAGCGCGTTAGCGTGTAATCAGAGGAAAGGCCCTAAGCGTGTAAGTTACGAGACACTCGCTGGACGTCGGGCGTTGCCGTTCAGTATCGGGTTAAAGGTCTGCATAGGACAACAGCGCACTGTATGTGCTTTTCG
Source organism: Ambystoma mexicanum (assembly GCF_040938575.1). NCBI lineage: Eukaryota > Metazoa > Chordata > Amphibia > Caudata > Ambystomatidae > Ambystoma > Ambystoma mexicanum. Next base: position 712,465,265 of record NC_090938.1, read on the forward strand.
TGTGGTCGGACGGGTGAACTTCATATATTTGTGGGTTCACACACGAATAGTTCACTATTATGGCAGTGCATACTTCTTGTTTTGGGAGGGGAGTTGCCTAGGCGCGTGTGATTTTTTTTTTTTCATTCTACGAGACAGACAGTGAGCTGTGCATGCATTTCTCCCACTGTGGTTGCCCATTTGTGTCGCGTACCCCATTTTCGAGTTCATAGTAGCCTATGTGTTCCTCGCGTATGCATTTTTTGTGTTGCTGGGTGACACAGCGTATTGCAGGATGTTTTTTACTCACACGTGGGCTACCGAGTGGTCGCTTACACGTTGATTTTTGTTTTTGGAGTGCCTGGGTGTTGTGCGACCCGTTATTTTTTCACCAGGGGTCACATAGATCCTTTCTGGAGCACAGTGGTACGTTTTCCATCACGTACCCTGCACCCTCACTCCGATTGCTCAGGACAATTGTTGACTGCACCTCCCATTGCGCTAGTCCATCAGTGCCATGACTGGGAGGGCAACAAGTGGGAAGGGAGGCAAAGGTGGGCGACTTGCCAGAGGTGGCCAAGGTGGGCAACGTGGCCAGGTTGGCCAAGGTGGTCCATGTGGGCAAGGTGTCCAGGACCATGCAGGGAGAACTATGTCACCCTCCCAACCGGGGCAGGGAGATGCAGCAGCTGCTGACATACCCAGCACCCGTGGTCCCAGACAAGCAGTGCCATCTGCTGTCCAGAGCAGCCAGGGTGTGGAAGCTGCAGTGGCAGTTGCGGCTACCACTACCCAAGCTCAGGGTCAGCCAACCCGGACTGTAGTGGTCCCGGCACAGGGACAGGGTGACTCAATGGCTGATTTCCATGTCCCGAAGGCCAAGAAACGTTAATTGCAAGTTCCAGGCAACGGCACCCGGGGATCTGGAGCAACAGTGTCATCTGCTGTTCACACCGGCCAGGGTCTGGAAGCTGCAGGGGCAGCTGTAGCAACCGGCACCCTGTCTCAGGGTCACCCAGCCAGGACTGGATTGGTCCCGGCCCAGTGTGACTCAGGAACCAAGTCCCTTGTCACTAAGACCAAGACACGTGTGGCGCAGAAGCTGACCTTCTGTAGTTACATTGGTGGCTGATTCCATAGGCCAGTCCACCTGTACTCCAGCCCCTACTGACCAGAGCGGTACAAGCCACTCAGGGTGTGCACCACCTCACAAGAAGCAGAAGCATGCTCCAGCGGTACAGGCTAAGACCCCAGACACGGCACAGGAGTCCGACACGTCGAGAAAGAGGAGTTTCTGTGATGAGGAACTGGACATGCTCGTGGACTACATGTTGAAACACGGCTGTGACATGCTGGTGCAGGCAGGGAGCCCACATACACCTGCTCAGCGTATGACCCACTGGCAGTGCCTCGCGGACCATATTAGCACCTTGGGCTATGAGAGGCGCACAGCTGGTGATTTTGTGAAGTGTTGGAATGACCTCTGACACCGAGCAAAAGACAAGCTGGCTGCAAAGTTCACCTCTACTCTGGTGACTGACAGTGGGTCACCACCAGAGGACGATGAACTCACTGGAAATGAGGAGATCACTAGTGATTGCATTGCAGTGGAGCAGATCCAAGGCGTGGGAGACCTGCCAATGTATGAGGGAATGTCCGGTGAGTGGTGATGCGTGTGTGTACAGGCCATGTGTATGTTGCTTGGGTAATGTGTTATGATTGTCTGCCAGTTCAGGCTACATTGTCATGACTGCCATGTGTGACCCATGTGATGTTGGACTGATACGTGCTTGTTGTCATGCAGACTGCATACAAACCATGTGCTGCACACAGAGGCAATCCTCATCACCACACCTGCTCCCTCCTTCCATGACACTCTCTGTCCAGCCTCTCTTGGCCCTATTCTTGCTCAAACCTGTGGTCGCGGATAGCTTCTGATGGTCTTCCACTCAACAGTCGCCTTCTATCGTCACATGACTGACGTCTCTGTGAGGTCACCCTGCAAGTTACTCCTCCTCAGAGGCATTCTTCCTTTCATCTCCATCCCCCAGCAGCCCACTGTCTCCAGAGGACTGGTAATTCCTATGGTGGACTACTGCAACAGGCTTTACCAGGATTTCTGTGACTCTACCCTCTTCCCTCTGCAACTCTGCCAGCCCTGGACTGTGTGAAAAGTCCTATTAGGCTTGGTGCAAGGTATCTCTCTAGGACTGCAATGATGGCACAGGCTCACACTGGCTTTGAGTGTTCATTCCTGGACCCTGTGCATTCTTCGCAAGTCCCTATGGGTCCTGGGCCAGCAATTCCTTCAACTCCACCTCCAGTATTTACTTCATTATCATGGTCTTTGATCATCCCTTTCTTACTCCCTCAGGGTCAGTTGCTCCTCATGGAAATTAGTTTGTGGTTCACATCTGTGTTGAGCTGGGGCCTCCCTCTGGTACAGCCTCCCTGTCTCTATGTAACTGGAGGTGTAGCTTCTCCGGGTCTGCAGGCACTTCTGATGCTTCCTCATGTGTTGTGCTTTCTGTCCTCCTCTCCCCTGCTGTAGTCCCAGATGACTGAGAGAATGCACTTGCCACCTGCCCACACTGTCTGCTACGACACGGTCCTCTAAGCAACCATTTTAACCCATGCACTGCCTCCCAGCCACCCCCCGCCCTTAGGGGTGGGGTTTACTGTAGCCCTACAACCCACTACCAACTACCAACACTTTACACATGATGACGGCACTTACCCTTACACTGCCATCAGGCCACGACATTGGCATTACTGGATCTGTGTTTTTATTCATAGTTGAGGCTTTACCCATGTACTGCACTGCACTGCACGCACACACTTCTAAACCCTGTTATCCCCTTCAACATGCCTATTCACTTGCGTGATGTCAATGTGACCTAGCATTATTGAATCCGTATGCCTGCCCTCACTGTATCACAACACCCTAGCGTTTGGTGCACCCTGTGACACATGTGTGTGTTTTCTAATAGTGAATTCCATGAAATGTCATCTGACATGCATTGTACATGGCTCATGGTCAGTAGTACACAACTTCCATCTGAGGCTGGTTGACAATTCTGGCATGGCTATGCTACGTGCCATCTGTGTGTTGGCATCAGTCATGTTTGTGGAAGGACTATGCCAGTCACATGCTTGTGTGTGATGCAGGTGCTATGCAGTATATGTGTTATTTTGACCTTTGACACGCATACATGCTTTCAGGCTCCCCTTCCCTTTCATTGACACTGCATGCGTGCCTGACTTTGTGTCATGTGTGACATGGCAGGTTCATGTGTTGGCTGACATCATTGTAATACCTATGTGTGTGGCCTATGCTATTAACATTTGTATTCATGTTTTTTTTTTATTTGTGCAGGTGATGAGGCACTGGATGCAGTGGAGGAGGACGTGGTGTGGTATCCCATGAGAATCCATTGGTGCTACAGACCATCCTGGCCAGGGGTGTCCCTGAGTACACCTCTGAGGAAGCCTAAGCCTCTGGTGCTGAAATGGACATGAAACCCTAATTTCTGTCGCAGGAGCGGATGCTGTTCAGAGGTCGTTTGGAGCACACCACGACTGAATTGCGGCCAGACAGTCAGGTATTTGTGAGGAAGAGGAAGAGGCCGAGGGTAGCCTGAAGGAGAGCTGTGTGTCATCCGTGTAACACTGAACGTTGGAGGTGAAGGTGGCTATCATACGGGGCAGGAGGGCCATGTAGCCATTGAAAATCCAGGGGGGTAAGTCAGATCCCTGGGGGAAAACCAAGTAGAGGGAGTGATAGAGGAGAGGAAAGACCCCAGTTCCACCTGCGATGGGCTGCTGGAGTGAAAGGAGGTTAGCCATGCCAGGGCCTGATCAATGATGACCAGGGTATCGCAGAGACGTGCAATGAGTGTTTTGTGGTTCACCGTATCGAAGGCAGAGGAGAGGTCAAGTAGAATGAGGACAGAGGGAGAGTTAGAACCAAGATTTGAGAGCATATCTTCACGGGTGTTCAGAAGAGCAGTTTCCATGCCTCTGGATGGTCTAAAAACAGACCTCTGGTCGTGGAAGGAGCCAACAGATTCAGTGCGGAGGGTAAGCTGGGAAATAGAAAACTTCTCCAGGAGTTTGCCCAGGAAAGGAGTGATAGAGAACGGGTGATAGTTTTCCAGGAGAGGGTGCACAAGGGAGTGCTTAAGAGCAGTGGTGGGGAAAACTCCAGTGGTGAAGGAGAGGATGCAGAGGTCATCCAAGGCTGGAGTGTGAGAGTCAATGTTGTCCTTGATGATTTTGGAGGGACAGGGGTCCACCTGTTTGGAGGAGGCTTTCATAGACCAGACTTGTCTATTAACCTCCTCAGGTGTGACAGCTAGACAGAAGGGAGAAGAAGAGGAGGGGTGGAGGTGGCCAAGGGTGGTACAAGAGATGTTGCTACATGAGATGTTGCTACATGAGGTGGTGAGGAAGAGAGGGAGGATAGGAGATCCACTGTTTTTGAGGTGAGTGTGCAGCCAGGGCCGAGCAAATTGCCTGGGTGGGTGCAATGGTGGAGGAGGCTGCGGTAGGGTTGGCTAATTCCTTGCAGACTTTGAAAAGTGTGTCCGTGTTATTGGATACCGCAGAGATGCAGGCTTGTATAAAGACTCTTTTCTGGGAGCAGATGCAGAGTCTATACTGCCTTTGGAGGAGGCGGCAGGCCAGTTTGTCAGAGGGTGCGCCAGAGGAATCCCATTTCCATGTGGCTGCCCTGCTCTTGTGTTTAACGGAAGCTGATTTGGAGTCATACCAATAGTTGCACTTTTTGGTAGGCTTCAGTCGTACCCTCATGACAGAGGCAAGAATATTAAGAGTATTGGAAACAGAGAGGTTAAAGTTTGCGAGGGCTGTGGCAGGGTGGGAGTCAGTTGCAGGAGTGGAAGGAGCATAATAGGTGGAGGCAAAGACAGTTACTGAGACTCTTTTCATGGGTCGGATGACCTTGCAGACGGGAGGCAGTGCCGGGCTTAGCTATGCAAGGGGAGAAGAGAGCTTCAAGTCAGAAGAGAGGAGAAAATGATCAGTCCAGGAGAGAGAAGTAGTTAGAGGGATAGATAGCGGAATGTCAGTTGAGAAGAGAGCATCCAAGGTGTGGCCAGTGCTGTGCGTTGGGCCAGACGGTAAGATGGAAAGAAAGGGAGAGTCGCAAAGGTTGCATAAAGGTCTTAAGGAATCAGGTGAGTCGAGATGGATGTTGGGATCACCCAGTAGGAGGAGATGAGAAGAGGAGGAAAGGGGAGAGGAGGCCAGGTCAGTCCATTACGAAAGGAAGAGGGAGGGCTGACCAGGTGGCTGATAGAAGGTGGACAGCAGCAGTGAAGAGCTTGGAGAGAGGGACAGCCTGCAGATTAGGCACTCAAATGATGAGTAGGCCTGAGTGGGAATGACAGACACAGGAATACACTCAGGGAAGATCAATGCTACTCCCCCACCTGGTCTGTTTGGTCTAGGAAGAGAGAGTATTGTGTAGCCTTCTGGGAGAAGTGTGTCAAAACTTGTGAAAGCGCAACCCTTGAACCAGGTTTCAGTGATGGCAAGAACATGACAATCTAGGAGTTCAAGGAGGTTGCAGATATAAGAGGAGTGTTTGACAGCTGAGCGAGTGCTTACCGTGGCAATGTGGAGCAGATTGCAATCAGTGAAAGACTTACGGGGGGAGCAGGGGACAGTGGGCCACCCTAAGTGACGATAGTGCCTGAGGGAAAGAGGTAGAAGGGGGCAGAGGAGCCAAGGCCGGTAAGGGAGCCGGGACCATAATGGGTGAGGAGGGAGCCCCAGAAACAGTGTTAGTGGGTGACTGGTTCACCCAAGAGGAGAAGGCAGACCGGTTGTCAATGTGTGGGGTGGTGGCAAGAAAGCCATGGCGAGGGTAGAAGGGTAGTTAGGAGGTGACAAGGGAGCCAAGGTGGGCACAGCTGGCATGGGAGCCAGGGCAGCTGAAGGAGCTGGTGCAGAAGGCAGAGGGAGGTTGATAAGGCGGGGGAGGAGCCTATCAAAGAGTAGAAGTTTGGGTTGAGGATCCTGGACCATGATAGTACCATTGCAGTAGACGTTGATGATGACCGTGGTGGTGGAGGACAAGAAAGACCTCCCAGCGGGTGCCACCATTGATGGGCAAAGAAGAGAAAGGAGAGAGAAGAGCAATCATATGGAGAGTCTATAGGACGGGTGAGGGAATGACATAGAGTATGTCTGTGAGAGTCTCTCTGGCAGAGGCAATGACGTAGGTGCCTGCAATTGGAAGGCCTGGGTTAGAGCTCAGTATGTCCTTCTTGAGGTTCTTCCTGACAGGCTTAGTTAATGGTGAAGGATAAGAGATAGAGAAGCAGTTTGAGAAGATAGGAGAGATAGATAGCGCCATAGCAAACTGCAGAGAGTGAGGTACACTTAATCAGGCTGAGGCCACAGAGGCGCAGTGAGAGCAGAAGGTAGAGGGGGGAGACGAGGAACAAGAATGGGAGAAAAACAATGGGAGCTAATATGCACAGAAAAACAGTGAACATGCAGAGGAAGGGGGGGCTGCGGGTGTAGGGCTGAGGGGAATAAGAGCACAGATGGACAATGGGACTGAGGAAGGGTGAGGGAACTGGTAGAAGACTAGACAGAGTACAGCGGGGTCTAGTTAACACATTCTCATAAAAAGCAGGTTATGCACACAGATAAAAACAAATGTAAACAGGAGCAGGACAATCAAGATGGGCACACAGCTGAAAACGAATTTAAAAAGCAGCAGGAAAATCAAGATGTGCACACAGCTGAAAATTAATTTAAACACCAGCAGGACAAGCACAATGTGCACACAGCTGAAAACGAATTTAAATAGCAGCAGGACGAGTCATCGATCTGACCATGCTAACCAGAGCTTTCGCCTCAACTTCCACTGCCTCCGATGTCGACGCCCAAAGACCTGGATAACCCAGCAGGTAGTCCATGGGGTTGCCAGCCACTGCATCGAAATGGACAGTGACCATGTAATCTGACAGTTGCAATCAAGTGCTCTAATGGGAGTGGTGTGCGAAGAAATGACCCTTGGAAAATTGGCAGTAGGGGTTTTGGGTCCATCACAATCATGATAGGATGACCATAACAGACCAAGGAACACCTCACACTCTATTTGTAAATGTCGCATTTCTATTCGTATCAATGCTTTGGGAGTCCCCAATCTCTGCACCCCCTATTCCAGGGTAAAGGGTAAAGGGCCTTCCTTCTTTCCTTATGTAGCTCCTGAATTGCCTGGCCTGTTTAATATATCAGGGGACCCCAGGCTCCATCTAACCCATGTGCTCTGGAAATATTGTTTTTAACTAAACCTTGTCATGCTTTTCTTCTATTCTTTGACCCACTGCTGAGATCCCACAAAGTAACATGTAAAATGTGACTCAGAAGCAATGGGCCTCACAAAATGAACGACTTATCAAAATGCAACACATCACACACATCTATGACTCCAAGAAATCAACAGCCTACAGAAGGACAAACATATGATACATAGATTTTAAGAGAAAGCTATATTTCACATGGGCCTGCAGTATAAGAATATTGTTACTCTCTTGCCAATATGGACTAGGGGAAAAGCCATATAATTGCTGCCATTTCTTCCATAAAGCTGTGGCCCTGAGGCCTCCATTTCATGCATGCTTTTGAAGGACAATAGAAAATGAAAGGTCTGGCTTAGAAACCATAAACTGTGCTTTATATGAGACTGCAGGATGTGGTGTCTAATCAAATTTAGAAGCAAAGCAAGAATATTTCCTGTCAGACACTACAGTCATGTTTGTGTGCCAGAATATGCATGTCAGACCATCAAATGGGCTGTGTAGCCTCTCGCACACCACCTGTGCTGAAATTACACACATGATCATCTTATCTATCCCATTTATCCCTCTTTAGCCAACGTTGCCACTGAGATCAGCTGGAAATTCAGCAGTCGAGGTGTACATGACACAGTTTAGCCCCAGTGAGACCAGCATGTACTGTTGAGTTCTGTGTTCAGCAGTGTGCTACTTACTTCAACCCAGTGTTACCGCAAAAAAAGGGACTGTCTGAGGCACAGCTGGAGAACTTTGCAGATGTAGAAAGAAAATCCTGCTCAAATACGAGAGTGCAAGTGTCTGTCTCCTTTTGCTAGAGACTCCCACGATTTTAGGGAGACTCAGCAGCTCTGTTGACAGAGAAATGTAGGGGGCACTCCATGACACAATATGGAATACATTGCCAGAAAAAAGGGACTAGCCAGAAATGCTGCCTGATGGTAAACTCCATTGAGGCAGTTAGTACTGTGCTAGAGTCAAGATTGTCCATACTTTCTTTCAGGAAAGTCATGATTTTATTAAAGACACCGAGGCTCGTATTATGCATACTATTCTTTATTAAAACTCAAGCAGCAATCTTAAAAAAGAAAAAAAACATTAAACAAAAATCAAAGAAAAAAAACATTTTCGGTGTCAATGTAGTCTTTGCAGTTTGTAACTCTATTGCCCTCAGGCATGACACTTGTCCTAGTCCATGAATCACAACGTTATGGTCCTATCACCTCACAATTCCTCATCCCCAATTACTCGTTCTTTCACTGTCGCGCTGTAGCTTCCTAATGAATGACTCCATCTCGAACAGAGTATAGCGAAGAACAAAACCTGTAATGAACCGCCTCCAAATCCGGCAGGGATCCGCCCTGTGTTGTCTGCCTGTTTAGTGTCCGCACCTGCTGTCAGGTTCCCTTGGAGGTTCAGCAGATTCCTTCTTAGATAAGTGACTGTAAAATTACTTTCAAATGCAACTTGTTATGACACATGATTGGTGGAAAATTGATCAGTTAGTTAAAAGAACTTTTAAACAGAAGAGGTGATTGAGCAAACATAAGACTGTCAAGTCAAGTTTAGTCTTTAATGGAAAGTCAATACTGTGATGTTTCAAAGGGTCGTTCATTTTCTACAGGGGCAGAGGCAGTGCCCCAGCTTTCAGTCTGTGATAAACCGCAGGAACTCCATTCTCTGCTGTGGCCTGGTCTAGGATTTCTCCCAATCGATGAGAAACCCCAGCTTCTCTAGGAGACCCGTCATTAGGACCATTTGCTCTAGCAGCCGCATCGGATCCTGCGCCATGAGACAAATATCCTCTATGTATAAAATCAGTCTCACTCCTGAGTAGCTTTGTGAAGCACCACAGTGCTGAAGTTAGTCTGAAAAGGGAGGCACATAAACTCCCACCTTTGCCATCACCAGAGGAATTCTAAAAATTGCTGGTGCATCTCAGGACTGGGTACTGCTAGATAGGCATCCCTCAAATCTATGCAGGTTAGCCAGTGCCTTTTCTGCAAAATGTCCCTGAAGAGATGGATTTCCTCCATCTTGCAGTGTCGGTACACGAGAAAGTCGTTAAATTGTCTGAGATTATCACCGGCATGACCTTTTGCTTCTGTTTCACCACAAAGACATTGCTTAGGAAGCGTTGCACCACCTGCTACGCTGGCCATATCGCCCTTTTCTTTAGAAACTCTCCTACTTCCTTGTCCATGAGGCTTTGTTCCTCCTCTGTGTTAGGGAGGATTCTCAAAATGTGCTAATTTCCCTTACCTTTTGAAACACCCAGCAACTTTGCTGGATTTCTAGGATTAGATTTTTCTACCTGGGAAGAGTGTGAGCCTTTATTCCCACTCTTCCATGTATTTTGGTGTGTGTTTTACTTTTGTGTTCTTTGGTTATGGTGTTTTAAAACAACTCCATAGGCATCATATTTTTCTTTGTGTCACACAGCACCTTCAGTGCAGTAGCACAGGGGTGTCTTTCAGACTCCCCAAGGTTTAAACACTTTCTCTGGGACTGACTACTGTCTCCCAGAGCATGTAAAGTTAAATTGACTTTTCTAGTCTCTTTATATTTACTGACCCAGCACACACTATCTTCCTATAGAGTGCTGGAGGGGTTGTCTAGCACACCTGAGTCAAAACACTCATGTAACAGTCAGATGTTACCCTTTCCTACTTTAAATGACTGGTAGCAGTGGTTTAGATTAAACTACCATGATTTTACCTGACCGCGAACAACGGTAGCAAAAAATCGGGTCAGCCATGTTTTTCAAGATGGCGCCCAAGACCTAACGGTAAAAACAGACTCGGTTGACTTTTTTCGCCGTTTCTTTTAGGAAAGATCATTCTTGTGTTTAACTCTGCATGCCAAACCAGGTTTGGTCCCTTTGTTCATTGGCCTTTGGCGGGTTTCAGTGCTGAAGCCCTCCTCTGGCGCCTGAGTGCCTGGGGTGGACAGGATGTGAGGGATGTGCCCGAAGCTCCCTGTGCTTAGTCTTCTAGGAGACCTGAATGCACTCTGGCCTGATTGGCTGGCTGGCTGTCCGGCAAGGACAGCCACCCTGCTGTGTGAGTGACAGACAGACTGGAATGAATGGGGGAAAACTGTTTAAAAGCAGGTCTCTGGGACTTGGAAAGCAGAGTCGACCACTGGAACGAAAGAACCGAAGACGAGCTGAAGGAAGAGGACTGCTGCAACTCCTGGACGACCGGTGAAGCCCTGCTGCAGGTCCGAATTGCCTGAAACTCTATCGACAGAGAAGCCCTTCAAGGTTAACTTCTTCCCTTGAGTTTGGTGGGACCAACCAACTCACAAGCCGCCTGGAAACCACCCCCTCCTGGTCGAATTTTCTACAGAGTGCTGTGGGAAACCGGATAGCCAGTGGGAAGGATACCAGTTTGTGTTCTTTAAGGCACTCAAACCTTAAACCAATGTTTATCCAAGCTTGTGGCCTCTTCCCTGGGCAGTGCAGGAACCTCCCGACGTCCTCCTTCTTGTCCCCACGACTGAAGCACAGGAACAGCAAGGTCTGCTCGAACTGCCAGGAACAACTGCCTCCACTACAGCTCTTCTTCACTTTAAAGGTACTGTGCAAACGCGGTCCGTAAATCTGTTCGACCACAGAGAAAGTTTGTGAAACTTTCCCCTCTTTGAAGGCTGGTCCTTCCCTAAACATTTGTCTAACTTTTCACCCAGCCAAATTCTTCTAAAAACCGTAGCAACGACTTAACCGTTATATGTAAGAACTGTGCTATCCTATACAAAGACTCAGAACCATTGACTTTGGCCCAGGCCTATCGAATTGAATTGCTGGTTGTAGTTAACTTAAACCCTTTACCCTACCTATGAATGTATTTGGGCTGCATTTCTTATAGCCTTGTCTTTTTACCCCTTTTTAAATCAACTGAAGTGCCATTTTGCTCTCACTTCAGGGGAGCTGAACTTGTTCAGTAACTTATTGGTTGTGTATTGTGGTGTATTCGTGTATGATATTAACCTGCTTTTGCTAGTGTAATGTTTTCTAATTGACTGTGTAAATAAATGTATATTCTTTTACCAAGAAACATTGAGTAAGTGTTTGTTTGAACCACTGTATTTGTTGGTCCCTTTGTGTAACTTGTTCTACTGCTCACTTAAACTCTTGAGGTGAATCTGGCTGCTCAGCCAATGCTACCACATAACTGTCTAGTAAAGGCTTGTACCAAAGGTGAAATTCTACTGACACTTGTAGTCTTAATTGCATGTAGTGTTCCCAAAGGGTACTGCATGTGATTCTGCCTAACACTCACATTGTCTGTGCTCTTTAAAAATTACAGACAACACCCCTGCACAGTCTCTACGACCCAAGAGTCCAAGGTAAACTCCTCCCAAGTGCTTAGGTGCATCACTAGCCTACCACCTATCGCGGGAATGCTTTGCTTGTTGCTGCGCTGTGTGCATACGACTGTACCCTCACCTGCTGCTGCAGTGCCAGCCCTGACACCTGCCTCTTCCACGGGAGGGGAAGGAAGGATTCATCCTTCTATCTTCCTGCTGTCACCAGTTGTTTCCTCTATAGGGCCTCTGGTCTCTTCAGCGGCTGAAGGAGACGCCTCTGCTTCTGCCGCCCTGGCGGATACACAGGGCACAAACATTCTTTTTAACGATGTCTGACCTTTGTCCAGAGCAGCAAAGGTGCGAACAAATCTGGACATGTCTTTGACAAAAGCTTCTCCAAACAAAAGCCCTTTAGCTGCTGCAGCGGCCTCAGAGGATGCCAACTTCCTGAGTTTCAGGTCGATCTTTACTAAAATCGATCGTCTGCACTCCGATGCTATCATACAGTTGGTATTACTTATTAAACAAACTGCTCTTTGTGCCCAATTAGCCAGAATATGCACATCCATAGGCAGGGCCTCTTTGGACTCTTCCACCATTTTAATGATCTTGGCCAACGGACCTATGGAATTGGGGAACATATCCTGGCATGCTATCCATGAGCGGTCAATGCCCTTTTCAGGTCGTTAGTGTGCTTCACCATGAATGAGTCCACCTCCAGAGTGTCTGCTACTTTATCCGGCAGAGAAGGTCTGGGATATTGTGCCTTCAATTAGACTCTCACCTACTTATTTAGAGACATGCGTAGTCGCTTGTTCAAGTACCTTTTGGCCTTAAGTGGGGGCTTCCCCTCCAAGGATCTTGGGTGGAGTAGCAGGTCTGGATGAAAGGGGTCGACCAGCGAACTATCTCTGCATTTCTAAACGCTCTTATTGTACCTTTTGCACAGTTCTCCTTCATGAGGAGTGTCTAAGCTCACAGAAAGGTGAGAACTCTCAGTGCTGCTGGAATCCCATTCAGTGCCCTCTTGGTCTTCCTGTGGGCAAAGGGGTATGCATAGCTCTCAACCATTTGTTTTGCAAAAGCGGGTGAAATCATCCGATTTTGTTCTTGGCGGGTGAGACGCCCATTGGAATGAATGGGCGTGCAGGAGGCTTGGCGGGTGAGTCAGCCCTTTACAAGGCCGGTGACACTCGCCAAAAGCGTGTGAGTTGAGAGCTATGGGTATGTCACCTTGTCCCTTCCATCACGCCTTTCCCTTAGCATGCCACTATTTTGTGTGTCCTTTGCATGATTCGGACAGTGGTTTGCCACTGGCCTTATGTTCCTCCTGCCATTGTCTCTTGCAGGCTCTGGGCCTCACAGTTGTCAACCCTTGCGAAAAGGCGACCCAGCCCAGGAGAAAGTCCAGTTTACGGGATAACGACCCTACCCCTGCCCATGCTGCTTTCTCCATCAGCTGTCCCAGAGAGGGGTCCTGCAGAATGTTTGAAGGCCCTTCTCTGCTTTACTTGCTGTCGGAGGATTCTACTTCTACCCAGGCCATATTGTGTAATGCACAGGAGACAGACAGCTAGCAGCCGCAAGGTGACGCACAGGCTTTTTATGATTAAATTTGATTTATAACATCTCACAATGGTTGTGACGCTATTTCTTCACTTGTTTAATGTCTTTGAAGTAATTTAAACTGCACATTTTACATCAGCTAGTCCCAAGATTAGTGACATGCTGTGGCATGCTGGAGTTCCAAGTGCTTTCAACCATTCAATTGCTGTAAATTATTAAATATAATACAAGAGACTAAGAGGTGAGATGCCTGAAGTAATTTTGAAGCAATGAAAAAACGGATTTGAAGCAGATATAAAGCAATATGTAGGTGTCATGCCACGTTAGAATTGACACTGAAAAGGGACTTGCAGGCCCTGCTGTGTGAATAGGTCATAAGAACTAATACCAGGTTTTTCCTGTCTAATGCATTGTTGCAATGGTAGCACTTCAGACTACAGTGCATAAGTATGAAAGTTCTAGGAAGCAGGCGGATTTCAATTTTTTTATTTATTGGATTTATTAACATCTCACAATGATTGTGGGGCTTTTTATTCACTTGTTTAATGTCTTTAAAGTCATTTAAACAGTAAATTTGCCATCAGCTAGTCCCGAGAGGGGTGACATGCTGTGGCATGCTGGAGTTCCACGTGCGTTCAACATTCAATTGCTGTAAGTTATGAAATATAAGGCAAGAGCCTAAGAGGTGAGATGCCTGAAGTAATTTTGAAGCAATAAAAAAAACGGATTTGAAGCAGATATAAAGCAATATCTAGGTGGCATGCCACGTTAGAATTAACACTGAAAAGGGACTTTCAGGCCCTGCTGTGTGAATAGGTCATAAGAACAAATACCAGGAGTTTTCTGTCTAAAGCATTGGTGCAACGGTAGTACTTCAGACTACAGTGCGTTAAGTTGGAAGTTCTAGGAAGCAATCGCATTTAAAGTTTTTTTTATTTGATGTATTGACATCTCACAATGATTGTGAGGCTTTTTATTCACTTGTTTAATGTCTTTAAAGTCATTTAAACAGTACATTTGCCATCAGCTAGTCCCGAGATTGGTGACATGCTGTGGCATGATAAGTGCTTAAACTATGCATTTGCTGAATGTGTTTCAATATAAAACAATGCCACAATGATTGAGAAGTTATTTTTCACTTGTTGAATGTGTTTGAAATCCTTAAAACTGCACATTTTACATCAGCCAGTCCAGAGATTGGTGGCATGCTGTGGCACGCTGTGGCATGTGCCACATGTCACGCTGTGGCATGTGCCACATGTCACATTCCGCTCCTACCCCTTCTCAGGAAGCAGCAGAGCCCAGGGCGGAGTCTTGGTAATTACAGCCTGGATGGCAGAAGAACCAAGGCGCACAGAGAAGATCGGGCTAAGTGAAAAGACTGGTAGTACACAACAGACATTTAAAGAGACAGCGGATTTTACAGACCAAAGGCAAAAGCTCCGGAAAATCAATCACGATGGCGAGTCTCCAGAAAGATGTAAAGGAGAATCGAGACGCCAAACTGCTAGAATGGGCGGCAGCTGCGGAAAAAGAATACGGTTGCGCATATGTGAGAAAGAGGCCTGGTGAGGAATCATCTGAAGAGGAGAACAGTGATGATGGGGAAAAAATCACAAGGCCAGCCACCAAGAAAAGACGGGAAGAGAATCAGGAAGCAGACCCAGCCCCAGGAACAACCTAAGAGGCCCAGGGCAGGGGCAGAAGAGCACAGACAAGAAGAATACAGAGGTAACAAAGTGAAAGAAAATGGGGAAAATGTTTAAAAAGATGCTGTTTGAACACAAAGCTCTGCAAGACCTAAAATTACTAAGTAAAATGGAAAAGATGCTATTGATTTTTTTTTAAAAGGCAGGGAGGCTAACAGCACCAGGATGCAGGCACCCCTGCCGTAAGCAATAGGGGTACAGATGGGGGACACCTAAGAGCCTGGGGGGAGGAGAGAGCACTCACATAGCTAGTGCACAAGGTCCTACCAATAACACCCAAGGCCCAACCAGTAAAGAGCAGGGCCCCCTACAAGTCCTCAATGCAACCCCACAGAAGATGAGGAGCAATTTCAGAGCACACCCACTATAAGCAATAATACACAGATAAATAACATAACCGGGGGACACCCACTCAGAGCACACCAGTAATGGCAACAACACACAGGGCCTCATTACGAGTATGGAGGTATCCATGCCTCCATACCGGGGTCCAGTACCGGGTTCCTCCAATGAGGACTTACCGGGCTATTCCAACCATGGAGGACCCGGTAAGTCCTCATTGGAAAAACCCGTCCTCATTGGAAAAACCCATCCCCATTCCCATGTGTGCCCCCATAGGGCTCAATGGGGAGGGAGCTAATAGCGGGCATGTTATTAGCTCCCTTGTCCCCTTGCGGGACCCGCTAACGATGCCTGGTTTTACCAGGCGTCCTTACCGGGTCCCGCAAGGGAACCTCGTAATAGGGCATCCCGTAATGAAGGGTGCCGGTCCCGTACCGGCACCCTTCATTACGGGAGCGCCATGGCCGTAATGAGGCCCACAGTGTGGCATACACACACACACCCATGGAGCATGCCGCCAATGGTGCCATAATGCCAAGTGCACCAGTCAACACAGCGATTGCCAAAATTAATGATGCAAACACCATGGCAGTCGCAGCGAGCAATTGGACATACATCACGAAATTTGGGAGACCCACAGCAGAGCATGGACCACAAAGAAAGTTTAGAAGGACTTTAGCTTGGCATATAGACCTAAAAGTGAAAGAGAAAATTTGGAGGAAAGAGGTCATCGAAATATTTACATTGTTAGAATTTAACAGAGAGGGTATGATGTAGTAAAAGAGGACAGGAAGGAAGAAGTAAAAAATAATACCAAGAGAAAGCAAGTGGAGCAAAACTCTAGAAACTGGTCAAGGGATTTTTACATTCTAGCAACCAATCTGATGGAAAGATTCCCGGCGGAAGGGTAACACTCATGGCATACCTGGATAAGATCCAAGAGGTATATGACACCTTTGGCGGGGAAGCCTGGCTTAATTATGACAGGGAATTCAGGCAGTGTATGGAGAAATACCCATAACTAGGCTGGGATGAAGTGGAGGCTAATTTATACATACATGAGGTGTTAAAAGTAAGACTTTTACCATACGCCACACACACAGGGCAGCAAGCAGAAAAGCACCCACAGTTATACACGAGCAAATGCAATGATAGCTACCAACACCAAAACAAAGTAGAGCATCCTTTTCGGAAGAAGCAGCCTGGGTGGGCTAGGTCACATACTGTAAGGAACTCATTGTGGCAACTGTAAAGACAGACACAAGTGATCACAGTTCAAGGATGTTTATTGAACTATACATGTGGGCTGGAAAAACGCCTAACCTAAACCTAAATCTAAGATGGGAGCAAGCGTCGACCATCAAATGAAAAATAAGACAGTCATTATGGTGTTGAGTCAAAATAAAAGGACCCATACTAAAGAAAAACCTATTGCCAATTCCTCACAACTAATTATAGAAAGAGTGTGGGATAGGGTTGCAATAAAGAAAATAAGTGTTCCAAATAATAAGTCAGGATGTGATTGCCAGGGGTCTCCCTTCCCCACATTTCCAGCACGGGACAAGTTGGGACCTTGGAGCACAGCACATGCTGTAGCTTTATCAGCACGAGCCTACAGTTCTGTTCCAGCTAGCACAGTACATGCTCGAGCTTTCTCAACAAGAGCTGACAGTTCAGTTCTAGCTATCAGGTTCTTCGATGGTTAAGTCTCTTTTAACAAATGTCTCTTTCCTTCAAGGCCTGATGTATCCAACAAAAAACACAAAGTTCCTTTCCACGTATACTTTGGGTGATGGCTTCATCCCTGGGTCCCCCTCTTCCGGACGTTGACCCTTCACAAATCATATTCAACAAATCAACTGAACAGTTCCTTTTTCAATTCACTTTGGGTGATAACCTTCCACCTCGGATCTCCCTCTTTCAAGCTTAGACCTCTTTCAGACATTCACCTTCGGGTTCACTGTGGCTTTTTGTACTTTTGCAAAATCTTAAGGTCTTTTTAAACAGTTCTTCGGGCTTTGCCCCTTTTTGGCAGCGTCCCTCTGCCCGGTACACTCTTGCCAACTTTTACAGACAGTTTACTCTGTCAACTCACTGCTCATAGGGACTTCAGACTTCACCCCTTTCCGTTACCATCCCTCTGCCGGGTTCACTCTTGCCAACTTTTACCAAACAGTTCACTATGGGACTTTTAGATCTTGCACCCTTTCGTTAGCATCCCTCCGCTGGGTTCACTGTTGCCAACTTCAACACAATGTTCATGCGCTCATTTCACCAAGCAGGATTAATTTCCCTTCGCTTCGCAATCATCTGTTGGTCAAAGACACGGTACAGACAATTTTACAAAACCCGCTGTATGACCACTTTGACCTCTTTTATCCTTTTCCCAAGGGCTTCTGTTTACATTAGTTTTTACCTTCGGGTAATCGCACAGAGTTTCCTGCTTAAGCACCCACGTGTTGCTGGACTCCCCAGTTGCTGGTCTTCCCCCTCTTTCATCAATGTATCATTTGAGCTTCTCAAAAAGTTAAAATTAGCCGTTTTCTATTTATTGTTCAACACAGTTCGGTTTCTTATTGGCTCTTCCCTCGACTCACTGGCTGTGATGAACTGCTTGGCTTTCTTCTCCTTCGAGTCAAGGTGGTACCACCTAGACAAACGTCTCTCCCCGTCTTGGTAATCAGCGTAGAAGCGCCTTCTGTACCATTGACACCTGCTGCAACACACGTTGGCCTTTGTTTGCGGTCTTATGTTTCCATCAGCAGAGGTTTCACGGGCCTTTGATTGCAAAGAGCAAGGTCACTTCTCTGCTTGTCATCCTCTCGATATTCGCCATCTTTTTCGCCTTCTCTTGAACTGCCATGCTGAGTTAGCTCTCACGTGGTGCGGTCTGCCTTGCTCATCCTGCACTTTCGTGCTCCACCTTTTATCCGTGTGGGAAAAGGAAAGGGCCGTCAGGTGTGTGTGATTTTGGTGAATTGACTGACTTTGCTTGACCCTTAGGGTGGGACATGTCAGGTAAATAGTTTTTGCATTAGCCCATTGTTTCTCATGACGTAAGCAAGTATTTTTGTCAGAAAGGGAGGGGTTTAAGCGGTTGGTAGGGTTTATAAAATAGACAGGGAGGATTATGGGAACAGTGGTGGTTTGCCAATGCAGATTGGGAGTTCGGGAAATAATAACCAGATGGATGTGGAAAAGAATAACCAGGAGTATTATCATGAAATGAGCCGGGGGGTTGTGGGTGCGGTAGTTTTTTGTTAATGCTGATTCAGAGTTTGGAAAAGACTAATCAGAGGGGCGTGCAGAAGAAGAATGGGGAGCATTTGGGTGGAAAACAGGAATACAAGGATTCTGTGAGTTGTGGTTTTTGAGTGTAACAGAGTTTGGGCTTCTAGTTGGTTTACCAGATGTATAAGGGTGGCTGGATGTTATTAAGGGAGCTTCTTTGGATGGAAGGGAGGTAGATGTTGAATAACCAAAGAAAGCTTCAGGGACTTTGTCTCTGGTAGAATATTGCGTCTCCCGTTGGGCATTCTTCCAAGCATAACCCTGGGCTCCCCTGCCCAGGCGATCCTCCCTTGCTCGTCCACCCCCAGGGTTGGGATCTGTGTGAGCCCTCCCCTGGCCACATGAATAAGGGATTCTCAAAGTCTACTCAGGATAATACCCTCAGGTTTCTCACAATACCCGCAGCACAAATGCACCAAAGGGACATACACCTAAGGGGAGAAACACTATATGTTGGAAATATGACATGGGTTTCTGCTCCTGGGGCAAGGAGTGTAGATACAAATACTAATATAGCAGATGCAGTTGGATCACAGCATTTCCAAATGCACAAGAAACCCCTCAAAGACCCTCAAGCACGAGGATCCATAAAAAACACTCGGACATTGGCCAATCTCCTATTAAATTACAGGCTATGTAGGAATGACTGAGCAGATACCCAGACAGACAAACCAGCAAATGCCTACAGGAATGTTTCACAGTGGGTTTCACTATCTCTTTCGCAGGGGACAGTTCAAGGGACATCCCAAAGAACCTCAAATGAGCCAGGGAAAACCCAGACACAGTAAGAGAAAAGATCCAGAAAGAATTAGATTTAGGGAGGATAAGTGGTCCTTGGGGCGCAACACCTTTCAGGAAGTTCATCTGCTCTCCGTTGGGACTGGTTGCCAAGAACGAGCAGGGAAAATATCACGTCATGCACTACTTGCCATTTCCCCTGGACAGATCAGTAAATGTGGGCCTATCAGAGCTGGACACACCAGCTTTCAAGAAGTAATTAGATTAGTCAAAAAAGTGGAGAAAGGTGCACTCCTAGCCAAGGTGGACATAGAAGCCGCTTTCAGGCTTCTACTAGTCCACCCAAGGTTAGAACAATGGCTATATTTTCAATTTGATAATATAATATATGTAGACAAATGTCGGCCCATGGGGTGTGCCATCTCGAGCGCATTTTTTGAAGTTGTTTCCACCAATGGGCTTTTCAAAGGCACATGCCGGAGGCAACCATGGTCCATTGCCTGGATGATTTCTTAATCATAGGGCAAAAGGCACCTGACACCTGAAAACAGGCCCTAGAGGAATTTATAAAAATCACAGAAACATGGGGCATCCCTTTAGCCCTCAAGAAAACAGCAGTCCCAGTGACCACAATATCATTTGTATACATTGAGATAGACACAGTATTAGGGGAATGTAAGATCCCCAAAGCAAAAATAGAAAGTCTATCGAAGGCAATAAGATCCTTAGGGCAAAAAGACAAAGGAACAGTGAAAGAATTACAATCATTCGCAGGTAGCCTCAATTTTGCAGCAAGAGTAATACCACAGTAATGTTTTTTTTCCAGAAGCCTAGAGCTAAAAACCAGAGGTTTCAAAAAACCACACCTTCACATATGATTGGGGGGAAGAGGTCAGAGAAGACCTTACCACATGGGAACATTTCCTGAGGAATATCAATGGGGCGGTCATATGGCACACACCATTGAATACAGAAAAGAGAAGGGTGTTATTCACTGATGCTGCCGCAAGCAAAGGTTTTGGTGCAATTTTGAGCAAAAGTTGGTTTGCAGGCCCTTGTCCAAAGGCAGGGCTAATCCAAGGATTGACCAGAAACATAACATTCCTGGAAATCTTCCCCATATGGATTGCCTTAAAGCTATAGGACGCAAATGTAAGCTATACAAAACTGGTAGTGTGGTCGTATAATATGGTGGTAGAAAGCATCCTCAATAGAAGAACAACATCATGCCAATGGGTTTTAAACGTGCCAAGGACCATGACCACAATTGCCCTACACACCAACATAGAGATAAGGGCAAAGCACATTGCAGGAGCAGAAAATGATGTGGCTGATGCTTTATCTCGCTTGCAGCGCGATACATTCCGGTGGCTCCGACCTGATGCAGACCAGAGGATGACAGAAGTGCCAAAAGAGGTTCTGACAGGGAACTCATGAATACAGCTGATTGGTACACGCCGAATGGCCGAGGCCAGGAGAACACATCGGCGGGCAACAAACGCAAACGCACCTCAGAGCAAGGTGCCTACCAAGGCCCACTCCCTGTCAGACACCCAGGGACCCCCACAAGGGTCTTGATAGAGCTGGCCAACAGGGCAATGGCAGAAAAGACAGCCAAACAATACGGTAAGTGCTTGGCCACATTAAAGGAAATCACAAATGTAGCAAACACAGAAGACATAAACGAGATAGAGGTCAACTGTCAGACTTGCTGTGTCGTGAAGAGTATTAGGGCCTCTGTCCCCAAGTTCCCCACACAGAGATATAAAAACACTCTCTGTGTGAGCCTTGAAGCCACAGGTGTTGATGATGTTGCACAGGAACCAGGCGCCGCCGAAGACCCCAAGGCTAAACCCGATAAGGAGGGGCCGGGATCGGGAGTTGTGGTGCAAGGGGCACGCAAAACAGTCCCTGAAGCCTGGCACCCGATGGTAGTGCCGGCTGCAAACACCTGGATGATTCGTGGCACTTGGTAGGACGTGAAACACTTGAACGTGACTAACAATTCAGGCAAAAACAAAGTCAGGTCCAAAAGCAGTCCTAGGTTCAGGTTTGGTTAGACGTGATAGGGTTGACAAACCAGGGAGTAGTTCAGAGGCAGTCCAGAGTTTGTTATCCAAAGGTCAGAAATCCGTGTATCCGTGCAGATCAAAGTAGCAGTACCAAGGAGAGGGAGATAGCAATCCGTAATCCGTGAGCCGAGGTCGAGTACTGTGAATCTTGAATCCTGAGTCGAGACGCTGAACAGTGTTGCGTGAGAAACAGCTGTGAATCAACAAGCGTTTCGAATCGACCGGCTTTTATGCACGGCTCTCGATCACGTAAGCGGATGACAAAGCATGTGATCGGGAAAGCGTCCCGTAACCAGGAAGTGAGTGCGATTGGCTGCTCCTGCCCGATCGCAACCTCCAGGGAAGTTGCCAATGTAAACGAGGAACCCAATGAGGGCGGCCGCCACCCCTGTTCTGAAACAAGGACCGCTTACGCTTCCCTCGCACCACAGGTAACCTAGGACCCTGAACTGGGAGTGCCCTGGAAAGCTTAGCGCTACTGCTTGTCGGGGAGTAACCGGGAGTGGGAGTGCTGATATCCCTATCTGTATTGGTCTGGATATTAGGCATGATGGGGTGCATGTTGGTATTCCTCCCGCGCATGACATCAACACATTTGTTGCATGGGCTTACAACCAGAATAAAAAGAAAGCACGGGCTAGGATGCACCTATCAGCTATAGCATATTTTGTAAAGAGAGCCGGGGGAAGAGACCCAACCCACACCACACTAATAGATTATGCGTTCAAAGGGTGAGGCAAACTAGAGGGCCCAAATAAAGTTAAAGACAGCCTTTGAATTTTGAAAAACTGAAAATATTAATGATAAAACTGGGAGAAATATGTTCCCACAGTTATGAGACCAAATTATTCAGGGCAGCGTTTGCACTGGCCTACTTTGGGGCCCTGAGGGTCAGCAAGCTGATAGCCTGAAATCAGTGCTTAAAGTGGGCCGGGGCCTGCCGGGGCCAGGCCCCGGCAGTCTCCAAAAAGTGGGACTGAGCCGGGGCCCTGCCGGGGCCCCCGTCCTACATAAACATTGGCGGGAATAGCTGGATGCATTATCCCGTCGCGGCTGCGGCCGCGACGGGAGATGCGCCTACGATGAAGTCAGGCAAGCTGACAGAAGTGGCAGCCTGCCACAGCGACGCTGTGACTGGCTGCCACTTCCATCAGTCATAGTAACTGCGTCTGGTGACCCCTCGCGCGAGAGGTCACCAGAGGCAGTTACTGATTTACTGTCCCTTTGTTTCCCCGGTCGCCTAGGCATCTTTAACCCTCGGCGAACCTGGGGATTCCTCGACATATTTCGAGGTTTATAAAAGATGGCTTTGAAAGTACACATTTCAAGCCATCATTTTTAAAGCTTTGCCGACGGACAATTTTGTCCGTAGTCAAAGCTTTATAAAAGATGGCTTAAATTGTGTACTTTCGAAGCCATCTTTTATAAACCCGAAATGTTTAAAAAAGATGGCCTGAAAACTAGTCAAACCGTAGGGTATGCACACAAATATATATAATTGTTACATATTTCTATGTTTAGAAAAGATGGCTTGCATAGTACACAACCCATAGTAAGGTACGCACACAAATATATAACATTTATATATATTTGTGTGTATACCCTACGATTTGCGTACTTTTTAGGCCACACTCCTCCCACAAGCCACGCCCCCAAATGAGGGCCCCCCCCTCGATTTCTTACCCCACTTAAAGCTCTGCCTGAAATGCTAGGGCCAATGATGGTCTGGCCATGTTAGATGTGTGCATGGGGTAGGATTGCATGACTATTGAAATAAGAAAAACAAACACAGGGAAAGGTAGAGTAATCTACCTATACTGTACTGAGGACCAGGGCAACTGCCCGATCCGCATCACAAATAACTTTCTCACAAACTGCCCCCACCTAGGAGAACAGTTTTTGATACACAGGGATGGTAAGACCCTTAGCCGCTTCCAGTTCCAGGCCATCCTGAAAAAAGCCATCACCATGGCTGGGTGGGACAGCACAAAATATGGAACCCACTTATTTTGAATAGGAGCAGCAACATCTGCTTGAGGTGGGGGCATATGACCCGAAGGGGTGAAGAAAATAGGGGGCTGGGGCTGGACATCAGAGTGTTTTAAAAAATACATAAGGCCAGAACTAATCTAACAAAATATCTCTCAACAGATGAAGCCCCCTACAAATCAGCCTGGATTGTGGGACACTCCTTTGTGGGTAGGACAGGAAGGTGGACCGAGGAAACCCGAGACAAACACCCTTTCAAAAACACCATCACATTCTGGTGGGGCACCCGGGGCATGAAATGGGAAGACATACATGAGAGGTTGGCAGACTTGGTGGGTTTCAGGGACCCCCAGAATACATGGTAATAAACCTGGGGGGCAACGACCTAGTAAATATAGGAAGACGACAACTAACAAAAGACATAAGTACATCGTTGGCAGGGATATCAAGAAATTGGAAGGACACAGAAATATTCATGTCAGAAATATTACCTCCAATATGGAAAGGGACTTTATCAAACAGAGCCATTGACATAGCCATAAGAAAGCTAAACAGAAGCATAGAGAAATTGTACATAAGCCAGGGACTGACCTTTATTGGGCACAGGAGTATGGTCTACTCTGACTCAGATCTATTCCACAAAGATGGAACCACCTACCTATTGGTGAAAGGGATGGAGTTATTCCACACAGGGAACCTGAACATGCTAGCAACAAAGAGATGCAAGTAGAGCAAGGGTCTTTTGGGGTACCCGAGTGGCCGTGAACCCACTCAGGTGTGCGGCATGGGCTTGGAAGGAATCTGCCAGCAGGCATAGGAATGCTCACAAGACAATTTACAGGTCCCAAACACACGGACCTGAGAGCCCATGCTGGGGCTATGTGAGCAAAGAAGGTCCAGTTCCATTTTCCTGGCCGAAGTGCCTAAAAGTACAGAACTAAGATTACAATGCACACCTGTTTGTTTGGAAGGATAACCCAAGGGCCAGCATTTCCACAGTTTAAGGACATAGTGCCGGCAGCCACAGGGTTAGATCCGGCTGTCAGGTGACAGTACCTCAGCACCTTGGGGTCCGGAAAAAGCCCTTCTCGCCATTGTTATGGCTGGACTTGTGGGCACACAGGCAGGGACGTCATTTCACCAAAATGCCAGGGGTAGCGGAAGTGACATAACACAACCCTTGACCCACCTGATGACATCACAGGAAGTGATGTCATTTGACCCCACCCCTAAGTGATATCGCTGGAAGCGATGGAACACGACCTTTCACCCGTTGACAAAACAGGAAGTGACATCACATAGCATTGTACAGTACGAAAAATATGGTTACAATATCACTATAATGTGATGTACATTTCATGCAAGAATGGATCGCCATATGTAGCGTTAAAATCAGTGTGTATAGGCCCATATTATCAAATTATTGTGAATGCAAGCAGACGTTCATGACCAAATGATAATGATGTGTTATTATACAGCACTTACGCTTAAGCGCTTTATATAGAAAAGATATACGCCCAATATCATCCAACCTGTGTCGGTACTCATTTATCGACCTCAGTAGGATGAAAGGCTGAGTTGAGGCATTTAAGAACAGACTAAATCAGTGACTCGCCCCCTGAAGTGTGCCTAAAATAAACCTTTAATGAGTATAGCAGCAATTATTGTGTAGCATTCCATAAAAACACATTATTTGGTATTCCTATTCTTTCTTATTTAGGGTCAGTGCTGAAAGTGTTAGACTTGTGGCACTCCTGTTCTTATTTTTCTTCTTTTTTTTTTTTTAGAGGGTCTGAACAAGAAAGCCAGCCACTCCAGGAACTTGCATTAGAAAAAACGAAAAAAAAAGCATTTTATTTTTTTACAGAGGTCGCAAGGGCGACCTCAGAGGTCGCAGTTGTGACCTCTGGCGACTCCTAAATGACATCCCTGCACACAGGCCAGACAGTCTAGTAGCTGGTGGCACCAAGCAACCATGCTTCACCAGACAGTTGCTGGCTCATGAGCACACAGGCCTGCCCGAGGGTTCCCTGGGGGCACCCAGCCGACACATCTAGTTACAGGTAATTCTGTTAACCATGGTCACCATAGCAGTTGTACTCACACCACTGGACCAACAGAGTTGCCACGCAGGGACTCTGCAACGTGGGACAGCAATACAGGGGGGGAGATTTGCCTTGCAGGGGCTCTGTCCTAGACACAGGATCAGGAAACAGCGTTGCCTCGCAGGGGCACTGTCATAATGAAGTGCTGTGCAGGGCAGGACCTCTGTGGGCAAGGCCGCTGGCGCAGCAATAATCACAGCAGGCAGGAGTCTAGTGGAATGGCTGACAAACGGAGGCTGTCTTTCTTCTTTTTGATGATAGATTTTATCCATCTACCACTGTCTAAGTGCCTGTCATCTTGTCCAATTATCTACTTGCCTCGTCTCTCTGTCTCATCTGCTTGCACCCTGCCCTGTGTCCTGACCTAGTGCTCTCCCCTACCCCTTCTCAGTCCCCTCCTCTTCTCTCCTCTCCCCACCTACTATATGGTGCTCTCTGTCTCTCTTATCTTTTCTAACTGCTTCTCTATCAACTATCCTTCTCTCCTCACTAAATCTGGTAGGAAGAAGTTTAAAAAGGACATCCTGGTCTCCAACCCAGGCCTCCCTATCGCCGACACCTATACCAGTGTTTCCTGCAGGCAAACCTTCACTGACATCCTCTTTGTCATTCAGTCGTCAGACCTATGGACTCTACATATGGTCTCTGTGCTCTCTCCCTTCTCTTTCTCTCCCATTAATGGTGACACCCGGTGGAAGGCCCTCCTGGCCTCCTTTCACTCCTCTAAGGTCATCATCTCATGCTTTCCCCTCTCTTCCCTCCGCAGCTTCCTTGCCTCCTACTGTGGCTACCATCTATCGGCCACCTGGTCAGATCTCCTGCGTCCTTTCTGAGTGGGCGGACCTTTCCTCTTCCCTCCTGTTCTCAACCAATCAACTCCTTCTTCTTGGAGACTTCAACATCCACCTGGAAGCTTCCTGTCCTTCCACTGGACTCTTTCGTGACCTCTGCGACTCTCTCTCTCTTCTCCCTTCTGGCCCGACTTACTCTGCAGGGCACACTCTTGATGGTCTGATTCCCCTTTCTACTCCTCTTACCACTCTTCTCTCCTGGAGTGATCACTTTCTCCTTTCCTCCCATCTCTCCCTCTCTACCCCTCAGGCCAAGCCAACTCCAGCACTGCCACCTACGTTCTCGGTTATCCGGCCCATGAAGCATGTGTCAGTTGAGGCTTTCACCGCCACTTTCTTACCCGCCCCCCTTTGGCTGACTCACACCCTGACACAGCCCTTTCCCTGCACCACTCTGCTACATCTATACGCTCAATGTTCTTGCCCCTGCCATGAGGATCCGCTTGAAACCCAAAGCTAAGTGCAACTCTTGGTACGACTCAGACCTTGTCACCCGTAAACGCAAGTGGAAATGGCACACTTCCAGTACATCCTCTGACAAACTGACCTGCCGCCTGCTCTAAAGGCAATACCGACTCTCTGTCCGCGCCACGAAGAAGCCCATATCGAAGCCCACATCTCTGCAGCATCTAAAAACTCGGTCAAGCTTTTTCAAATCTGCAAGGAGCTGGCCAATCCTGCTGCAGTGTCTACCTATCCTGTCCCCTCCCAGGCCCTCTGCATGGCCTTTGCTTCTCATTTCATCTCTAAAACTCAGGAAAGCCTGTCCTGCCTCTCTTCCTGTCCCCTCCTCCCTCTACTTCCTGCTCTTCCCCTTGCCCTTCTTCGGCCACCTCTCCCCCATCCTTCTCTGCCTTTCCGCTGTCCTCCTCAGACGAGGTTTCTAGACAAGTCTGATCTATGAAAGTCTCGTCAAAACAGGTTCACCCATGTTCCTCCAAAACTATCTAGGACCACATTGACACCCTGGCTCCTGCTCTGGCTGATTTCTGCAACCACTCCTTTGCCACTGAAGTCTTCCCCTCCCCCCTGAAGCACCCCCTTGTACACTCTCTTCTTAAGAAACCCTCTGCCAACCCTTCCTGCCCGGCTAACTAGCCTCCAATCTCCATCACTCCTTTCCTGGGAAAACTCCTGGAAAAAGCTGGCCATCTCCCAGCTTAATCTTCACACTGAATCTGTTTGTTGTCTCCATGACCATCAGTCTGGCTTCAGAGATGCTAGAAGCACGGAAACTGCTCTCCTGAACATCTGTGAAGACCTGCTCTCCAATCTTGACTCCAACACCCCCTGTGTCCTCATCTTACTTAATCTCTCTTCTGCCTTTGACATGGTCAACCATGCCATCCTGCTCAACTGTCTCCATGATAACCTGGGTATCACCAATCAGGCCCTGGCTTGGCTGACCTCCTTCCTCACTGATCAACCCTCCTAAATCCAACTTGGGTCCTTCCTCTCCTTTATCTCTATCTCTACCTGTGGTGTTCCCCAGGGGTGTAACCTCTCTTCCTGTCTGTTCAAGCAATACTGCATTGCCGCTCTCTGCCCCAACTTTCAGTGCTATGCGGATGACACTCAACTAATTTTCAGGCTTCCTTGACCCCACCTCTTCTCCTTCTCTCATCTCTGACTGTCTGTCCGTCATCCAGGAATGTTGTGCCGCCAATGATCTCTGCCTTAATGCCAGTAAGGCTAAGATTCTCCTCATCGGCACAACTGCTCCCTCCTTTCCTGTCACTCTCTGGCTAGCCTCTCTTGGCCCTCTTCCTGCTCCCACCTGTGAGGCTAAAAACCTCAGGGTCATCTTTGACTCCACACTTTCCTTCTCTCCTCACATCTCTGACGTCTCTAAGAAGTCACACTACCAGCTGCACCTCCTCAGAGGTATTCCTCCTTTCCTCTCCTTCCCCCAGAGACTGTCTCCAGCGCTCTGTTTCTCTCTAGGCTGGACTACTGCAACAGCCTCTTTCTAAATGTGCCTGCCTCTACTCTCTGCCCCCTACAACTCATCCAAAACAGGACTGCGAGACTTGTCCTTGGCCTCAAGCCCAGGGATCGTATCTCTCCAGGACTGAAATCTCTGCACTGGCTCCCAGTGGCAGCGAGGATTAAGTTCAAAACCCTCTGCATTGTCCACAAGGCCTTCTGCGGCCTGGGACCTCAATACCTTCAACTCTCTCTTTGTTAATATCTTCCCTCTCGAGCGCTTCGCTCATCTGCCTCTAACTCCCTCAGGGTCAGTTGCTTCTCCAAGCAGTGAGTTGGTGGTAGATCTCTTTCTTCTGCTGGGGCCTCCCTCTGGAACAGCCACCCTGCCTCTCTGAAACTTGAGGAGAACCATCTCCGGTTCCGGAAGCACCTCAAGACCTTCCTCTTTGCTTCTGCTTTCTCACCTCCTCTCCCGTGCTAATCACCTGGCTGAATCTGAAACTTCACTGGTTACCTGTCCACCAGTTGCACACCTGCACTGCCCCCCTGGCAATTCTTGCACTTGGGGACTGTTTCTGTATCCCTACAGTCCCTACAGCCCCTACTATCACTTTGACCCCTGACGTCTGCTCTTACCCTTGCACTTGCCACAAGCTGGCCGCACTTTCATTTATTGTATTATTTATTTTACTGTCATCTCATGTACCGCACTGCCCCCTCCCCTTACCCCTGCACTTTTTCCCCTTCCTCTCTCCCCTGCACTTGCGCGATCTCAATGTCACTCGGCCTATTAGGGTCGCTGTCTGTCTTCCCTCTGTTTCTCCTCCCTTGCCTCGTCGTGCCTTGAAACACTTGTGCGTAGGCACGTTATAAATGCCATATCATATCATCGACTCTGATTATTGGATACCGAGGCCTGACCCTCATTACTTCATCTTCTCTGGTTGAATATGTAGTCGTGGGTTTGGATTCTTCATGGTCTGTGTGGACTTGTCACAGTAGGGGTGGTTCCACAGGGTCTTCACCGTGATTGGCCGTGGGTAGCGGTCGAAAGGGTTTGCAGTGGTGCAGTGAGTCTTCTGATCTGAGGGTATGGGTTCTGATCCAGTCCTTGGCAGAAGTTCTTACTCAGCTTTGCTAGATGTTCGTCCAACATCTCAATGTCCAGAACTCTGTGAAGGTCAGCTATGCTTGTGAAGAGTGGAGCTCCAGGCGCTATCTGCAGGGCCTTGTTTTGGACTATCTGAAGACTCTTCTGGTGTCGCTCATTGCAGGCCATCCATGCTTGGAAGGCATACATCAGGGTAGGTCTGATGATCAATTTGTAGACGTTGATCTTTGTCTAGAAGGGCATGGACTTGGTCTTCAGGAATAGGTACAGCGCTGCCATCTTTCCTGTTGCCTTCTGCTGAGTATTCTTGATATGGCTCCTCCAGTTGAGTTTGCTGTCCTGGGTCACACTGAGGTAGCAGCTGCTGCTCTCCCACTAGATGGTCTCCACGTTAAGGCTGATGTGCGGGTGCTCCTTATCTTCTTTCTGGTGAACAACGTGGCAGTTGTCTTGCTGGTGTTGAGTTCTATCTGCCAATCGCTGTACCATGTCGAGTGGTATCCAATGAAGCTTTCTTTTCGCTGAATGATTGGTAGATGACTGCAACATTGTCCACATACAGTGCCAAGCCGGTCTTTTAGAGATCTGTCGGGATTTCGTTGGTGAAGATGTTGAAAAGGAAGGGTCCATGGTTCGATCCCTGTGGCATGCCTGCTTGGATGGGATGTGATGAGGACATCTCAGACCGTATGGTGGCATGGAATGTGCAGTCTCCCAGGTAGCTTGCAATCGTCTTCACCAGGTAGTTTGGAAATCCCAGGCCGATCATTTTGTGCAGAAGTCCCTTGTGCCAGACTCGGTCAAATGCTTTGGCGACAGCCAAGAAGACGATTCCCGTGGACTTGTTGATGTTGAATCCGTGGCTGATGGAGTCCACTACTCTCAGCAGTTGATGGGTCATTGCATGCTCCTTTTGAAATTCAAACTGTTCTTTTGCTAGTAGATTTCTTTTGGAGGCGAAGTCGCTGAGGTGAGCAAGGAGAACCTTCTCCAGGAGCTTAGATAATCCCGAGAGCAGGCTGATGGGGCAGTAGTTCACAGGATCCCTCAGTGGTTTGCCGGCCTTTGGGACTACGATGACTCTTGCTTCCTTCCAGGATCTCGGGAGGTGCTGAAGTCTCATGCATGCATTGAAGATCTCTGTTCCATTGATGCCAGCGGGAGGTTCTTGATTGCCAGGTTGGTTATTCCGTCGCTCCCTGGTGCCTTGCCATTCGCCAGCTTCTCTGCAAGTCCTGCTATCTTAGAGCTTATGCACCCCTTGATATCTCTTGCTCCCATCCCGGTTCTTCTGCGAGATGCTTCTTAACTTCTTCCTCCACTCTGTCTGAAAGTCTGCTTGTCTTGTCTAGGATAAGCAAAGCCTCCAGTGTTTCAGCAAAGACCGCTGCCTTGTCCTTGTTGCTGCATGCAAGGTAGCTACGTCCCTGGATTGGTGGGCTTGGTTCCTTCTCCCAGTCAGGCGACGAGTCATTTTCCACACTGAGTTCTTTGCCTGCTTCAGCTTGGCTGTTGTGGCCTCCCACTTCTCTCCCCGGTGTTGTTTGATTTGCTCTTGCAGGAGCCTTGTGAGCGTGTTGTACTTCTGTAGGAGATCAGGCATGCGGGAATTCTGCCACTGGCATCGGGCCCGGTTCTTCTCAGTGATTGACTGCTGGATGCCACTTGGTAGGTCATAGATGGAATATCGATTTGTCTTCTGCTTCTTAACGCTGCTCTTGACTGCTTGCTGGACTACTATCGTGAAATCTTCCACAGCCTTGTCAATGTCTTCATTGGTGCTCAGGGGGTGAGGCGTGACCTTGCTATTCAACTCTTCCTTGTAGCAGCCCCAGTCAGCTCTTCTGAAGTTGTACTGCTCAACCTGCTGGTAGGGTTCCATCTCATCTCCCACAGTGACTGCTACTGGGTTGTGGTCCGAGGTGAGCTCTGCCAGTGTTTCCAGCTCCACAGAGTGTTGCAGGTTCTTCAGTAGCATGATGTCCAGCACATCTGGGTTGTGACTTGATGCACCTGGGTAGTGCATGGGATCAGACGGACTTGCTGCCATACATCCATTCTTGCTGGAGTATACCAGCAGTGTCCGTCCCCTATGGTTGGCAGTCCTGGAGTTGCACCATTGATGATTGGCATTTAGGTCTCCTGCGATGATTATCGGAACAGTGGAATCCAGCAAAGCATCCAGGTCTCCAAGGTCCAGCTTTGCTTTTGGAGAGCAGTAAGTTGCAATCAGCCTGAGTGACCCTGTTGCAATCTTGACTTGCACTCCAGTGGCTTCGATGCTTCTGAAGGGTGGGGGTGCAATCTCATGGTGGTCGATCGCTGTCTTCACTATCACTGCTGTCCCCCCTCCTTTAGCTCCTGCTGGTCGGCCGGTCCGGTACACTCTGTGGTTCCCCAGGCTCAGCTTCTGATTTCCTTGCAGGTGGGTCTCTAACAGCAAGGCAGCACTCATGTTTCTTGTTTCCATTAGGTGAAGAAGTTCATCTGTTTTCTTCTGGATATTGTACTTATTCCACATCAGAATGGTGTAGCTGGGTTTAGATGCCATGTTGGTTTGTTTCTTTGCCCGGGAATAGGCGCAGGACGAACCTTGCCACCCTCATCCTGGTGGGGTCAATGTTCAGCTCTGCAACAAAAGCTGCGATCTTCACAATGATGGTCTTCCAGCTCGTTGTTCCCTCTTCTTGCGCTGGGGTGGCTGGCAGCTCACAACGGGTTGGGTGGCGGATTTAGGACTCCAGCGTAGCTCAGCCAGGATGTGGTGGGTGTCATCTGGGTCTTCGCTGGGCCTTGGCCTGGTGACAGATGAGGTGGGTTGGTCCTCTGCATGGCAGTTGTTTGTTCCGAGTCCTGGCGACGTGCGGTGCCTTGCTGTGGTTGGTGGGTTCAGCTGCTCCTCTGTGTGAGAGTCTCCTTCTGCGAGTCATGTACAGTGGTTGCTGGGTTCCATGGTGTTGGCAGTGGTCATCGTACCCTCCTCTGCTGCTAATCCTGTTTGGCTCTGGTCGGGGCCGGACATCCTCGGTAGCTGGCAGGGTGAGGTCCCTTGCACTTGGTGCAGGCTGCCGACTCATTTCGGTCTCGGCGGCAGTGTCGCGATTTGTGATTCTCCCCGAAACGCATGCAGCGTGGCTACTCGTGGCAGAAGGGGGATGTGTGGCAGATGCGTGACCGATGCGTTGGCAGTTGAAGCACATGATTGGTCCTCGTCTGCCCTTCGGTGCTTCTGTGGTGACTGCGCAGCTGCATAGCCGTTTGATCTTTGTAAGGTCAGCAGGTATTCCATCGCTGGTTGATACCAGGGTGGCAACAAACAGAGGGAACTTCCTGCTCTTGTCCGCCGGTGAGTTCAGCTGTACGACGCTCTTCACTAGTAGCCAGTTTTCCAAAAACTCAGATGAGATGTCTCCAATGCTGGTGTTTGCTGGAAGCCCCGGTTCAGGAACCTCTGTGACCTCACTTGCTCCAGTGGGAAGGTGTTATACTGCAGGCCCTGCTTGGTGAAGTCGTCCGTCATTCTGCTGTAGTCCTCCACTGTGGTGAGTGATATGTTCAGCTCTCTGAGCAAGTCGACCAGGTCCTATTGAGTCTTCAGGCTCCTCATAAAGACTGGTGGGATCTGGATTTTCTTGGGTGGTGTTAGGCAGAATCACCTGCAGTACCCTTTGGGAACACTACATGCAATTAAGACTACAAGTGTAAGCACAATATCACCTTTGGTACAAGCCTGTACTACACAGTAAAGTGGTAGTGATGGCTGACAGCCAGACTTATCTCAAGAGTTTAAGTGAGCAGTAGAACAAATAACACAAAGGACCAGCTAATACAGTGATTCAAACAAACACTTACTCAAGGTTTCTTGGTAAAAGAATATACATTTATATACTCAGTCAGTTGGAAAATATTACACTAGGAAGAACAGCTCAATATCACACACTCATAAACCACAAATACACAACCGGTAAGTAAATAAACAAGTTTAGCTCCACTGAAGTGGGAGCAAAATAGCACTTCAGATACTTATTAAAGGAGTAAAAAGACAAGGTTATAAGAACAGACAGCCAAAATACATTCATAGGCAGGGCAAAGGGTTTCAGTTAGCTACAACCAGCAATTATTCTCATAGGTCTGGGCCAAAGTCAATGGTTCAGAGTCTTTGTATAGGATTGCGCAGTTCTGATAGATAACGGTTAAGTCGTTGCCACTGAGTTTAGAAGAGTTTGGCTAGGCGAAAAGTGTGAGGAATGTTTAGGGAAGGACAAGCCTTCGAAGTTGAGAAAGTTTCCACAAACTCTCGCAATGACCGAAAAGATTTCCGGACTGCGTTTGCACAGTACCTTTGTATTGAAGAAGAGTGTAGCTGAGGCATTTGTTCCTGGCAGTTCAAGCAGATCTCGCTGTTCCTGAGCTTCAGTCATGAAACCTGGTTTGGCGCGCAGAGACAAACACAAGAAGGATCTTTCCTAAAAGAAATGGCGAAAAAAGATGACCGGAGTCTGTTTTTACAGATCGGTCTGTGGCGACATATTGAAAAACATGGCTGACCCGATTTTTAGCTACTGTTAATAGCGTTCGGGAAAAATCACGGTAGTTGATCTAAACCACTGCCACCAGCCATTTAAAGTAGGAAAGGGTAACATTTGACTGTTACATGAGTGTTTTGACTCAGGGGAAACTAGGCAACTGTCAAGACTTAATGGTCGTGTAGACGATGATACCTCCGTCCCCAAGTACCACCCGAGCAAACAAGAAATTACTGCCCGAGTGGTCCTTGAGGCCACAGGTGGTGAATTTCGTCAGCCGGAACCAGGAATGCCGGAAGATGCCCCCCACAACCACTGTAAGGCAAACACAGGGTTAGATAATAAACACAGAACCCTAGACTTGAATATGAATACGTAAGAAATCTACAATGGGGCTTACCCTTAGGAGTTGGCCGGTACCCAATATTGGTGTAGGGATGTTATCGGAGGCAGCCGGCAAGGTTGACGACAGGATGGCAGCCTGGCAATGCACTTAGGAGGATGTAATCACCACCAGACGTAGAAGCCAGAAACTGTGAGCCAATCAGGTATGTGAGTCCTGAAAGGTATGTGATCCAAGAACAGAGTTTGTAACAAAAGGGCAATCCAATAGCAGTCCGGGGACAAAAACGTGGTCGAGTCCAGGAGAAACAGTTCCAGCAAGGTACAGCAAGGGAAATCCAAAAATCAATCCGAGGGAGGAGCCGAGGTCGTAACCAGAAGGGAGTAAGTTCCAGGCAAAGGTACCATGATGGGAAGAACCAAATCAGAGTCCAAGATCAATCCGAGGTCAAAATAGCCAAGTGGTAGTCTGTAATCTGTAATCCGTAATGCGCCCAACAGGATCAGCTGTGAAGCGCTGGATGGCAGTCAGCGCGTCGCTTTTGAACGCTGACTAGCGATCACGTGACTCTCATCATCCGTCACGTGATCGAACGTGCTGAGGAGAAGCTCCCAGGCGCCGGCAACAGAGACGTTGTAGAATGCCCGTGGCGCATCTCCACGGCAACTGCCAACGCCGGGATGGAAACCAACGCCGGGATGGGGAATGAGGCAGAAACCGGCGTCGCTGACCTTGTCCCGCCCCTTGCCGGCAGGCCTACAGGTGAGAGTATGTCCTGGCACGTTTTTTGGTGGTGGTAGTGGGGGCTGGTTTATGGGGTGTGTCCACGGGACGCGTGGATGAGGATGGGGGCGTGACTGGAAGGGTGTTCCTTGTGGAACCGAGCCACCAACAACGGAGTATGGACATCAGAAGATGGAACCCAGGACCTTTCCTCAGGACCATATCCCAACCAGTCCACCAAGTATTGCAACTGCCCTCTAATAACCCGGGACCCAAGAACAGCGCTAACCTCGTACTCCTCTTGGGAAACCACAGGGACAGGACCAGGAGTGGGAGCAATGCGTGTGGTATCAGGACAAGACTTGAGGAGAGATGTGTGAAAAGCGGGGTGCAGCTTCCATGAAGCGGGGACGTTGAGTCGGTAGGCCACCGGATTCAGGACCTTGGAGACGCTATACGGGCCGACAAAACGGGGCAGCAGTTTACGACAACCCGGTATATGTAGGTGTTGTGTAGACAACCATACCCGGTCGCCTTGTTTGTATGACGGGGCATCTTTCCTTCTTCTGTTAGCGGCCGTTCTCATAGACACCTGGGCCTCCTGGAGATGGGCAAGAGTTTGGGCATGTATGGATGCGAGATCTCTGGCACAATCATTTTCCGCAGGGGTACCGGTACACAATACAGGGGCACTGGCAAGATCCGAATCAGAAAAGGGTAGAGTACGTGGATGTTGGCCATAGAGTGAGAAAAAGGGAGAAAAACCAGTGGACGAGTGCAAGGCGTTTTTATATGCAAATTCCGCAAAATGAAGTGAGTCAAGCCAGGTATGTTGGAATTGCAAAGTCAAACACCATAAGTACTGTTCCAAGGCCTGGTTTAAGAGAAGCGGGCATCTATACCTAGTAGTTTGGTAAGAGCCACCCAGAAACGTGACGTGAACTGAGACCCCCGATCTGACACAATGACACTTGGCAAACCGAACAGACAGAAAACGGATTTAAAGAACATTCAAGCCAATGAGGGAGCAGTAGGAATGCCTTTGCATGGTAAAAAACGGGCCATTTTTGTGTACGAGTCTACTACCACCCAAACCGTGTCATAGCCTTGTATACGTGGTAGATCAGTTATTAGGTCCATGGACACCGTATGCCAGGGTTTCGGGGGTATGGGCAACGGTTGTAGAAGTCCCAGCGGACGACCCTTCCGAGTCTTGCATTGTGCGCATGTAGAACAGGTGTTGACATATGTCTCCACGTCTTGCCGCATCGATGGCCACCAGCACCAGCGTTTTAACAATTCCAGGGTACGTCGCTGACCTGGGTGGCCATTGATAGGAGCATTGTGGGACCACTCTAAAGCCTGGTTGCGAGTGTCACTGGTGGGTAGGAACAGTTTTCCTTGAACAAAAGGCAACCCATCCTGCATAACGGTATCCCAATCATCCAATACCTGGGGATGTTGTGTAACCCATTGGCGTATAGCCGTTAACATAGGCGGAGACGGAGTGCAGGTACAAACAACATGGCCTTTACCCAGGAGAGTTTCGGGATATGATGGGAGAGGAACCCCCCCAGGTGAACGGGACAGGGCATCCGCTTTACCATGGGTCAACCACGGTCTGTGTTTGACAAGGAAGTCGTAGGCAGCAAAAAAGAGGTGCCACCGAACTTGTCTACTATTGACGCATTTCAGTGACGCTAGGTCCTGTAGGTTTTTGTGGTCTGTGTAGACAGTGGTCTGATGTTTTGCCCCCAGAAGATGGTGTCTCCAGACCAAAAAAGCGTCTCTGATGGCCAGGAGCTCCTTTTCAGTGACCGTATAGTGAGTTTTGGTCGGTGTGAATTTCCTGGAATGGTAGGCCACCAGGTGTAGTGCTCCGGTGGTGGGACAAGGTTGAGACAGGACGGCACCTAAGGCAAACAAAGAAGCATCCGCTTCTACGATATACGGGAGCTCTGGATCAGGATGCTGCAGGACTGGGGCCGTGGTGAACGAGGTCTTAAGGGAGTCGAAGGCTGCTTGATGTGCAGCGGTCCAGACAAACGATATTGCGGGACTGGTCAATGCGGTTAAGGGCGCCACAATGGAGGAGAAGTTTGCGATGAACCTCCGGTAAAAGTTCGCGAACCCTAAAAAGGATTGTAATTGTTTCAATGTAACAGGTACCGGCCAATCTGTGAAGCCTGGACTTTGGATCGGTTCATTGTTAGCCCCCCAGGTGAAATATGGAAACCCAGGAATTCAACTTCAGCTGTGAGAAACAGACATTTCTCAGGTTTAGCATATAGCGAGTTCTTCCTGAGCCTTGTGAGTACCTCTCTGACATGAAGGACGTGTTCGGCCAACGTTTAGGAGAATATCAGTATGTCGTCCAGATACACCACGACATAGACGTCCAGAATATCACTAAATATATAGTTTACCAACCATTGGAACGTGGCAGGGGCATTGGGCCTCATTACGACCCAGGCGTTAAGGGTTAACGCCGTCGTTAACCCTTAACCCCTGATTCCAATTTTAACGGCTGCTTTTAGCAGCCGTTAAAATCCATGGCGCTAACCCGCCATGATGCTAATTACGCCACCGTAATTTACGGCGGCGTAATTAGCGCCTTCCCCACTCCCATTATGCCCTATGGGGCAAAAATGGGAATGGGGAAGGGTAAAATGGGAAATGCGGATTTACCGCCCCACTCACCTTGGAATGGGGCGGTAAATCCGCCATCCACCATGGTGTAAACATAGTTTACACCAAGGTGGTAAAGTTGGCGTACCTACCGCCTGGGTCGTAAGGACCCCCATTATCTCGGCAGATGTTTTATCGAAAACCGAATGGAAATCATGGTATTCTGGGGGCACTCCTGACAAAGTGGCTCCCACCGTATGTGTTGCTTCGGGTGGGCCGTTCTCCCTTACATGGACTAAGTGTAGCCCCCCCGAGTGCCCTCGCAGGGTTGTTGAAGTCTTCTTCCAGTAGACAAAAATGTTGGCAAACGTCTGATTCAAAGGAAACCTGACCCGTACCCCAGTCAATGAGTGGGTTATGCCTTTTCAACCAGGGGAGGCCTAGGATTATCCCGAACTGTGGTGTTGATATCAGGTCAAAGGACAGTTGTTCTTTATGGTTACCCTGGATAATCACATCCATCTGGGCGGTCTGTTGTTTGATCGGACCAGAAATGAGAGAGGACCCGTCCACAGTTTGGACTGGCTCGGGATGTGTCTTGGTCACTAGTCAGACCCTCCAGAATATTGCGGCATGAAATGGAAAATATTGCAGCATAAAAATGAAAAAATTGCGGCACACAACTGCGTTTTTTGCGGTATTTTTTATTGTTGAAAAATACATAATTTAACATCTTTTTTAGCTTAAAACCAAGAACTTGAACAGTAAGGAGTTTTGCACATTGAAACTGGAACGTTTGAGGTGGTGCGGGGAACTTTTAACAAACCTACAAATAGTATTTTAGTTTTCATCAGACTCATCTTCAGACTCTGCTTCTAAAACTAGACAGTTTCGTTGCAAGTCCTCAGTTGAACCACAAGCAAACTCAACATCCCGTTGCTGCTGGTTGTAGTGCAAAAACACAAGTGCTTGTATTGTTTTCTCGACAAGCGATCGACGCCTAGCAGACAAAATAATTTTGTAAATGCTGTTACTCCTCTCTGCATCGGCAGAACTTATGACACAGCCTTTGTATGCCCTAGCTACTTTTGATAGTACAGGTAGACGGTCAGCCATCCCTTGCCAGAAAATGTCTGTGTCAATTATTCCAGAGACGGATGCACGAACTGCCTCTGGACCTAAAATTTCAAAGTACAGAAGAAACTCCTGATCAGGAACCTCACTTAGTCCTGGGATAGCAGAATAATCATTTTTGTCTTGTGTTAGAATGCTAAGGTGTGCTGGATTAAATATGCGTACCTGTTTTAAGAAGTTTATCCCAGGCTGACCACGATCCATGTATTTGCCTAGCTTGTCGAGAACATTTTCAAAAGCCTGAGTAAGCTGATCCATGAGTTGTTCTTTCTGATTCAGACTCAATGTAGTTCCTTCTTTGGAGTCAAGAAAAGGCTGCAGTGACTCCAATGTCAGCACAGAATTGTTGGTAAAGTTAATGTGTAGGTCTTCAAGATAATCGTACACCTTCATGGCAACAGGTATCTGACTCTGAAAGATGTCAGTAAGAAACAGGATGCTCTGGCACTTGTCAGCCACCATCTCCAGCTGAACTTTGATGCAATTCTTGCTGTTGCCACTAAGAATCCTTTGAAGGTTTTCGAAGGAATCGGGGGGTGACTTGCTGAGATGCATCTCAGATTCCACAAAACCAGAATATGTAAGGAAATGTTTGCAGTGATACTGAACTGCAACAAACCAAGAATTCCAACGGGTACTGCATGGGTCGGGTGCCATTCGGGGTTGCATTTCATGGGTCTCAGTGAGGTGTTGTAAGAATCTCCGCTTTCTGCTACCAGCCACATAGAAAATCCTAGAGAAGTACATTATAAACGCGTTCAGCTCAACAAATGGTTTTCGGAAAGACTCCCCAGCAAGGTTGAGGATGTGTGCCAAGCATGTGATGTGGATTGAGTTTGGATATAGATTTTTTAGAACAGTATTGTATGCCTTAAGCATGTATGCAGCATTGTCCGTGTTGAAGCACAGAACATTTTGAAATGCAATGTCGTAGTCAGTGAGAACCCTCACAACTGCCTGTGCAACTGTGGCATGGTTGCACTGCACTAGGAACACTGTGTCAGCAAGGTATGTGTGTATTCTTTGACTGCCATCAATCATCCAAACTGCTCCAAATAATATATTGAGGACACAGCGTCCTTCAACATCTGGTGTCTCATCGAATATGACGCATATGCCCTGATTTTTCAGTTTCTCCTTGAGGTCATTTTTGGCCTGCCTGTATCTTTCAGGCAAATACCTCTCCTGGAGCTGGTGACTTCCAGGGATGGCGTCACCATTGCGGACTTTGTCATGAAGGAACCTGCGCAACACAGGGTGGTCGGTCTTGCTTAGCGGGATATTTAGGGCTGTGCACACATTGATCCAGTCAATTAGATCATGATTGGCTGCCCTAGCAGCTGTACTTTTTCCAAAGCTTGAGGTAACAGTAGTTTGCCTGGGACGTTTTGAGGTTGAATGAGGCTCAGCATCATCTCCGCAATGTTTTGTGTGCTTTTTTGAGCGCATGTGCACATCAACAGTGTATTTTCGAACGTGGTCCACAGCTACATTACATACAGAGCAAAACATGACTCCACCATCTGCATACATTATCTTGCTGTACTGTTTTGCCCTGTCAGCTGCACTTATCTGTGTGGCCAAATGGGAGCGATTCTTCTCAGGCTTCGACGGTTGCAAGAATTTCTCCATTGTGTCCTTGGACTGGGCTACAGTCTTCTGCTGCGGTGTGGTGCTCTCCTTCCCAATTGACCGGTCAGGAAAAAGTCAGCTGCGGTTTCAGCTGCAGTGGTGTCTTCTGTGATGTACAGATCCTGCTTCTTAGCTCAGGAATGTCAAAATATGTTCCTGGTGGAATACAGAACAAAGATGCATCCTTGCTAAGCTGCACATTGCATACTTTTGAAAGCAGAAAACAATTAATCAATCTCCCTTGCTGCTCCAACCCAACAGAGTATGCATACTGTTGGAGCAGCCAGGGTTGCACAAACAATTACATTATGAACACTGCATTGTCATTGCTCAAACGGAAAAAAAATTAATTCCCCAGGTTGTATCCAACAGACTGTGTGGGTTCCTTATTTTGGTATGTTTATGGAGTGACTGAATAGTAGTTGAGAATGCTCGAAGTTAGGGAAGTGACTGGCGCAACCATAACTGCCTGATCCTGATTACTTACTCTAACCCCTCAAAATGCCACATCCCCAACCAGCAGTGATCTGCACATTACCCATGACATCCCACCTGCCCACTGTGGCATGGAAGACTAACCTTGCTAACTGGTCTTTGCTCTCTAGCACTCTTCTTTAACCAGGAACTTTTCGTTGTCTACTGTAAAAAGTGCAATTGGAATATGTTGGCAGTCTCATTACACAGCAATATATCTAACTTCATGACTTTAGTGCATCACACACGATACAGGCTACATTTCATATCCAGACTTAATTCCCCCCACATCCCTATGGCCATTCCCACCCTCTTCCAGCCTGCCCAGAACACATCCTCCTGGAATCTCTTCGAGGTAACTTTATCAAGCATTACCATCACACTGTGAGACAGAAGTGCCCGTCAGTGTTTTTTCAAAGCAGTCTTCTGAGTTAATGCCTTCTGCAAGTTGATTTATAAGCACTATGAGTGTCCGTCACTGAAGTCCTATTAAAAACAAGCAATCGCTAATCCAACAGTATTGACCTGCTTTTAACACAACTGTGTATAGGAATTGCCAGGTGCTGCTGTTAGTTGGTAATTGCAAGGCCTTTGTCAGTGAGGAACAAAATGTTGTGTCCCGTTCTGTCTGGCCACGCTCTGTAGGACAGCCAGGTCGAGTCACCACAGCCTAACATTTTGGATTGTGGTGGGGGAGGAGGGCTATAGCTTGATCAGCTCCATGGAAATGGTGCTGCGCCACTACTTCCAGCAGACAAGTGGAAAACAAATAAACAGAGGGGCTTGAATTCAAAGGTGTAACCCTGGTTGAAGCCCCTCAGTTTACTTTTTGCTCGTCCTATGACCCCAGGAGAGAGGGGGGAACAACTCTATACTTCTCCATGGAAGGAAGTCATGAGGCCCAAGACACAGGGGCAATGCAGTAGCAGTAACTGCAAGAGCCCATAATACCTAGCCAAAAAATGAACTCTCTTGGAGGGGTCATCAATCCTTGGTTATGCCATCCACACATGGTGACTTAATAAGCCCACAAACAGAAATGAAACATCAGAACACTACCAGGGGTCAAGTCCTACAAATTAAAGTAGGGGGATTCATCAACAAATGCAATGGCATGTGATGTCACCAGAAATTAGCATATCAACGTGAAATATGCATATTTCATTAAATTGGCTCTGCATAACCACCAAAATTGCACAGGACGAATAGCATTTGCCTTTCATAAAAACAACACCCTTGATTCAAGGCTGGGCTGCATGAGCCCAATTGTAAAGTAATTTGAAACAAATACAGCTACGGTTTTCTACAATTGGTATCATGGGCTGCATGATACCAATTGTAAAACAATTTGAAACAAATACAGTTGCATGATTCCAATTGTAAAGCAATTTAAAACAAATGCAGCTATGAGCATCTTCATTTGGTATCATGCAGCCCATGATACCAATTGAAGACGCTCGTAGCTGTATTTGTTTCAAATTGTTTTACAATTGGTATCATGCTGATACCAATCTAAGCTTTTTTGTCAGCTCAATTAATTCTCATTTTTTCTGCTTTTGCCATAGAAAATCACCTTTTGGA
Source organism: Ambystoma mexicanum (assembly GCF_040938575.1). Lineage (NCBI taxonomy): Eukaryota > Metazoa > Chordata > Amphibia > Caudata > Ambystomatidae > Ambystoma > Ambystoma mexicanum. Next base: position 712,507,630 of record NC_090938.1, read on the forward strand.
AATCAATTTAGTACATTATAATATCTAAAATGTCTTAATTTTCGAGACATGTTTTAGGCAAAAAGAGTATCAGTATTTGAGCTGCCCCAGAGCCTAGTACTCCCTCACTCTCTCTCTCCTTGTATCTCTGCGCTCTGTTTCTCTCTCTATCTCTTTCTCTCACTCCCTCTCTGCCCCCCCCACACACACACTCTTTGTCTTTCCTTGTCTCTCTACACCCTCTTTCTCTCTATCTCTCTTTCTCTCTCCCCCCACACACACACACTTTGTCTTTCCTTGTCTCTCTACACCCTCTTCCTCTCTCCATCTCACTTTCTCTCTCGCGCTCTCCCCCACACACACACAAACTCTGTCTCTCCTTGTCTCTCTGCACCCTCTTTCTCTCTCTATCTCCCTTTCTCTCTTTCTCTCTCTCTCCCACACACAGGCACAAACTCTCTGTCTCTACTTGTCTATCTGCACCCTCGTTCTCTCTATCTCTCTTTCTCTCTCTCTCTCTCTCTCTCTCTGACACACACAAACTCTGTCTCTCCTTGTCTCTCTCTGCACCCTCTTTCTCTCTCTATCTCTCTCACTCTCTCTCTCCCAGATACAGACACACACACTCTGTCTTTCCTTGACTCTCTGCACCCTCTCTCTGCACTCTCTGTCTCTCTCCCTTCCTCTCACACTCACTCTTTATCTGTCCATCTGTGGGTGGGAATCACGCTGCCAGCCAGGTGCACGGGCTGCATGTTACCAAATGAAGACGCTTGTAGCTGTATTCGTTTCAAATTGTTTTACATATGGTATCATGCATCCCATGATACCAATTGTAAAACAATTTGAAACGAATACAGCTACGAGCGTCTTCAATTGGTATCATGGGCTGCATGTTACCAAATGAAGACGCTCGTAGCTGTATTCGTTTCAAATTGTTTTACATATGGTATCATGCAGCCCATGATACCAATTAAAAACAATTTGAAACGAATACAGCTACGAGCGTCTGACAATTGGTATGATGCAGCCCAGCCTTGATTCAAGGCTGGGCTGCATCATACCAATTGTAGACGCTCATAGCTACGAGCGTCGGAAAGCATTAAGTTTATGCTTTCCGGTGGTCGACAAGAAGGTGTTGTCGAGACTTGCCGCGTAGTGAAGAGTATTGAGCCTCTGTCCACATATCACCCACAGGGAGAGAAAAGATAAACACTCCCTGTGCGAGCTTTGAGGCCACAGGTGGTTGTTGGTTGTAGAATCAGGTGGCGCCGAGGACTCCAGAGGCTGTTGGAAGGAAGTCGGGATTAATACTGGCAAAGACAGTGCTTTTAGTTAAGAGTGAATAAAGGATACTTTCTTACCTATGTTCAGTGGAAGGGAGCCTGAGGAATTGGTGCAAGGGAGCGCCGATGATTCAAACAGTCAAGTACCTGGAGGTAGGTACGAGCTGACCACCAGTAACCCGTAATGATTTCCAAGAATGAACAGAAGGAAGGTCGTAAACAATCCAAGGGTCAAAATCCAGGTTGTAGCAAGTGAACCGATAGGGAAAATCCAAAGCAGTCCGTTATGCGTAAACCAAAAGTCCAAAGTACCAGTATCCGTGCAGAGTATCGGCAACCGTATCCAAGGAGCAAGAGTTAATCAAATCCGTGAGAGTAAGCCAGAGGTCGAAATCTGATGAGGTCAAAAAACAAGAGTCAAGAACGCCGAACAGTGTTAGAGAACAGCTGTGAAGCGGCGAGTGATTCAAAGCTCCCGGCTTTTATGCGAGCCGCCTCCCGATCACGTGAGTGGGGCTCCGTGCACGTGATCGGGAAGTTGATGTGAAACCAGGAAGCAATCGCGATCGGCTGTTCCAGCCCGATCGCAATCTCCATGGCAGTTGCCATTGGAGACGAGGAAACAAACCACACCGTCCTCTGCGTGTGGTCCGCAACCATCGGTGATGGCGACTCCCATGCACCCTAGGTGATGGGACATGAGGAGGGTTGGGCTGAGAACCGGGGAGCTTGACAGTACTTTGTATCGGATTGTTATGCAAGGTGTTGTGTGGGTGTGTAACTGACCTATTGTGCATAACAGGTGTAATGAAAACACCAATTTGGCCTGTTTGGGTGCTCTTGCCTTAGTTGGGGGCAGATTGGTGGGCAGGCCAGTGCTTACCTGGTTATGCTTCACCAACTGCCAGCTCGGCAGGGCAGGCACTCGCTAATGGGCGCGGAAGGGGCCTGGGGACACAGCCAAATGCTGTGCATCTCCCAGGCCTGCGTGACCCTCCTCCAACCCTGGGCCTGCAACATGAGCGCAGAGGTGTTAACCCTCAAGCTGCTGCAATCAGCAGCCTGCTGTGTTCGCTCTTAATCATTAAATGAGAGCGAAAGAAGACACACTAAGCTAACGTGTCTTTTTCGCGCTCATTTAATGATTTATAGTGGCAATTGCGTGAAATAGCACATTTTGCGATTTTTTTGCAAATCGCAAAATCGCCATAAGGTGGATGGTCTGACTAGTGGAAGGTTCAATGCTTTGGCCAGAGATATATCAATAAAGCAACCGGTAGCCCCTGAATCAATAATGATATGGACCGTGTGTGAACACTCCCTATCAGGGTGAAGCACTGCCTGAACGACTACTGGTCTTACTGGACCGAAGGTAGGAACCCTGGGGTTGTGAATCGAGCTCGTCTTGTCCCCCGTACTCAAGGACGAGCTTTCTGAAAACCCGAAGACTTGTTCTTCGGGCGTCATGGGCACTCTTTGACGAAATGACCACTGAGGCCACAATAGAAGCATGCGTTGTCGGCTATCCGACGCTCTCTTTCGGTCTGAGTGATGGGACTTCGTAGACCTCCTATTTGCATGGGTTCACTTGCGCCATCCGGCGGAGAGGTCAAGGGTTTTCCTGAAAAACCAGATTCCGCCCGACGTTCGGTCTTCCGAGCGTCTACTTGGAGAGCTTGGTCTACTAGTTCGGGATACGCATCAGGAAGGGAAGGGATGACAGAAAGAGCGTCCTTCATAGCGTTACACAGACCTTTGTAGAATACCACAGCTTTCTTGTTTTCGGGCCATGAAGTCTCAGCTGACAATTGGTTGAAGCGTGTGATGTATTCTATTAAGGTTTGTCTACCCTGGGATAGTTCTAGGAGCTCTAGATCCCGGGACTGGGCTTTGTACCTGGTATCAAATACTTTGGCCAACTCGCTCACCAGGAGATCAAAATCGTAAAGGGCTGGGTGGTTGTTCTCAAGAAAAGGATTAGCCCAAGTAGCAGCAACCCCGGTCAAGTGGGAGAGCAAAAAGGCAGCTTTTGTGGTGGAATCATGGAACACCAGTGGTCGACAAAGAAAATGAAGCTTACACTGATTGATAAAGGTGTGATATTTCCTGGGGTTTCCCTGGAACTTCTCAGGGGGTGCCAACGGAAACTGGGTAGGTAACACCACAGGAGTAGGTGGTGTAGGGGGTACAGAGGGACCCGGTGTTGGGGTTGCCTGATCGCCAAATTCGGCATCAGCCGGTAACGGGTACTTTGGATGTTATCTAAGCGATGATGTATCGTGGTTGTGGCAGCCGCCACTTCGGTTCTAAGGGATGCAACAGCTTGCATTAAAGCGGCCACATGGTCCCCAGCAGCGGGTTCCATCGTCTGGACGACCAAAAGGGCTTCACAGTCTGTCAAGACTTGATGGTCGTATAGACGATGATACCTCCGTCCCCAAGTACCACCCGAGCAAACAAGAAATGACTGCCCGAGCGGTCCTTGAGGCCACAGGTGGTGAATTTCGTCAGCCGGAACCAGGAATGCCGGAAGATGCCCCCCACGACCACTGTAAGGCAAACACGGGGTTAGATAATAAACAGAGAACCCTAGACTTGAATATGAATACGTAAGAAATCTACAATGGGGCTTACCCTTAGGAGTTGGTCGGTACCCAATATTGGTGTAGGGATGTTATCGGAGGCAGCCGGCAAGGTTGACGACAGGATGGCAGCCTGGCAATGCACTTAGTAGGATGTAATCACCACCTGACGTAGAAGCCAGAAACTGTAAGCCAATCAGGTATGGGAGTCCTGAAAGGTACGTGATCCAAGAACAAAGTTTGTAACAAAAGGGCAATCCAATAGCAGTCCGGGGACAAAAACGTTGTATAGTCTAGGAGAAAAAGTTACAGCAATGTACAGCAAGGGAAATCCAAAAATCAATCCGAGGGAGGAGCCGAGGTCGTAACCAGAAGGGAGTAAGTTCCAGGCAAAGGTACCGTGATGGGAAGAACCAAATCAGAGTCCAAGATCAATCCGAGATCAAAATAGCCAAGTGGTAGTCTGTAATCCGTAATCCGTAATGCGCCCAACAGGATCAGCTGTGAAGCGCTGGATGGCAGTCATTGCGTCGCTTTTGAACGCTGACTAGGATTCACGTGACTCTCCTCATCCGTCACGTGATCGAACGTGCTGAGGAGAAGCTCCCAGGCGCCGGCAACGCAGATGTTGTAGAATGCCCGTGGCGTGTCTCCACGGCAACTGCCAACACCGGGATGGAAACCAATGCCGGGATAGGAAATGAGGCAGAAACCGGCGTCACTGACCTTGTCCCACCCCTTGCCGGCAGTCCTGCAGGTGAGAGTATGTCCTGGCACGGTTTTTGGTGGTGGTAGTGGGGGCTGGTTTATGGGGTGTGTCCACGGGACGCGTGGATGATGATGGGGGCGTGACAGCAACCCCTCCAGCACTCTATAGTAAGATAGTGTGTGCTGGGTCAGTACATTTAAAGAGACTAGTAAAGTCAATGTAACTTTACATGCTCTGGGAGACGGTAGTCAGGCCCAGAGAAGGTATGTAAACCTTAGGAAGTCTAAAAGACATCACTGTGTCACTGCACTGAAGGTGCTGTGTGACACACAGAAAAGGATGATTCCTATGGAGTTGTTTTAAAACTCCATAACCAAAGAACACAAAAGTAAAACACACACAAAATACATGGAATAGTGGGAAAAAAAAGGCTCACACTCTTCCCAGGTAAAACATCAAATCCTAGAAATCCAGCAAAGTTGCTGGGGGTCTCAAAAGGTAAGGGAAATGAGCACATATTCAGAATTCTCCCTAACACTCGCCCCCCCCCGACTAAGGGACAGGAGGATTTAATCCACTCCTGGATGAATCTCCTTACTCCAGTCGGTCAAACATCCTGGAGAGACCATCAGCGTTTCGGTGGTGACACCCTGACCTGTGTTCAATGGTAAAATCAAACCCTTGCAGGCTGATTGACCATCTCAGTAGTTTTGGATTTTTCCCTTTCATTTGCATCAACCATCTCAAGTGTTGGTGGTCAGTTTGGATCACAAACGTAGATCCATATAAGTATGGCCTAAACTTCATCAGTGACCACACAATAGCAAAGCACTCATGCTCAATGGCTGCCCACCTTGTTTCTGGTTCCTTCAGCTTCCTGCTGATGAAGCAAATGGGGTGCCCCCTACCCTTTTCATCCAGTTGACTAAGGACTGCACCTATACCTGTGTTTGAAGCATCTGTCTGCACAATGAAGGTTTGGTTATAGTCAGGAGGATTTAGGACTGGAGCTTGACAAAGGGCTTTCTTTAGGCCTTCAACTGCTTGCGTGCACTCTTCATTCCACCTGACCTTTTTAGGGAATTTGGGAGAGGAGACCGCATTTAAGGGAGAAGCTATGGTCCCATAGTTCTCAATGAAGTTCCTATATTACCCAGTGAGACCTAGGAAGGCTCTCACCTGGGTTTGAGTAGTAGGGGTGGCCCAGTGTTGTACAGCTTGTACCCTACTTGGCAATGGCCTGATTTAATCTCCTCCTACCTCATGTCCAAGGTAGACCACTTTACTATGACCAATTTGACATTTACTAGCCTTTATGGTCAGATGGGCCTGCTCAAAAGCCTGCCAAACATATCCTAGGTGGTCAACATGTTCTTTCCAAGTAGGTCTGAACACTGCAATGTCATCCAAGTGTGCCATGCAAAAGTCCTCCATCCCATTCAGAACTTGATTAACCATCCTTTGGAATGTAGCAGGTGCATTCTTTAATCCAAAAGGCATTACCTTAACTGGTAGAGGCCTGCTGGGGTTGAGAATGCAGTTTTCTCCTTGGCATGGTCTGTCAGTGTTATTTGCCAATAGCCTGAAGTGAGATCAAATGTACTGAGGTACTTGGCTGAATCACGTTTGTCCACCAGTTCATCTGTCCTTGGTAAAGAGTGGGCATCAGTCTTCGTGACTGCATTAAGAGCTCTATAGTCCACACAGAATCTCAACTCCTTGGATCCTGCCTTTGGTACCAGAACAACTGGACTAGACCATGGACTGGTAGAGGGCTCTATTACCCCGAGATCAAGCATCATGTTGACCTCCTCCTTTATGTGGGATCTTACATGATCTAACATCCTGTAACCTCTGCTTTTAACAGGTAAAAAGTAATCAGTTTGAATATCATGCTGGCCCCAAGTGGTCAAGCCTGGCGATAGTGAAAACAGGGAGGCAAACTGATTTAACAGAAACTTGCACTCCTCCTGTTGTTCAGGTGTCAAATTATAAGAGAGATTAACTCCTTCTATTTTCTCATCTAAAGGCTGGCCTCTTTGTAAGTCAGGTAGAGGTTCACTCTCCTCCTCCTCTTGGGCTGAAGCTAGAAGCAAAGCTCCTACTTCTGGTATTGAGACATAAGCTTTTAGCCGGTTGTTGTGAAAGACTCTGGGAGCCTCCTTAGGATTGCCTAAGTCCACCAGATAGTTGACCTCTCCAGGTTTACCCACAACCTTGAAGGGTCCTATCCATTTGTCCTGTAAGGCCCTCTGCCTTGTAGGTACCATAACTGGAACTAGCTGGTCTCGAGAAAACTCGACCATGCTGGCCTTCTGGCCATGCCAATGCTTCACTAGAACCTGACCTGCTTTCAAGTTATCTGATGCTTCTGCCATCATGTGTGACATTCTCCTCCGGAGACCTATCACATAGTCAGTGACTCTCACTGGCTTGGGGGAAGGAACACTCTCCAACCCCTCCTTAATTACGGCCAAGGGGCCTCTAACTGAATGGCTATAGAGACATTCAAAGGGACTAAATCCAACTCCCTCCTGAGGGACTTCTCTGTAATCAAATAGAAGGCATGGCAGTAGAAGGTCCCACTTTCTTCTAAGGGGTTCCTCTAAAGCACCTATCATGCTCTTCATTGTACGATTGAACCTCTCTACCAATCCATTTTTCTGAGGATGGTAGGCATTTGAGAACTTGTAAGTTACTCCACAGTTTTTCCACATGACCTGCATGTAGTGGGACATACAATTGGATCCCCTGTCAGAGATAACTTCCTTATGAAAACCTACTCTGGTAAAAATACTAAGTAGGTCCTTAGCCACAGCCCGAGCTGTAACAGTCCTCATAGGTATAGCTTCAGGATACCTATTAGCATGGTCCACTACAACCAGGATAAACCTGTTTCCTGAAGATGTGGGAGGGTTTAAGGGACCAACAATGTCGATTCCTACCCTCTCAAAAGGGACTCCCACCACTGGGAGAGGCACCAATGATGCCACATTCTTGGCTCCACTCTTGTCAGAGGTTTGGCAAGTGTGACAGCTCCTACAGAACTTATCTACATCAGACCCCAACTTAGGCCAGTAGAAATATGAAGAGAACCTTTCCTTGTTCTTCTTAAAACTTAAGTGACCAGCCAAAGGTGTCTCATGGGCTAACTGTAGGAACTGGAGTCTGCTTTCAAGAGGCACTACAAGTCTTCTCTAGTCCCCTGGGATAGAATCAGTCAGTTCACTGTAGAAGAGGTCACCTTCCCAGTACAACCTATGTTTCCCTGGCTCTTGCCTGTCAAGCTGGGAAGCTGCCTGTTGGCGAAGACCTCCAAGAGTAGGACACTCTCTTTGACCTCTGCTGAAGTCTGCCCTACAGGGTCCACCTTCTGCCAGTAAGGACTGCAGCTCAGGATGGTCTGCAGGATCCAGATCTCCAACAGGAGCATAGTCCTCTTCCAACTCCGATTCCTCAGCAGCTGATTCAACCACACAAGGCTGCCCCACACACTCAGCCTCAGTGTGGTTTTGGACAGTCCCCTAGGAGATGTCCTTGTTGGTAGCACAGGAGTGCTGGTTGGTTTCTTCCTGGAGGTTGTAGGTTTCCCCTTCTCCTCCTTCTTAGAAATTGCAGTTAGTAAGTCCTGTGGACTGGGAGTTATATTTTCTTCTATAATCGCCTCTCGAGATCCCCTTAAGGTACTCTCCCTGACCTTCGTAGTCTGTTCCTGTTTCCTTTTTCTGGGAGGCCTGAGGGTGCTTGATACAACTCCAAGAGTTTTAAAGTCATTCCCCAACAGGACTCTCCTATGTACTTCACTCTGCACACTTACAGGTATCTTGACAGTCATGTCATTGCACTGGATGAGAGCTGGTAACTGTGGAAGCATTTGGACAGGGCCTCCAGCAAGCTTAGTTAGGAATTTGGGTGCCTTAGCAACATCCTCAACCTTGAACAATGATTCATCAACTACAGTTATGCTGGCCCCACTGTCTCGGATGGCAGGAATCTCCTGACCATTCACAAGAACACTGTCTTTGGAATATGCTAATATTGCCTGGAATAGAGTTATACACATCTACATGCTGCTGTTTCCGCAAACCCAGGGATACTAAAGAAACACTGGCTGAGTCTTTCATGGGTTCCTCAGCCAGTAAGTGAATGTTTCCACTTGCCATTGGTACTTCATCCACTGGGGAGAAGGCTAAGGAGACAGTGTGGACCCCTGAAGGTTTACCCTTACATCTGGGATCCTCTTTCACATGGTCAGTTGACCCACAAGCATAACATTTACCAAATGTCTTTATGAATGGGGGTTTGTTCTGACCTCCTTCTGGTTTGTCACCAGGAGGTACACTAGCCTGATTCAGTTTATCTTGTGGCTTACCCTTGTTATGTTTGTGGCCCTCTTTTGGAGTGGAAGTATTAGAATTATCTTTGGTATCGTTCTTGTGCTGCTCTCCCTCATCCTTCTGAGTTGCCCCAGAATCCTTATGAGTAGCCCTCTTGGCAACCAACAAGTCAGCAGCCCTTGCTAACTTCTTTGTATCAATTTCCTTAGTCAGCCAAGTGCTGTCTCACCTCAGGAGAGCAGGCATCGTAAATAGATTCCAACATAACCAGATTTATCATACCTTCGTAAGTGTTAACTCTGTAACCCTTAACCCATCCATCTACGTTTTTCAAACATTCAGTCACCCAGGTAGCCCAAGGAGTACCATCATTCTTTTTGAGGGTTCTAAACCTCTTACAATACTGAGAAGGGGGTTTCCCAAATCTAGCTATCGAAGCTAGCTTCACAGTTTCATACTCCTTTCTGTCTATATCCCCCAACTCCATTACCACATCAGTTGCAACAGGGTGTAACCTAGAAAAAAGCCAAGGAATCAATTCATTCCCTGTAATGTCTTGAATCCCATGGTTATATTCAAAAGCAGCCAACCAATCCAAAATATCAAGCTTAACCTCATACATACCTACTGCATCTTTGGGCATGTGAGGCCTCTTAGAACTGGAAGGCCTAGAGGACTCTGGGAGAGAACCAGTTTCAATAGATGTTTGCTTTCAGTTTGAGCTTGGAGTCTTTTAAATTCTAACTCAAGTCTCATATTTTCAAGTGAAACAAATTCAGGACATAGGTTTGGACCTGATGGGGTCCCTGTGGTCAAAGGTTGAGGCCTATGAGCAGGTAGAGGTAAGACAGGGCCTACATTCTGAGACTCTTCTGCCTCATCTAACTCATCCACAATATTAGAGCTGGGCTGTGACATATTATCATCCTCATCAACATTTTCCACATTTGCAGCAGGTGTGGGGGTTTCAGACCCACTGCTCAGACTTTGGTATTTTAACAGCTTTTCTATCAATTCAACCTTTTTGCCTTTAACAGTGAGATTCCTAGCTTTACACATACCTCTCAACTGATCAACAGTTAAAGTCACTAGGGTCTCCTGTCTGTAGCTTTCCATATCAGTCATGATAAAACAATTGCTTCTCTAGTGTCATTTAGCCTTGTGAGGATTATTTGAACGAAGCTAAATGTAACAAGTATACTTTATCCTCACGGCTGTACACCAGTGTTAGGCAGAATCACCTGCAGTACCCTTTGGGAACACTACAGGCAATTAATACTACAAGTGTAAGCACAATTTCACCTTTGGTACAAGCCTGTACTACACAGTAAAGTGGTAGCGATGGCTGAGCAGCTAGATTTATCTCAAGAGTTTAAGTGAGCAGTAAAATAAGTTACACAAAGGACCAACTAATACAGTGATTCAAACAAACACTTACTCAAGGTTTCTTGGTAAATGAATATACATTTTTTTCCTCAGTCAGTTAGAAAATATTACACTAGCAAGAGCAGCTCAATATCACACACTCATAAACCACAAATACACAACCAGTAAGTAAATGAACAAGTTTAGCTCTGCTGACGTGGGAGCAAAATGGCACTTCAGATACTTAATAAAGGAGTAAAAAGACAAGGTTATAAGAATAGACAGCCAAAATACATTCATAGGCAGGGCAAAGGGTTCATTTAGCTACAACCAGCAATTCTTCTCAATAGGTCTGGGCCAAGGTCAATGGTTCAGAGTATTTGTATAGGATAACACAGTTCTGATAGATAACGTTTAAGTCTTTGCCACAGAGTTTAGAAGAGTTCGGCTAGGTGAAAAGTTTGACGAATGTTTAGGGAAGGACAAGCCTTCGAAGTTCAGAAAGTTTCCACAAACTCTCGCAATGGCCGAAAAGATTTCCGGACCGCGTTTGCACAGTACCTTTGTATTGAAGAAGAGCTGTAGCTGAGGCAGTTTTTCCTGGCAGTTCGAGCATATCTCGCTGTTCCTGAGCTTCAGTCATGGGGACAAGAAGGAGGACATTGGGAGGTTCCTGCACTGCCCAGGGTTGAAGGCCAAAAGATGAGGAAGACATTGGTTTAAGGTGTGAGTGCCTTAAAGCCCAGAAGCTGGTTTCCTTCCCTCTGGCTATCCAGTTTTCAAAAGCACTCTGTTGAAAATTCGACCAGATGGGGACAGTGTCCAGCTGGCTTACGAGTTCGTTGTTCCCATCAAACTCAAGGGAAGAACTTAACCTTGAAGGGCTTCTCTGTCGATTGGAGTTTCAGGCAATTCGGACCTGCAGCAGGGCTTCACCGGTCGTCCAGGAGTTGCAGCAGTCCTCTTCCTTCAGCTCATTTTTCGGTTCTTTCATTCCAGTGGTCGACTCTGCTTTCCAAGCCCCAGAGACCTGCTTTTAAACAGTTTTCCCCCATTCCATCCAGCCTGGCTGTCACACACACAGCAGGGTGGCTGTCCTTGCCGGACAGTCAGCCGGCCAATCACACCAGAGTGCATTCAGGTCTCCTATGAGATTAGGCACAGGGAGTTTCGGGCACCTCCCTCACATCCTGTCCACCCCAGATACTCAGGCGCCAGAGGAGGGCTTCAGCACTGAAGCGCGCCAAAGGCCATTGAACAAAGGGACCAAACCTGGTTTGGCGCGCAAAGCCAAAAACAAGAAGGACCTTCCCTAATAAAATGGCAAAAAAAGATGACCGCAGTTTGTTTTTCACAGATAGGTCTGGGGCGCCAAATTGAAAAACATGGCTGACCCAATTTTTAGCTACCGTTGTTAGCGGTCGGGAAAAATCACAGTAGTTGATCTAAACCACTGCCACCAGCCATTTAAAGTAGGAAAGGGTAACATTTGACTGTTACATGAGTGTTTTGACTCAGGGGAAGCTAGGCAAACCCTCCATCACTCTATAGTAAGATAGTGTGTAATGGGTCAGTAAATTTAAAGAGACTAGTAAAGTCAATTTAACTTTACATGCTCTGGGAGACGGTAGTCCATCCCAGAGAAGGTATTTAAACCTTGGGAAGTCTAAAGGACATCCCTCTGTCACTGCACTAAAGGTGCTGTGTGACACACAGAAAAAGATGATGCCTATGGAGTTGTTTTAAAACTCCATAACCAAAGAACACAAAAGTAAAACACACACAAAATACATGGAAGAGTGTGAAAAAAAGGCTCACACTCTTCCTAGGTAAAACAATCAAATCCTAGAAATCCAGCAAAGTTGCTGGGGGTTTCAAAAGGTAAGGGAAGTTAGCACATATTGAGAATTCTCCCTAACAGTTGGGAGGGACATCTGCTTTTCCGCTGCGTCGCCCAATTCTGTGCTTGGTTCTTCCTGCTCTAGTAAAGCAAACCTGTTGATGGTGCTCAGGCCGGCCTGTAGCAGATGGCAGAGCCATCTTCTTGTACTTTAGTGGTGATGCAGCTGGCGATGCATTGGCAGATGTCTTCAGCTTGTGATAGACTGTTTCCATATCTTGCATATCTTCTTCAGTGTCCTGGAGGTGGATAGTCTCAGATGTCTCTGCAGCCGTTCTTGCTCTAGGGTAAGAGAGAGAAGAGAGAAGAGAAGAGATAAAAAAGTGGAACAGAATGGATAGAAAAGTGGGAGCAGAGTGATAAGCAGGTGAGAGGAGTGGGGTAGAAGATGGGAGAAAGAGGGAGAAGGTAGACTGCTGTTTTGCCACCCTTTGTAGGGTCTACAAACAGCTCGTCCCTTTTATAACATTCGTCACCTGGTACACAGAAACGTGACACCAGCACAAGCCCTTATCAGGGAGCACACCACACTTATTATTGCATGACTAATTTGTGTAACATGTTAGCTGATCATTCCACCTCTTCCGCCCCACCCCCCTTACACCATTCAATACCACAATAACTCTCTTACACCATACTGACACATATATACCATCACACTTACTTGTGGATGTGGGAGATATCTTCAGGTACTGTAGCCCTTTATCTGGCACCACCAAACATGGAGTGAAAGGTGCTGTAGAGGAGTTTTCTGAAACATCGTCCAGCCACACATCTGCAAACTATAATTCAGATTTTCAGCACATTCACTTAAGAAAGTCATAATTCTATTAAAGACACGGAGGCAAAGGAGCATGCTTCTCTTATCTTTATTCAACTCGAGCAGCATTACATATACAATGACAACATTAAAACAATAAATTGAAAAAACAACATGTTCCATGTAAAACTGTCTTTAGTAGTCCTCTTGTTATTGTTGTTCAAATAAACATGTGATCCATTTCCTCAAATAGTCTCCCATCACTCAAATAACAATGTCCACCATCTTATTATCCTCCTCTTTCTTTTGCTGAACATTCCATTTTCTGACCCAACAGGTAAATGCTGAATTTATCTAATCTCGTCCTTATTCTCACGTTCCTGTCTGCTTGCTATCTCCAATGGAACCTGCAAGTAAAAAACATTTTAGGTTCCTGGTCACCTGGATTGGGTAATCGTGTTTTATGACAAAATATATGACATAATTGCATCAATATCATGACATCATATTGTAAATGTTCACAATTAGAATGGGAGGGATAATTCTTTGCCTCTGTGTCTTTAATAGAATTATGACTTTCTTAAAAGGCTCAGATTATGCTTGTTTAAAGTTACTTACCATCAACAATGTTACCTTTTCGACTGGCTTGAAATAGAAAGTTTTGAATGTGGACTAATTTGTCCAATCTGCTGCTTTCAGTATATCGTCCAGTTGTGCTCCTACACTAAAAGCTTTGGTTGCCATGACTCCTCTTGCTAAGTGTGTGCTGTTAAGATGGATTTCTGAACTCTGACCTGGTGGGCAGAGGTTCAGAAATCCAGCCTAGTTTCTTGGAACAGGGTAACCTTCTGGACAAGCCAGACCAATCAAGGTAGCATTGGCAGCAGTCAAGACTAGGTCTCAGGAGGGGTGAGGGTGATTGAAAGCCCACAATGAGCAAACACAGTAAATTACACTACAAATTACTGAGTCAGGTGTATATATCAAAAATACATATACATTTATTAAACGCCTTTTAATTCAAACACAAAGTAACTAAACCAACACAACACTACTATTAAACATATATACAGTCACCAATGGCCTAAAGGAATAGCACACAGTAAGGTTCCACAACCTGTAAGGAAAGGGAGCATACAGTGCAAATATTGTTTATGAAGTCCTTCACAAATCGAACCCTAACTGAGAGGCAGTCCAATCCCTAAAATGAGTGGAGCCTTGTGTTCAAAAGTACTTTTGGGTCTGGTACACACGATTGTGCAGTTGAGCCAAAATGGGGTCTCTTGCAGGGGCTGTAGCGACTCAGGAAGGTTGGTGAGGCAGTGAAGAATAAGTTCCCACTATTCAAGCAGTGTCTCCCCAAGAGGGCAGAACAGGATCCAAGAGTTGGGAATATCTTGGTAGTACAGGCTACCTTGATAAAGAAGAGTGGCCCTCAGGTGACACTCATGCATAAAAATGGATGGATTTGCCAGGGGACACCGATAAGGGTTGCAAGTACTCACCAAGCCTCCGCGCACTCTGGACCAAACTTAGGCAGTCGAGTCCACTTCGGTCACATGTTCAAATCCTGCAGTTGTGCGGCTTTCAGGGGCTGCGTTCCAGGAATGATTTTGTGGCAGGACAGTGATTTCTCTGCTCCTGGTGAAGAGATCAGGCCAATCCCACTGCAGCGAGCCTGAGGGCACAGGGGGCACAGCAGCAAGGCTCCCACGAATTTGTCACCACAGCTGGACGACACAGTGACCGCGTATGCTCAGATTCCCACTTTTCCAATGGGTCGAAGCGCCTTTGCAGACCTTTTAGGTTTGATCAGAAACAGGGGGTCCAACGGGACGACAGCGGCTCAGGGTGCCAAACCTTCCTGCGGGTCACCAGTGGTTCTTCAGCTCTGCTTCTTTGTTTCAGGATACTTGGCTCCTATCCTACGTTTGGTGTGAACTCAAGAGATCGACCTGGAATGGGTGTAAGATGCCTTCTCTTATCCAGAATCTCCTTCACGCCAAAACGAAGAGGACCTAATGAGAGATCTGCTCACATACAGCCTTCCCAGACATGGACCAATCACAGACCACGTTGGTCCGAGTCATTCCCAGCACGCCAGAATGGCACCCAGGATGTGTATTGGAACTAGACAGTCCAGCCCACATCCTGGAGGCACACACACAAGGCATGCAGACGCCTGCGAAAGCTTCGGTTTGCGTTGGGGTTGAATGTCCAAATAAGGAATTTCCTGGGTCTGCTCGACCTGAGGAAGGCAAAGGGACAAGATGGCCAAAGCACAGAACAAAGGACCTCGTGGCATGGCCATTTTAGGCACTGGCCACTGTCCTGGACCAACGCGGGAAAGGTGGTATGGACACAGACAATGGTTACAAATACATGAAAAGTAACAGCTGCTATCAGCTCTGCCCACGGCACATTGGTACATCTACCAAAAAATCCTTTGAGGGCGTCTAGGGTCTTATAAATTAAAGGAAGACCCCAGCGCTCTGTACTGTAAGGTACTTTGTGCACTGGTAAAATGTTGCTAAAGAATAGAAACAAAGTGAAAGACTAAGGGAAACAAAGTCTCCCAGTACTGACTGTCTTTAAGGGCATGTCAGTTTCCCCATAACAAAATGAGCAAAGGCCCAGCAGAGTACAGCAGTAGGCTGGGCTCCACTGGCATCAGTCAGGCTAGGATTGTCATACAACAGCAAAAAGTTGGGGGGGGGGTTCACAACTGGAGGGAAAATTACACATAAATGGAAATCTAATTGCATCAATATCGTGACATTATAATGTACATTTTCACAATTAGAATGGGTGGGATAATTCTTTGCCTCCGTGTCTTTAAATAGAATTATGACTTTCTTAAACAAATGTGTTGAAAATCTGAATTCTATGTCAAAACCTGCAGTCTCGGATTATGCTTGTTTAGAGCTTACTTGTCACCAACGATGTTACCTTTTCTTATGGCTTGAAATAGAAAGTTTTGAATGTGAACTAATTTGTCCAATCTGCTGCTTTCAATATATCTTCGAGTCATGCTCCTACACTAAAAACCTTGGATGTCATGGTGCCTCTTGCTGAGTGTGCGCCATAATGTGAGATGTCAATGCCCGCTTGGCTCATCACCCATCTCATCCATTTTGCTAAAGTGGCTGGCACAACTGCCCCAAATGGTCTACTCAGTGCAATGAGCAACTGTGACCCCTGCAGGTCATAACTTATTTGTATTATTTATATACGTCTGTATGCACCGTACCGGGCATAATTTTTGTTTTTCAGTGAATGATGCATAATCTATAGTGTTCAGGTTCGTTTGTGTTCATCTAGTTATATAGAATGTCAACCCTGTGGGTGTAAATGTCTTCCTATCAACCTCAAACGCTCTTATGTCAGATACCCGTTTGCATGACAATAAGCATAATAGCATTGTCAACTTAGCTGATAATTCCTTCCTGGATAGATTTTCGTTGCCTGGCCATGTTGTGAACAACTTTAATACTCTGTATCCCATAATTGGTCGTATTTAACCCTGGGGGTCTCCTCAGTCTGATAACTTTTAGTAATCTACATACCAAGGGGTGTTCCCCTATTACTTGTCCTTCTAAATGCATGTGTACTGCTGATATCACTGATCTAGCGGTATTGATGGTTCTGTATGCTTTGCCTTGCGCTAACATTTTTGCTAAGAAGTTAGCTACATGTACTACATGTGTTCTAACTGAATTAACACTCCTCTCCATACACCAGCTATTCCACTTTGACCATGCAGACCTGTATGCCTTTCTGGTCTGTGGTGCCCAGGATTACTCAATGATGTGCTCAGTCTTGTTCAATAGTCCTGGCCTAGCCCAGGCTCCTCTGATATTGCCCAGACAATGAGGTTGAGGCTGCCTGACTCTTCTAGAGGATGGTTGTTCCCCTTCGGGACCCGAATGATCGATTTGATTGTCGGTAGTATGATCGGGTTGTCGAATGACATTTCCAGCAGATCTGGGAACCATGCATGTCCCCTCCATGCTGGAGTCATTAATATTAACAAAACTCTTTGTCTCCTCACCTGTGCCAGCATTCTCGCTATCATTGAGAATGGCAGGAACACATATTCTATTTCTGGGCCCCATACCTGCAGGAAAGCATCTGTCGCCTCTGCTAATGGGTCTGGTCTCCAGCTGAAAAATCAAGCAATCTGTCTGTTCAGTCTCGATGCAAATAGGTCCCTCTGAAATGGGCCTCATTTTTCCCACACTGTTTGGAAAACTGTCTCATCCAGCTTCCAGTCGCAGGCATCCCTTAGGAACATGGAGTTCCAATCTGCTACTTCGTTCTGACTGCCCGGTAGGTATTCTGCCGTCACTGAAATTATTTTCTGTAGGAATAAGTGTCAGAAGTCTTTCGGTAGATCCGCTAGCATCTTGGATCGCATTCCTCCTAATGTGTTTATATAGCTCACTGCGGGCACTTTGTACATTTTGAGGAGAATGCAATATTGTGCCTTCTCCTGTGTCCAGCATTTTTCTGCCAACGAGCCTGCTAGAAGCTCCAGGCAGTTGATATGCATATCCAATTCTTTCTTTGACCATCTCCCTCCGGTCGTCATATTTCCGCACCGGGCTCCCCAGCCCCATCTGCTGGCGTCCAACTCTATTATTAGGTCCGGGGATGAGCCAGATATCGCTCCCCCGTTCCATGCCTCCATAAACTATAGCCGCCACTGCATTTCCTCCTTGACCTCTTGACATAGAGGTACTCTCTGTTCTTAAGATTCTCCCCTCCTGAGATGTTGTATCTTCAGTCTCTGGAGTGCTCTGTAACGGAGTGGGCCTGGAAAGATTGCTTGTGTTGATGACGCTAGTCGTCCCACTAGTCTAGCTATATCCCGAATCGACAGTTTTTCCTTTGTTAGAACACTCTTGATCTCTCTCTTTATGCCGTTTACCTTGTGAATCGGTAGACTTAGGGTACCCCTCTGGGTATTTACCAAGAATCCCCAAAACTCCATGGATTGATCTGGAGTCAGAACTGATTCTCCCAGTTTATTAGAAACCCCAGACTCTCCAGCAGATCGTGTGATGTCCATCTGCTGCTTGATCGTCCCTCTGTCTCGACACATTATGCAGATGTCATTTAAATACACAATCATACAGATCCCTTGTTCTCTTCAATACGTCACTACAGGTTTCATTAACTTTGTGAAACACCATGTGGCCGATTCTAGCCTGAATGGGAAACATGTGAATTCCCACATTTGCCCTTTCCATCTGAATCCTAGATATTTCCTCTGTTCTATAGCTATCAGAACTGTCGGGTAAGCGTCCCTGAGATCTATTCTTACCAACCAATCATCCCGCTGTAATAAGTCTCTCAGGAGGTGAATACCCTACATCTTGAAATGTCTGTATGTTAAGAAGCTGTTCACTTCTTTTAGATATATAATTGGTCTTAGCTTGCGTTTTCCTTGACCAAAAACATATTGCTCACAGAGCTGTCTGATTGCTCTGTCACTTGTGCTATGGCTTCTTTCTGTATTAAGGCTTTTATTTCTGTGTATAGCAGATCTTTATTTGCTGTGTTCTGTATTAATACGTTTGGCCATCTTGTCTGAAATGGGTTGTAGTGGAAATCTGTTTGGAACCCTTGAACTGTATTTGTGACCCAGATGTCTGATGATAAAGCGTGCCAGTGTTCTACGCATTGTGCTAGTCTCCCACCTACTGTGGGTACTCACTCTATTGTACAGGTTTTCTGTATCAATGTTCTCACCTGTGTTTTGCTGTTGCTGGCGTTCTGGCTGAAAATACTTAGGGACACAAAACAAACAATCTCTACCTTCTTTTTATAAAAAAAAAACTTCATAATTCATAAACTGCCCATTCTTCCACCACGATAAAGAATAGAAATGGATAATTTGATAGACCTAGTGCATTCTGCACGTTTAAGGTTTTTTTTCTCACCGCATCGCATTTACCTTCTTAAATAAACAACAATATGGCTGCTGGGTGGTTTTGTTTACATATGACGTCAGGAACGAAATGACATCATAGTAAGCCAATGCATACATAAACTGCCATTTTGGTTCCAAACCCAAATCATCATGGCATTTTTCTCCAGTGATACACGAGTCTCCTGCTCAAATAAGAGAAAACAGTAAATGGCCTTCTCATCCTTAGAAGAACCTTGGTAGCAGAGGCACTCATAATGTCCTCCACAATTCTTTTTTTCAACTTTTTATAGGACAGTTGTTTGTATGGATTATAAACGCTGGGGCTAAACTTCCAAGACATTTCTTACCTGACGCCCAAAACGTCCTCAACAATTGAGACTTCCCCAATATCTCGATTCTTTTTTTTTTTTAGTAAGTACAGTTTGCTTATTCTCACTATATTTTAGACACTTTTACTGAATAAAGGAATTAAAATAAAATATCTTCTTGATCACATAGGATTTGACTGATGAGTTGAATCACAACTCTAAGTGATCCTGGTCCCACAAGGATAACTGACTCTACTGAGGATCCTAGATGTTTTTTTATATAGCACTAAACATGGTAAAATACTCCCATATCTCACACTCAACCTTATAGCATGAACTTTCTCATTTTCTTGAATGACTCTTTATTGTGATTTAATTCCTTGAGGGTGTGAGTATGTAAAGATACCTGTCTGAGCATTTTTGCCCAAATAACATTGGGTACATAAAATGGGCATTTTTGTAATACGTATCACTGATCACCATGTAGACTAAAGTATTCACAACCAAAGACAGTTTAAAGTGATGTTTAGAATTTGACCAGAGTGTGTTCACAAATGTTGGTCACAGACCATATAGTCTTTACTTTTCATGACTTAATGTAATTGAGATTTATGTCTGCTTTTTGGTAATAGATTTGAAATTTGGAATATATAATCAGCCCCTGAAGAAGATAATCTATCTCGAAATGCATTGGGCAACTACATCTGAAACAATATATCTGATAATTTTGATTTAACAATTACTTGGCTATCTTTTGAATTTTCTGTAATAAGGCATGTCATTTGAAATACTGTACATTACTAAATTGTCTATGATCACCTGTCTCTAAAAACAACAACCCTAACATGTCACAAACTGATTTCTAAACTGTTTAGCTTATTTTAGCTATTCACAATGTGCAGGGGATGGGAGTTCCCCAACAGGGAATTTATCTTGCACTAATGTATCCACAACCCATATGCCAGGGTTGTTTTCTTTCTCCTCTGCAGCTTAAATTGCATTTTATTATCAATTGAATCGTTATTGAATTAATCTACTTAAATCGACAACTAAGCAGGAGTACAAGGTGTTGTCGTTTCTTTTGTTGCCTCCAGCCTCTACCCCTGGATGGGAAGAATGGGTTGGATCTTTGGTCATCCTGCCTCCAGTGTTTTCTGTCGTTGAAGGACCTTTGATGGCTGTACCGGCTGACTGAGCTGCCACTTCTTCGGCCAGCCCATGCAAAAATGTGCCTTCTAAACACCCTTTTTAGGGATGCTTGTGCCTTGTCAATAGCCACGTAGGAATTTGCGACCTTCGTAAGCTCCTTTTATAAAAGAGTCACTGAAGAGCTTCCCTTTTGTTGCCGCTGCTGCCTCTGAAGTTGCCAGTTCATTTAGCTTGGAGTCAATCTTTACCAAAACTGACTTGCGTCTTTGTTAGAAGCGCACTATTTGCGTTCCATGAGAGACATACTGCTCTATGTGCCCATCCTGACAGAATTGCAGGGTCTATGGGTTCATTTTTCTCCTTGCCCTCTTCTGCCATTTGCAGCATCTTTGTTAGGGGTCCCACCACGTCTAACATCTTGTCCTGGCATGACCACCAGGACCTATCTAGACCTTTTTTTATGTCCTTAACATATTTGCTCATAAAGGTTCTCACCAATCTCTGGTGTTTCAGCAATACCGTCTGATAGGTGTGGTCTTGGGCATTCTGCTCTAAGTTTGTTTCTAGCCTCCTTTGACAGAGGCATCCTCAGTCTCTTCTACAAATAAGCAGCTATCTTTGCCAGTGGTTCCCACTCCACTGAGCGTGGGTGTATTAGAGTATCCAAGTCAAAGTCATCCCCGGCCTCCTCGTATATTTCGATAGTTTTCTTTTTCTTAGAAGTTCTCTCTTCCCCAGATGAAGATATCACATCTACTTCCTCTGAGGATTGTTCTTGCCAGTCATTATCCTCAGTGCTTTAAGTGGGCCGGGGCCTGCTGGGGCCGGGCCCTGGCAGTCTCCAAAAAGTGAGGCTGAGCCGGGGCCCTGCCGGGGCCCCCCAGCCCCACCACGCCATGGCAGGACGCATTATCCCGCCGCGGCCGCAGCCGCAACGAGAGATGCGCCCGCCAGTTAAACGTCAGGCAAGCTGACAGAAGTGCCAGCCAGCCACAGCGTCGCTGTGACTGGCTGGCACTTCCATCAGTCTCTGTAACTTTCTCTGGTGACCCCTCATCTGAGGGGCCATCAGAGGAAGCTACAGTCCCTTAGTTCCCCTCGCCAGGTCACTGATACCTCAGCGAACCCGCGGGCTCCATGATCTAATATGTAGATTAGATCACGGAGCCCGCGGGTTCGCAGAGAGTGAAAGACGCCTCGGGGTCAGTGCTCTGAGCAGAGATCACTGAGCCCGAGGCGCCTTTCTCCTTTGGCAATGCTTTATAAAAGATGCCTTCAACTGTACGTTTAAGCCATCTTTTATACACGTAGAAATATTTCTATGTTTATAACAGATGGCTTGAATCGTACACAATTCAAAGCAACTTTTATAAAGCTTTGTCGACGGACAAAGCCACCTTGGGTTTTGTCCGTCCTCAACGCTTTATAAAAGATGCCTACGTTTCAAGACGTCTTTTATAAACATAGACATATGTTACAAATGTCTATGTTTATAAAAGGCAGCTTGAATAGTACACAAACCATAGTAAGGTAAGCACACAAGTGTGCGTAACTTACTATGGTGTGTGCACTTTCAAGCCACCTTTTATAAACATAGAAATATGTAACATTGCTATGAATATAAAAGAAGGCTTGAAAAATACACAAACCATAGTAGTACGCAAACAAATATATAAATGCTCAAATACATTTATATATTTGTTTGCGCACCTTACTATGATTTGTGCACTTTTAGGCCACGCCCACAATGGAGGCCACGCCTCCAAACGAGGGCCCCCCCTCAATTTCTTACCCCACTTAAAGCACTGATTATCCTCTTCAGAACTCTCCGAAGATGTGTCATGCCATTTATGCACTCTCTTCTTAGACTTCCCTGCTCTTTTAGTTTTCTGCTGTGGCGTGCCCGTGGGCGGTCTTGGTATGTTTAACCTTACGGGCTCTTTCTTCCCCATATGTCTAATGTCCTTTTGCTCCCATGAGCTCTTGCATGCCCAAAGAGAATGTTCTCCAATCCTCCATAATGGCCATCTGGTGGGGATGCCCATACTGTCTCCCAGAGCCTTCTGAATAATTTATCTAATCTCTGTATAGTTCCTTTTTTGTCTCACTTGCGCCCTACTTTCTTCGCTGGAGCTGGACATTTTCAAAATGAAGCTTGTATTTGCCACAGTTATGAAATAACTAAATAGAATATTTATTCACAGGCTTCTTTAGCCTATTTTCCTCTCTTAAACACACTTACCGTGTGAGGAGTGGTCTTAATTCAGGTTGTTCTTGTCTGTGCCCGTCAATTTTGTAGCTTTTTTGCAACTTTTAATGTTTGGCCACCAGGTGGCGTTGTTCCCCTCCGTCGGTCTCTTGACAGAAGTTCTCTGTTATGGCCCGTAAATGCGTGAAGTGCTGAATGTTCTGCTTTCTGCAGTATGAAATATATATCCTAATCTGATACTCCATGCGGGCACTCGTATTAGATACGGCTAATCGGAGTAGGATACAGCAGAAATACATCTATCCTACACGCCTCCTCTCTGGCGCCGTGCCTACTCTGCCCCTTAATGCCGGTGTGAACTCCTGTCATGGAGTATGAAACCAGCATTATGAAATACACATTTCCCTACACTACGGATATTAATCTATAATACGCTTGTGCTACATTATATAAACAAACATCATTAATCAAGTATTGTCAAACGTAAATCAATGGATACTTAACTGGCTGCCCAAGGATAATAAGATTGTGGACACTGTTATGGAAGTGATGGGAGATTATTGGAGGAAATGGATCACATGTTTATTTGAACACCAATGACAAAACTACTGAAGACTGTTTTACATTGAACATGTAGTTTTTTCACTTTATTGTTCTAATGTTATTGTATATGTAATGCTGCTCGTGTTGAGTAAAGATAAGAGAAGCATAATCTGAGCCTCCGGGTCTTGACATAGAATACAGATTTTACACACATGAGTTTTAGAAAGTCATGATTCCATTAAAGACTCGGAGGCGAAAGATTATGCTCTGATCTTCTCTTTACTTCTCGAGCAGCAAAGTATAAACAAACAATTATGAAAAACAATGCAACATAAAACTACAATTCCCAAAAACTGCAGTGAATTCATAGTTCGTTTTTCCACAAAACCCATGTGACCTTTCCAGTCCAATCACATTTCACTTTCCCCCTATAAACATTGCATAATCCACAGTCCTTCCTCTTTCTGCCGCTGATCGAGCAATTTAATAACTTGCGCCCCAACCGGAAGACGACTTCTTAATCTGTACTTTGATCCCTCTTCACGGCATCGTTGTCTTCTGCTCTGCTCCTCTCAAAAGAATGTATATTCCATGACATATCTCCTCCTGAACGGGAGGGCAATCGCATAATAGCAGAACATTACATAACATTTACAAAATATAATACTCTTCAAAACAATATTTTTACTAACATTCATCCATTATAGTGATTGAATTGGGTGGAATAATCTTTCGCCTCCGAGTCTTTATTAGAATCATGACTTTCTGTAACGAATGTGTGGAAAATCTGTATTCTATGTCAAGACTCAGAGGCTCAGATT
Source organism: Ambystoma mexicanum (assembly GCF_040938575.1). Taxonomy (NCBI): domain Eukaryota; kingdom Metazoa; phylum Chordata; class Amphibia; order Caudata; family Ambystomatidae; genus Ambystoma; species Ambystoma mexicanum. Next base: position 712,531,513 of record NC_090938.1, read on the forward strand.
ATGCTAGTTTAAAGCTTATTTACCACCAATGACGCTATCTGTTCCACTGGTCTAAAATAAAAATTCTTAAATGTTGAGATTTATTACTGGTCTTACCTTATGTTTGCCTTTTACCAAAACAGCTTGCTTGTGAAACCTCCCTGTCCTGATGCTGGGCCGATTGCCGCTTTTATTTTCAGTAACTCTACCTCTCTCTCTAGTAGATCCTCATCTTGTTGGCAGAACCTTATCTGCTTTGGTATGGTTACTTGTGACTGTTCCTGCCAAAATTCTAACTCAAAACTTCGAACCGTCTGCATCACCCATGCATCTGAGGATATCTCGTCCCATTTTTCTAAATGCAACCTCACTCTTCCTCCAACTGGAAGAATGTGTGTTTCCATCCCTTTCGCCAGCGCTTTTATTTCTCTCACCTGTGCTATTCTTGTGTTATTGTCTAACGCTGCCTCTCCAGCCTCTACCCCTGCTTCTTACTCTGGAAGGGAAGAAAGGGTTCGACCTCCCGTCCTCTTGCTTCCAGTAGTATCTGTCGTTGTAGGACCTACTATATTGATAACGGCTGGACGAGTGGCCCTTTCCTCTTCAAGCCCTGTCAAAAAACATCCTTCCGAAGATTTTCTTGAGTGATGATTGCGCCTTGTCCATGGATGCGTACGTGATGGCGAATTTTGTCATGTCTTTTATGAATAGAACACCAAACAGTTTGCCTTTCACTGCTGCTGCTTGCTCGGAAGAAGCCAGTTTTCCCAGTCTGTAGTCCAACTTCATTAGTATGGATCTCCTTCTTTCTGTCGCCAATGCTGTGTTGGCATTCCCCATCAAGCATAGGGTTCTTTGTGCCCATTCAGCATCGATCTCCGGATCAATGGTTTCTTTCTTTGCCTTGGCTTCTTCAGCAAGTTGCCATATCCGAGTGATAGGGCCCAGCATGTCTAAAAGCTTGTCCTGACAAGATCTCCAGGACCCGTCAATTCCTTTCTTCATGTCCCTGCCGTATCTCCCCAGGAACATAATTATTCTCTTGTTGATATCCGATGTATCAGCCACCAGATCATCTGGGTCAAATTCGTCCCTATGAGACTCTTCGTCCTCCCTCCTGCCTTTTTTGTTCCTGGGCTCCTGCCCCTCGCTTTCTGAGGAGGTCTGATATTTCCTGACGCACTATATACGTCAGATATAGAACTGCTTCTGCAGTATTCGTCTGAACTGAAGTTATGTCTCTCACGAGATCTCGCCTTCCTCTTGTCCGCTCTGGATCTGTGCGGTGAACCCGGGTGGGTCTGGGAGCTATGCTCCCTGCAGGTCTTTTTCTTTCTTCCTCCTCTGTCCCTGCATGCTTTGTTCAGCTCTGTGATGCTCCGACACAAAGCCGTCAGGTCTTGCATTATGCCCCTTTCCTCTCCTCTACGGGACTATCCATCTTCTGTACAGCTTGACTCATGCATTGACCACTAACATGAGGTCCCTCAGAGTCTTCGGAATTATCACTCATTCCTTAGTCGTGCCGTGTAAATAATAGTATGCAGTTTGCTTGGGTTCCCCCCGTCAATCTGCTTATACTTTTGTTTGTAGCTAGGCAGGTCTCTTATGTATTATCGTTTTGATTGGGACTGTGCCCGTCTTATTGAGAGAAATAATTATTAATATATACCTTTTAAAAGGTATTACCTCCTAATTCAGGCAGATAATGAGGAGTCTGATCGTAGTTTAACCCGTCACTTACTGAAATTGCAGCAATGGCTAATAAAGCCGGCGGTGCTGCTCTTTGGCCACCAGGTGGCGTCTGTTGTCAGAGCTGCACTCTGCTTGTATAGCGTGCGTTGAGCAGATCCGTTCAATCAATACTATCCTTTGATGTTATATATATTTGATGTGCGCTCGTATTCACCACAGAACTCCTACTGACTCTCCACAGATGTTCGCAACCCCAGGAGTCTCGTCGCGCCATTGTGAACTTCCGTGTTACAGTGCCTCCTAATGAGGCAAATGCTTGCATGAACGAAAAACAGTCCCGTCGCGTTCCAATCCTAAACTGATATGCTCCGCTGATAATCCCAGATGCGCTGTGCGTTTAATAGAACCTATCTACGTGCGTGTTCCCATAGTAAACATTACAGCTATTCTTTAAAACATTAAAATTGTGAAATAAAGTAAGATACTTATCTCAGCCGCTCAAGCAGCAAAGAAAGAGGAAGGACTGTGGATTATGCAGTGTTTATAGGGGGAAAGTGAAATGTGATTGGACTGGAAAGGTCACATGGGTTTTGTGGACATATGAAAAAAGAACTACGAATTCACTGCAGTTTTTGGGAATTGTAGTTTTATGTTGCATTTTTTCATAATTGTTTGTTTATACTTTGCTGCTCGAGAAGTAAAGAGAAGATCATGTCACGTCCCATTTCTATTGTTATCTCGTTGTGTTCAGGAGCCGAGCCTCCTTTCTGTTACTTATGTTTTCTGTGGCCTGCGACCCATGTGTAAGGAAGGGGTGGGGCTACCTTACCGAAAAGGCGGTCTGATTGATATTGATTAAAGAGTTGGATGCATTCCATTTCGTCTCAGTGATTTCATTTATTGCCTCATTGATTTGAGCACTTCACTGCTTATGCGCAGCCTACATATAACTATGGTGTTCCCCCGACCCTCGGCAGCACTGCAACCCCATAGCGGACGTCACTGACGCTGCGGCAGCAGAGGGCAGGCACAGCCTCAATCGAACTCCACATGGGCACTTCCTCCACGCGGCGCACTCCAGCTACGAAGTACAGCCACATCCAGGAGCCAAGGTACCACCACGGAGGAAAAGCTGATTTCACTGACATTATTCCCCATGATACGCACACCGCATATGACACATGCTTTCCAACGGACACGCCGCATTGTCTAACACGTGCTGTTCCAAAGACACAGTGCAGTGTCCAGCACCCACATTCGTCCTGGTGACTCATTTGCTTCACAGCATCAGCGGTCTCACAGCACAAAGACTGCCAAGAAACATTCATAACAGCACCAGTCACACTTGTGTGCCAACAAACAGTCACATCACACAGTCCCAGCCATACCACGTCGAAAAACAATACAGACACTGGACTACAAAGCCCACAATCCAGCTCTTTGCCACGCCACCCCACTCCCAGGGAGGAGGGTGGTTCAGAATCATTACAACTTCAAGCAATGCAGCACTTCGACATGTCAGACACCAGCAGTCTGGCACCCAGGTGGGCCAGGTGGCTCAAAGAGCTGCCCATCTACATCGACGCATCTGGTGTAAGTGAAGAACGCCGATTGCAAGGTATTTTACTGCACTCACTAGGCCCAATAGTATGTGACATCGTATTTGAAATGACAGTAGCCAAGACAGACACATTTCAAAGTATAATTGACTCATTGAACACCTATTTCGCACCGCTGATAAATGTAGACTATGAAAGACACATCTTCTACACCACTACGCAAGAGAATGGTGAAAACATGGACAATTTCGTAATGAGACTAAGAAAGAGGGCAAAATATTGCGACTTTGAGCGATATAAAACGGAAGAAGCATTCAAATCACAGGCGATTGCCTGCTGTGGATCACTGGAGTTCCACAAAAAAACTTCTCCAACAGAGCAGAACACTTGACGAAATCTTTCAGCTAGCAAGAGCTGACTCGGCCCTAGCATTGCAAACAGAATCACTCGGAAATATCAAAATGACACAGTCGACCTCAGCAGCAACGGTATGCCCCATTCGCACAACTGGCGACACAGCTGATCAAAAGAAATGTTACGGGTGTGGGTTCAGATTTCCCCACTTGGGTCCATGCCCAGCAATAGGACACCATTGCGACAAATGTGGTGGTGAAAACCATTTCCAGTCCGTCTGCAGGAACATTAAATTCTTTCAATTGTCTAATTCTAACAAAGAGTCATGGAGACAAGATGACCGAACCTCAAGGTGAGAAAGCCCACGTCCTCACATGGGGCGATCCCCTAACGCAAGCAGGCGCCGCTCTCACAGCTCATCAAGGAAGCAGTCACACACCAACAGATGACGTGAGGAAAGAAGAGATAGTTCCAGCCGCTAGAAGAGAAGGCACAACTCGCAGCGAAGAAAACCGAGACAGAAAATTAGATACCTCGATGACTTACCACGAAGGAGACGCGATTCACACTCATCATCATCCAGCTGAGACCACAAGAGAGGCTATTACGAGGGGATTGGGTCTTCCGACGTATTCCATATCTATGACAGTAATCACCACAGCTGTTTCTTCCCCTTTCGCCGTCTGTGTCCTGCGTGTCATGTACAGGCGTGCAAGCAGTGCTAAGAAACAGCTGCATAGCCCTTTAAGGACGCTGCAACCAGGTGCCTGGAAGTTGGCATGGCAACGCTGGCGTCCTCTCAGCGTTTCCTACGGCCGATGCTGGAAGCCGTGAAACGCTGTCATGTGACCTTTCCTTTTTAGGCACCGCCTTCACTTCGTATCGGTGCTTCTGATTGAGAATTGGTGGCGCTTCGTACCTTGTGCATTGTATCCTGTTCCCTTGAACCCCTGTTGCAGTACCCTTCCTCCTCCCCTTTCCCTCCTGTGTTCCTGATTGCCTCGTTTCCTCGACCCGGACCGTTACCTGGCTTTGATTCTGGACTGCCTTGTTCTTGTATGCTGCCTGTATCATGCTTCGACCTCGGACTGCTCACGGACTTCTTTGCCTTCGCCCATTTGTTTTGGTTACTCTTCGTTTGTCTTCTGGATCCTCACTCACCTGGATTGCGTCTGGGTAATTTTGGGATTGTTGAACTTTGGAACTTTTCGAGCTTTTTGGATTGTTCAAACTTGATACTTGGATTTCCTTGCTACGTACACTAACAAGTGTGTATTAGGCGTCCTCGTGCCGGCGGGATAGGTGGTTGGGCTTTTCTTGGATTCTGGATTGTGGACTTCGGATTTGCTTCCCTTCCTTTTTCCACCTGACTCTCCCCGGCGTTGATCAGGATAAAAACACGGTAAGCCATAGTCTCGCATCGGAAGGGGGTTGTTATTTGAATTTGACCAACACGTATTGCATTCTTAAACTGTTGTGTTCGGGTCTAGTCAGAAGGGCGGTTGGTTATACTTTCTGTGTTGTGTTAACCCCTCACTTGCAGATCCAACGCCTGTCCTCGGCCACTCGTACCACCCTGACTTCACCGATAACAACTCCTGCGGCACGTGTCTTCATCTGGGTCGTCTGGGTCTCATCTGGCATCCTTTCTTTCCTCTGATTGATCGCTCTGGCTGTCTATTCCTGGAGCCAGAGGGTTCCATCAGGAGGAAGAACTCTTCGGCTACACGACGTGGGCAACTTGCATCTGACATAATCAGAAGCCCTTAATATGGATGCCAATGAGACGTTGACCAATATTTTTCAATTGGTGGCCGACTTACGCAATGACATGACTGCGGCTCATTCAGCCACGCAGCGACGCATTGATGAGTTGCAAGCAGGGTTTCAACCCCTTGGGGCAGCTGCGCCTCCTTCGGCTAGTGTCTCTGGGGCAGGTGCTGGTCCTCCCCAACAGGGTGCTGGACCAGTTTATATGACTGCCCAGTTCCCTTTGGCTCCGCCGGAACGGTTCAATGGAGACCCCAAGACCTATAGGACCTTTTTGAACCAATATAGACTGCATTTTCTGTGCCGTCCTGCCTCTTTTCCGGATTCCACTACAAAGGCAACGTTTCGGTTATCCCATTTATGGGGTACCGCAGCTGCTTGGGCCAATCCGTTCTTGGAAGACGGCAGCCATCTTCTTTACAATTGTGATGCCCTAATTTACGCCACACAAGCTACTGATTTGGAACTGCTCGGTCTCCAACAAGGCAGTTCGCCTCTCTTGTCTTATCTAGCCAAGTTCAATCAGCTGGTGGCGGAAACCGGTTGGCCCGAAGAAAAGAAGGCCTCTCTCTTCTATAAGGGACTATCCAGCTCCCTAAAAGATACACTGGCCACCGTCCCGGTAATCCCTACAGCTTTTTCGGAATTATTGGATTTGGTTCTCCAAATCGATTCCCGACAAGCAGCACGGAGGGGTGAAAAGAGAACGGCTCCTCCTGTTGCTCTCTCCGTTCCTTTACCTGCCGCTGGGTCCACGGAACCCATGCAGATCGGGGCACTTAGAATCCTTTGTCGGCAGAAGTTAGGGAACACCGGAAGAAGAACGGCTTATGTTTCTACTGCGGAGGATCAGACCACTTACTCCGAGAATGTACCAAAAAACCCACTAGGAAACAGGGAAACGCCAAAACCCGGTGACTGAAGGGGTCCAGATGCCGGGTGGTTCTTCGATAGATCCCACAGTTTACAGTCCTTATCGTCTGTCTGTTTCCATGTCGTTCCCCGGTTCTGAGAAATGGGCCGTGATGATGGTCTTGGACTCAGGAGCCATGGGGAACTACGTGGATGCCGCTTATGCCCAGGATTTGGGTCTGCCGATTGTGCATAAGACATGTCCTGAAGTGGTGAATTCGGTGGATGGCTCTTCCTTGGTCTCTGGGTTAGTGACGGAGCGGACCACTGATCTCACCATGATCACAGACTGCGGTCATCAATAGAGCATATATTTTGACCTCATTGCGGCACCACAGTTCAAATTCATTCTTGGCTTACCATGGTTAAAATTGCATAATCCCTCTGTGGATTGGCATTCTGGGGAGGTATGTTTTCTCTCGGAATACTGTGAAAATAAAAGCCTAACTATCAGTTCAGAGACCACCAGTCCAAGTCATGCTCTCGCTGAAACTACCCGTACTGTGGGGGCAGTAGTCAACACTGTCCTTCCTATGGTGTACAGGGAATACCAGGACGTATTCGACACACGTGGGGCAGAGGTACTTCCGCCACACAGGCCCTATGATTGCCCCATTGAACTGATTCCTGGAGCCAAGATTAGGTCTGGGCGGATATATTCCCTGACCCCTAAGGAGGATGTGATTTTGAAGGAATATATTGACAAATCCTTGAGTACTGGCTTTATTCGTCCTTCCCGTTCACCTGCTGCCTCCCCATTGTTCTTTGTCCCTAAGAAGGAGGGGGACCTGCGTCCCTGCATCGATTACCGTGCTTTGAATGCCGTCACGATCAGGAATCAATATCCGATACCTCTGATTTCAGTCTTATTGAACCAATTGGGTGCAGCTAAGGTGTTCACTAAACTGGATTTGAGGGGGGCCTACAATCTCCTACGGATTCGCGAAGGCGACGAGTGGAAGACTGCCTTCAAAACCAAATATGGCCTCTTCGAATACTTCCTTTATGCCCTTTGGCCTGTGTAACGCTCCAGCGACCTTCCAATACTTTATCAACGACGTATTTCATGACATGCTAGACCAATATGTAGTTGTTTATCTAGACGACATCTTGATCTACTCTCCTTCAGTTGACACTCACGTCGTCCATGTCTCTAACGTTTTGCAACGTTTAAGGGAGAGCCACTTGTATGCCAAGTTGGACAAATGCAGGTTCCATGAAACTGAGGTGGAGTTCCTAGGCTATGATATTACTAGCCGGGGAGTGCAGATGAGCCAGTCTAAGGTTACCGCGATATTGGAGTGGCCTTGTCCTAGTACCTTGAAGGCCCTGCAATCCTTTCTAGGTTTTGCAAATTTCTATCGGCGGTTTATCCAAGACTTCTCAGCCATTGCCTCTCCACTTACCAAACTAACCAGAACCAAATGCTTGTTTAAATGGAACGAGGACGCTCAACGGGCTTTTGAGACCTTAAAGTCTGCTTTTACCACTGCTCCCGTCCTTCAACATCCGGATCCGTCTTTGCCTTTCATTGTAGAAGCAGATGCATCAGATGTTGCACTGGTAGCCATCCTGTCCCAACTTTGCCCAGAGTCCACTGGATTACATCCTGTTGCGTATCACTCCAGAAAACTCACCTCTTACGAGAAGAACTATACGATCACAGAACGGGAATTGTTAGCAGTGAGGGACGCCTTTATGGAATGGAGACATCATCTTTTGGGGTCATCCGAACCGGTTCAAGTGTTTACTGATCACCGAAATCTCTTGGCGCTGCAATCAGTGAAGTGTACCACGGCACGCCATGCCAGGTGGCATGAATTTTTTGTCATGTTCAACTTCACCATTACCTATCGCCCTGGGTCTCTGAACTCGAAGGCGGATGCTCTCTCCCGTATCCATGGAGTTCCTGAACCATCTGAGCTCAAGGGTGCCCTTCTATTACCTAACCAAGTGGTGTGTGGGTGTACCTTGCGCCCCTCTCTGAAGACAAGGATCCAAGAGTGGGTGAGAACTACTCCCTCCGAGATTGCTAGCCTGGGATTGGAGATCATCCATTCATTGCCTTATAAAAAGGGTAAAATATATGTACCTGACTCCGACACAAGACACATAGCCATACAATGGTGTCACGATTCAGCGGTAGGTGCACATCCAGGTACTGGGAAAACTATCGACCTTTTGAGAAGGTGGTGCTGGTGGCCCTCCATGTCACACGACGTTAGGGAATACATTGTCTCTTGTGCCACTTGTGCGCAGTGCAAACATCAACCGGGCAAACCTGTGGGCCTACTACAACCCATGCCTATACCAGATAGACCTTGGCTTATGGTTTCTATGGACTTCGTAGTAGAGCTTCCAGTAGTCGACGGCTATGACACTATATGGGTGGTCATGGACTACTTCACAAAATCAGCCTTGTTTGTACCCTGCCAGGGGACTCCTTCTGCTCCTGTTTTGGCAGAGTTGTTCTTGAAGAACGTCTACCGAAGATTTGGTCTGCCCTCCATTCTCGTTACTGACCGGGGACCACAGTTCACTTCTCGCTTTTGGAGAGCAAACGACGCTGGGTATAGGCGGCAGGTACTCCAGTGCATACCATCCACAAACTGATGGGCAAACTGTCATGCACAACATACCAGTCTCGCCACGATGCACCTCTTTGATTGATACCCCAACACACACTGTTACTCGCCCCGGGTTGACATCCACCTCCCGAGACATATCTTCACTTAGGGTGCGAGGGAGTTGCTGTCACCAGCGAGTGCGGGTCGTGCATAGAAGCTGGCCCGGTTTGTTGCCTCGTTTCCATTGGCAACTCCCATGGAGACTGCGCTCGGGATGGAACACCCGATCGCGGTTACTTCCTGGTTCCGCAACGACTTCCCGATCACGTGTCCAGAGTACCGCTCACGTGATCAGGAGTCGACGCACATAAAAACCGGGAAATCCGAGTTTCTCACCGCTTCACAGCTGTTTCACGACACTGTTCGGCGCTTGCAGATATCACGTTACTTGGATATTTTGGATTTGGACTTTGGCTTATGAATCACGGACTGGTCTGCCTACTCCTCGATCTTGTCGCTTGGAACTGTACGGATCTCGATACTCTGGACACTTTGCTTTGCTTAACGGATTGTTTACGGATTGCCCTTTTTTGACTCTACGATCTTCGGCCATTGGCTCTACGTGTTTTGGTTTCCCTTGCCTTTCAAGTCACGGCAGAAACACAGGTACAGTCGGTACCGACCATCTGGGACACGACTGGCCGGATCTGCGGCACTCCCTCGCACCAGACCCAAGTTACCCCAGTATCATCCCTGCTGGGTTTAGGTAAGAGATTATTGCACACTTCTTTATACCAAAGTACTGTGTTTGCCTGTGCTAATCTTAACTTCCTTTCAACAGCCTCTGGGGTCCTTGGCGTCATCAGATCCGGCGAACCATCAAACCACCTGTGGCCTCAAAGCTCGCACAGGGAGTATATTTACACTTCCCTGTGGGTGATTTGTGGACAGAGGCCCATTACTCTTCATTACGCGGCAAGTCCCGACAGACTGTGAAGCCGTTGCGTCGCGGAGAGTATGGAGCCTACGGCTGAGGACCCCGTGGCTGCCTTGGTACAGGCACTCACACTGCTAAGAGCGGATATGGTTGCCGCTAATGCTACGATACACCAGAGGCTAGACTTAATCCAAAGCACACGATTTCCTTTGCCCGTTGATGCCGAGTTCGGGGAGGCCGCTGCTGCAGTACAACCTCCAACTACTCAGCCGATTGTTCCCCAGCCTCCTATTACCCCTGCACCACCTCAGTTACCAGTACTCATGCCCACGCCTTTTCCCTTGGCCACCCCAGAGAGGTTCCACGGTGATCCCCGAAAGTTTCGTACCTTTGTAAATCAGTGTAAACTACATTTCCTCTGTAGACCTCAGGCTTTTCCTGACGCCACCACTAAAGCGGCGTTCGCCTTGTCCCATCTGGCCGGCACCGCGGCAGAATGGGCCAACCCCTTGTTGGAAAACGACAACCCTGTCCTGTATGACTTTGAGCTACTAGTCACAGAAATGTCCCGTATGTTCGACACACGTCACAAAGCCCAATCTCGGGACCTCGAATTGTTAGATCTAACTCAAGGGAAGGGGTCTCTCCTAGAATACATTGCCCGTTTCAACCAGCTAGCCGCTGAAACGTCCTGGCCTGAACCAAAAAGGGCAGTCGTTTTCTATAGGGGGCTCAATAACACCATGAAAGATGCTATGGCCGTTGTTCCGTCCTTACCCACGACCCACACTGAGTTAGTGGACCTCGCATTGCAAATCGACGCCAGACGTTCTGAACGTCGGTTTGAATCAGGAAACCCCATTGCCACCTTACCTTCCTCCTCCTCTGGTACAGGCATCGAACCCATGCAAATAGGTGGCATTCGCAGTCCTATCACGCAACTAGAAAGGGATTGCAGGAGAACCGACCATGCTTGTTTCTACTGTGGCCTAAATGGCCATTTTGTAAAGTCATGTACCAGACGCCCTAAGCTCAAGAACCCGGTTTTTCCGAGTGCTCGACCCTAGACCCGGGGACCTGCTCGAGCAGTACTACCGTTTCGCCGGACAGGAACCCCGCCTTTGGCAGGATCAGGCCAGTGTTAGTACAGGCCACACTTAACCCTACACCCGATAACGCCCACGCTGTCTCGATTTACATCGATTCAGGCGCCACGGGCAACTACATCGACATCACTTTGGCCGGATCGTTAAACCTACCTCTGATCACCAAGCAACATCCGGAGCCAGTACAAGCGGTGGATGGTACAGCATTGATATCAGGCCCTATCAAGCAACAAACCGCCCCGATCTCCCTCATTATACAAAACACGCATCAGGAAATCATCACATTTGATCTGATTACAATGCCACAGTTCGGAATCATCCTGGGTCTTCCTTGGTTGCATCTACACAATCCCTTGATTAACTGGAAGTCGGGGCAGGTCCATTTTGAATCTGAGACATGTCAGAATTTTTGTCTCACCGCTCCTGACGACACAGAATCACCTCCACGAGCCCTAGGGGCCATAGCGCAGCTCACACTGCACGGGGATGTCCCTGCGGCTCCGGAACCTCATGTAGTGGGGGCAGTTGCCGTTGGTATCCCTACGGAATACGGTGATTTTCAGGAGGTCTTTGACAAGGGTTCCTCGGAGGTGCTCCCACCACACCGATCCTACGACTGCCCCATTGACCTGGTCCCTGATTCCGCGATTCCCTCAGGACGCATCTACTCCTTATCTCCTTCGGAGGAACAGGCACTAAAGGAGTACATCCATAAAGCCTTGAAGGTCGGTCATATACGTCCCTCCACCTCTCCGGCTGCCAGCCCTATATTCTTTGTCCCTAAAAAAGAGGGCGATCTGCGTCCTTGTGTGGACTACCGCCGACTAAATTCAATCACCATAAAAAATCGATACCCAATACCATTGATTACCCCATTACTGGACAGGTTAAGTCACGCTACCATCTTCACAAAACTCGATCTCCGCGGGGCCTATAACCTGATCAGAATCCGCTCCGGAGACGAGTGGAAGACAGCCTTCTGTACTTGCTACGGATTGTTTGAATACGTAGTCATGCCCTTTGGGCTTTGTAACGCCCCTGCTACTTTCCAACGTTTCATGAACAAAGTGTTTCACAATATGTTGGACGTATGCGTGGCAGTATACCTTGACGACATCCTGATATACTCGCAGGACATAAAAGAACATATAGGGTACGTCCGCGAGGTACTGTCCCGCCTCCGCCAACACTCGCTCTACGCCAAACCCGAGAAGTGCCAGTTCCACACTGGAAGCGTTGAATTTCTGGGATTCCATATTACCCCTGGGGGTTTAGCCATAAACCAGTCCAAGGTCCGTGCGGTTTTGGACTGGCCGGAGCCCAGCAATATCAAGTCCCTGCAGTCTTTCCTTGGGTTCTCGAATTTCTACAGACGTTTCATCCGGGACTTCTCGTCTCTGGTAGCTCCTCTTACTGCCCTAACCAGCCCCAAATCACCTTTTGTCTGGTTGGAAGTACACCAAGCGGCTTTTAACGCTCTGAAGTCTGCATTCACAACTGCTCCTGTCCTGAAACATCCCGACCCAGAACTCCCGTTCATTGTGGAGGCTGATGCGTCCTCTTTCGCTCTCGGGCGGTCTTGTCCCAACGATGCCCTCTTTCGGGTCAGTTGCATCCGGTGGCGTTTCATTCCCGGAAATTCTCTGCTACGGAACTACATTACACCGTCACGGAGAAGGAACTGTTGGCCATCAAACATGCTTTTTCAGTCTGGCGGCATCACTTGTTGGGGGCAAGGCACGCAGTCACGGTGTTCACCGACCACCGCAACCTCCAGGATCTGGCCTCGCTGAGGTGTATTAACAGTCGGCAGGTGCGGTGGCATTTATTCTTCGCGGCCTTCGACTTCCAGATCAAACATCGTTCCGGGCTGTCCCATGGGAAGGCGGACGCCTTGTCTCGCTCTCCGGGTGGGGTGTCCTTACCTGTTTTCCCGGAAAACCTACTAAACCAAAATGTCATTTGTCTCTGCACCCCTCCTTTGTCTCTGTTAGACTCGATTCGCACATGGGTTTCGCTACATCCTGATCAGGTCACCGAGTGGGATCCGGTGTTTCATGAGGGGTTGCCATATATCCAAAACAGATTGTGGTTACCTACGACCGACGCTCGCAATCTCGCTCTGGAATGGTCCCACGATAGCGCTATCAATGGCCATCCCGGACAAAAGCGCACGTTGGACATTCTCAGACGTTGGTGTTGGTGGCCCTCCATGAAACACGACGTAGAAGGGTATGTTAACACCTGTGCTATATGCGCCCAGTGTAAGCACCGCAGAGGGCGTCCGGTGGGGCTCCTGCTTCCGTTACCTGTACCCCCCAGACCCTGGCACACGGTTTCCATGGATTTCGTAACGGACCTACCCCGGACCAAGGGATTCGACACCATATGGGTGGTGGTCGACTCGTTTTCCAAAATGGCTCGCTTCATACCTTGTTCTGGTATCCCTTCTGCCCCAGCTTTGGCCGATCTCTTCTTTAAATCGGTCTTTTGTCTCTTTGGGTTACCCACGATTATAATCTCGGATAGAGGGCCCCAATTCACTTCTCGGTTCTGGCGTGCTCTCACGGCTCTCCTGGGTATCGATTCCCGCTTTTCCTCCGCTTACCACCCGGAGACGGACGGCCAGACTGAGAGGGTGAACCAGGCCATGGAACAGTATTTGCGTTGTCTGATTCTGCAACATCAACAATCCTGGCTGGGCTTGCTACATCTCGCTGAGTTCTCATACAACAATTCTGCTCATTCCTCCACTGGCTCTTCTCCCTTTTATGTTTTGTATGGTCAACACCCCCGTACCTTACCTATCCCAGACCTGGCACCCTCTGACAACCCGGCTGCTGTCGCCTGTACCCGCGACTTGGCGGCCGTTCAGGCCCAAACACTTGCTCATCTTCAGGAGGCCCGGGAATCAATGAAGGCTGCTGTGGACCGTAAGAGGGCAGTGGCGCCTTCCTATGCCGTGGGGGACAGGGTTTGGCTCTCTTCTCGTCACCTTAGGCTTCCTGGTTGTCGCAAGTTGCTTCCCCGTTTTGTGGGCCCATATAGGATTTCTGCTGTGATCAACCCTGTAGCCTATCGCCTCTCAGTCCCTGCCTCCTGGCGCATTCACCCCGTCTTCCACACCTCTTTGTTGAAGCCTTGCCCAGCCCCTACTCGTCTTCGACCTACGCCTGGCCCTATCACAGTGGGTGACTCAGTGGAGTATGAGGTTTCTGCTATATTGGGTTCTCGTGTGGTTAGGGTGGACTCCAGTATCTCGTGGACTGGGTGGGTTTTGGCCCCGAGGAACGTTGTTGGGTCCCTGCTGGGGATGTCCATGCCCCGAGACTTGTTTCACGTTTCCACCGGGATTTTCCTTCCTGCCCACGTGGTCGTGGGCCATTGAGGGGGGGCTATGTCATGCACAACATACCAGTCTCGCCACGATGCACCTCTTTGATTGATACCCCAACACACACTGTTACTCGCCCCGGGTTGACATCCACCTCCCGAGACATATCTTCACTTAGGGTGCGAGGGAGTCGCTGTCACCAGCGAGTGCGGGTCGTGCGTAGAAGCTGGCCCGGTTTGTTGCCTCGTTTCCATTGGCAACTCCCATGGAGACTGCGCTCGGGATGGAACACCCGATCGCGGTTACTTCCTGGTTCCGCGACGACTTCCCGATCACGTGTCCAGAGTACCGCTCACGTGATCGGGAGTCGACGCACATAAAAACCGGGAAATCCGAGTTTCTCACCGCTTCACAGCTGTTTCACAACACTGTTCGGCGCTTGCAGATATCACGTTACTTGGATATTTTGGATTTGGACTTTGGCTTATGAATCACGGACTGGTCTGCCTACTCCTCGATCTTGTCGCTTGGAACTGTACGGATCTCGATACTCTGGACACTTTGCTTTGCTTAACGGATTGTTTACGGATTGCCCTTTTTTGACTCTACGATCTTCGGCCATTGGCTCTACGTGTTTTGGTTTCCCTTGCCTTTCAAGTCACGGCAGAAACACAGGTACAGTCGGTACCGACCATCTGGGACACGACTGGCCGGATCTGCGGCACTCCCTCGCACCAGACCCAAGTTACCCCAGTATCATCCCTGCTGGGTTTAGGTAAGAGATTATTGCACACTTCTTTATACCAAAGTACTGTGTTTGCCTGTGCCAATCTTAACTTCCTTTCAACAGCCTCTGGGGTCCTTGGCGTCATCAGATCCGGCGAACCATCAAACCACCTGTGGCCTCAAAGCTCGCACAGGGAGCATATTTACACTTCCCTGTGGGTGATTTGTGGACAGAGGCCCATTACTCTTCACTACGCGGCAAGTCACGACACAAACTGAGAGGCTGAATGCCATTATGGAGCAGTATCTACGATGTCTTACCCTCCAACGCCAAGATACGTGGGTTTCCGTTCTACCACTGGCGGAGTTCGCCTACAACAACTCTCTGCACACGGCGACAGGTGTATCTCCATTCTTTGCCTTGTATGGCCAACACCCCCGTTCTTTGCCCAGTATTGCTGATTGGCCGTTACACAATCCGGCTGCCTCTGGTTTTCTTAGGAATCTATCAAATACCCATGCTATGGTCAAGAACCAGTTACTACAGGCCCAGTCACATACTAAGTCTTCTGCAGATGCACATCGCTCCCCGGCTCCTAGCTACCGACCGGGGATGAAGGTCTGGCTGTCCACAAAGAACCTACGCTTGCCTGGTCGACGAGCCTTGTTACCTCGGTTTGTGGGTCCCTACAGCATTCTGCAGGTTATTAACCCTGCTGCCCTCCGATTGGCCCTTCCTACTAAATGGAAGGTACATCCGGTATTCCATGTCTCTCTAGTGAAGCCATGCCACCCATCTACCAGGCTACCTGCTCGTCCTCCACCGATTAAGGTGCACGGTTTTGATTAATTCGAGGTGGGTGCGATCTTGGATACCAAGGTTCGAAGGGGCAGGCGTCTCTATCTGGTCGATTGGAAGGGCTATGGACCCGAAGACCGTACGTGGGAACCTGCGGTGAACGTCCATGCTCCGGCCCTTTTGTCTCGTTTCTGGTCTGCTCGGGGGGTGAGGCCCCCTTTGAGGGAGGATTCTGTCATGTACAGGCGTGCAAGCAGTGCTAAGAAACGGCTGCATAGCCCTTTAAGGACGCTGCAACCAGGTGCGACAAATGTGGTGGTGAAAACCATTTCCAGTCCGTCTGCAGGAACATTAAATTCTTTCAATTGTCTAATTCTAACAAAGAGTCATGGAGACAAGATGACCGAACCTCAAGGTGAGAAAGCCCACGTCCTCACATGGGGCGATCCCCTAACGCAAGCAGGCGCCGCTCTCACAGCTCATCAAGGAAGCAGTCACACACCAACAGATGACGTGAGGAAAGAAGAGATAGTTCCAGCCGCTAGAAGAGAAGGCACAACTCGCAGCGAAGAAAACCGAGACAGAAAATTAGATACCTCGATGACTTACCACGAAGGAGACGCGATTCACACTCATCATCATCCAGCTGAGACCACAAGAGAGGCTATTACGAGGGGATTGGGTCTTCCGACGTATTCCATATCTATGACAGTAATCACCACAGCTGTTTCTTCCCCTTTCGCCGTCTGTGTCCTGCGTGTCATGTACAGGCGTGCAAGCAGTGCTAAGAAACGGCTGCATAGCCCTTTAAGGACGCTGCAACCAGGTGCCTGGAAGTTGGCATGGCAACGCTGGCGTCCTCTCAGCGTTTCCTACGGCCGACGCTGGAAGCCGCGGAACGCTGTCATGTGACCTTTCCTTTTTAGGCACCGCCTTCACTTCGTATCGGTGCTTCTGATTGAGAATTGGTGGCGCTTCGTACCTTGTGCATTGTATCCTGTTCCTTTGAACCCCTGTTGCAGTACCCTTCCTCCTCCCCTTTCCCTCCTGTGTTCCTGATTGCCTCGTTTCCTCGACCCGGACCGTTACCTGGCTTTGATTCTGGACTGCCTTGTTCTTGTATGCTGCCTGTATCGTGCTTCGACCTCGGACTGCTCACGGACATCTTTGCCTTCGCCCATTTGTTTTGGTTACTCTTCGTTTGTCTTCTGGATCCTCACTCACCTGGATTGCGTCTGGGTAATTTTGGGATTGTTGAACTTTGGAACTTTTCGAACTTTTGGTTTGTTGAACTTTGGAACTCAAACTTTTTGGATTGTTCAAACTTGATACTTGGATTTCCTTGCTATGTACACTAACAAGTGTGTATTAGGCGTCCTCGTGCCGGCAGGGATAGGTGGTTGGGCTTTTCTTGGATTCTGGATTGTGGACTTCGAATTTGCTTCCCTTCCTTTTTCCACCTGACTCTCCCCGGCGTTGATCAGGATAAAAACACGGTAAGCCATAGTCTCGCAAGGGAAGGGGGTTGTTATTGGAATTTGACCAACACGTATTGCATTCTTAAACTGTTGTGTTCGGGTCTGGTCAGAAGGGTGGTTGGTTATACTTTCTGTGTTGTGTTAACCCCTCACTTGCAGATCCAACGCCTGTCCTCGGTCACTCGTACCACCCTGACTTTGCCGATAACAACTCCTGCGGCACGTGTCTTCATCTTGGTCATCTGGGTCTCATCTGGCATCAATTCTTTCCTCTGATTGATCGCTCTGGCTGTCTATTCCTGGAGCCAGAGGGTTCCATCAGGAGGAAGAACTCTTCGGCTACATGACGTCCAAAGCCTTGCGGGAGCGCAAGAAGAAGTTGTCGATAGGTAAGGCGTCCAAGCCATGGAAGTCGAGGTCTGCAGGGCTTTCGACGGACGATTCGAGGGGCGACTCTCTGCATCATTGTCGGAAATCTAGTGGGTCTCGGTCCCTGAGTCGGTCTCGCCACTCCTCTGCCTCTTCGAGGCACTCCCGGAAGCGCCATCATCGGTCGCATTCCCCGTCCTCATCCGAGGACTCCGCCCGTCGGCGGGTCACTTATCCCACCGACGCCGGAGGAATGGGCTTCCTTCGGGAAGAAAATGTTAGCGATTCTCGAATCGCAGGGCACCGGTCCGTCCGCGCCTCCGAGTGGGGTCGGTCATGATCGGTTGAGAGACACTGCTCACACGCCTTTGGGCTCGGGTGGTCGGCACGATTCGCGGGAGAGGTCCCGCTCGCACAAGGGGAATCGTTCTCGTCATGCCCGGTCCAGGTCCCGGTCCTCGACGCGCTTGAGACCGCGTGAACCTGTGATGTCTTCGAGGAAGACATCGACGCCCGTGGCGCTGAGGTCGTCGACGGACTCTTTCGAGGCCCCGCCTCCGAAGAAGTCGTCGGCACCATCGGCGCCCAGGCTGTCGAAGGACACGCTCGGGGCTCCGGCCTCGAGGCCTGTGTCGACGCCATCGATGCTGTCGGCGCCGCATTCGGCGTCACCGCCTTTCGAGGCTGTGTCGACGGGGGTACCCCGAGGCTTGGTGGAACCCCCTAGAAAGGCTCTGGCCAAGGTCAAGCACGGCTTTGGTTCACATTCTGTGCCTTCTTACCGCCATCTTGAGTTTATTTCAGAGGTGGATGAGGGCTCTGATGATGGCATGGTTCCTAATACGGTGCCAGACGAGATTCTCTCGGGCCATAGCCAATTTGAGGACCTGAGGCAGTCCCTGCACGATGCAAGTGGGCTGGACACCTCTCCGGAGGTGGAGTTTTGTAGGCCTGAGCCTGGCACTCCTGCCGACTCCTCGTACCAGCGCCTTATGTCGAGGGTCACCGAGTACTTCGGATGGTCTGCTCCCCCAGGGGAGTTTCTTCAGGATGACCTTACGGATATCCTCGACCTTGGTCCACCAACTGACCCGGTACTGCCGTTTCATATGGCTCTACAGAGGAGGGTGGCAGCGGCTTGGACTGCTCCGGAGAGTCTCCCGGCAGTGGGCAAGTCTTTGCCGTGAAAATACTGCCCAGCCAGTAGCGACCCTTGCTACTTGTCCAAGCACCCCACTCCGGAGAGTTTGGTGGTGCAGGCGTCGTATCCTACCATCCCTCCTGATAGGGACGACAAGCGTTTTGATGGCTGGGCGAAGAAAGTGTTTTCTTCAGGGGGTATGGCGCTTCAGGCGGCAATCTCCATATGTGCCGTGTCACGTTTCACGCACACTCTGTGGAACTGTGTTTCATTAGCAGCTGAACATATTCCCGAAGGGGACGAACGGGATGGTTTCCTTGTCATGGTTCAGGATGGCAAGGATGCCATGTTCGAGGCCGTTCAGTCTGGTTTGGACATGGCAGATTGCGTCAGCCGGTCCATGGCGGCGAGCACAGTGATACGCAGGTTTGAGTGGTTGCGGAAGTCAGGGTTTGCTCCTGATGTACAGGCCCGGCTCCTCAACATGCCCTTCGATGGGGAACATCTTTTTGGCAGCAAGGCTGATGAGAGCCTTGAGAGGTTGCAGACCTCAAAAGCTACAGCGAAGTCGTTGGGCGCTGCAGTTCGACAACCTCTGCCTTTTCGTCCTAGGGGACAGCAATGGAGGGGAGGCTCCTTTCGTTATTAGTCATCCTTTGGTAAAGCGAGAGGAGCTGCCAGTCAAAGGGGCCACCGTAGGAGTGCCAGAGGTGGAAAACAAGGTACTCAAGGTGCCAAGGCCGCTCGAGCTGTTGCCTCCTTGCCCTCAGGCAACGCCGCAGCCGCTTCAGCTTAGTCATGAGGCCATGTCCCATGGTTCGCTGGTTGGGGGAAGGCTAGCGCAGCATCTTGCAGAGCGGCGCACCATTACTTCAGATGTGTGGGTTCTGGAGATCATAACCCACGGCTACTGTCTTCCTTTCCGGCAGAGGCCTCAAGACAATCCACCGGGGAATCTCTCTTTGAAGAGTCCGGATCCGCTCCTTGCACAGGAAATTCAATCCCTGCTGGAGAAAGGCGCCATTGAACTGGTTCCTGTAGCGGAGAGGAACAAGGGATGGTATTCCCATTATTTTTTGATTTCCAAGAAAGACGGGGGATTGAGACCCATCATGGACTTGCACGGTTTAAACAAACTCCTCAGGAAGGACAAGTTCAAGATGGTTACTCTCTGTCAAGTTCTCCAGGCCCTTCAACTTCAGGACTGGTTGGTGTCTCTCGACCTCAAGGACGCTTATTTTCATGTGCCGATACATCCAAAGCACAAGAAGTACCTGAGGTTCGCGGTTCGCGACTCATACTTTCAGTTTCGGGTCCTGCCGTTCGGATTGACCTCCGCCCCGAGGGTCTTCACCAAGCTCATGGTAGTGGTGGCAGCGCACCTCAGGAAAGGGGGGATTCAGTCTACCCCTACCTGGACGATTGGTTGATCAGGGCGCGCTCTCCCGAGCAAGTCCTGGATCATCTGTCAGTCACCTGCCACTCCCTCCACAAGCTGGGCTTCTCCCTCAATTTAAAGAAGTCCCATTTGACACCAACTCAGAGGCTCCAGTACATCGGAGCAGTGCTCGGCACGTCCCTGGGGCAGTGTTTTCCTCCCCAGGTGAGGGCTCATCACATTCAGCAGATGGTGCACAAGTTTCAGCTTGCCCAAAGTCTCCCAGCGTTCGAGTTCTTGAGATTGCTCGGCCTCATGGCTTCCTGCATTCTTCTGGTGCCAGAGGCCAGGTTGCGGATGAGATCTTTGCAATGGGCACTCAAGCTCCAGTGGTCTCAGTCCTCCGGCAGGGTGTCGGACCCTGTTCAGGTGCCGTCCTCGGTCGCCCAGGACCTTCTGTGGTGGGCCGTCGAAGACAATCTGATGGAGGGGGCTCCATTTTGTCTACCCTGGCCGGAGGTGACGATCGTGACGGACGCATCCCTCACAGGATGGAGAGCTCATGCCAACGAGTTGACAGTCAGCGGTCGTTGGTCTCCGTCGGAGTCCAGACTCCATATCAATCTGTTGGGGCTGAGGGCCGTCAGGCTAGCCCTGAAGGCTTTTCTGCCGACTGTGCGAGGAAAGAATGTCCTGATCCTGACGGACAACACGGTGGCCATGCACTTCCTCAACAAAAAGGGGGGGGCAGGTTCACTTCCTCTGTGCAGGGAGGCGATGCAGCTCTGGTTCTGGGCAATCCAGCAGGAAGTTTCGATCTTGGCAGTTCATCTGGCCAGAGGCGAAAATGAGACGGCGGACGCTCTAGCAGGCAGAGCGCGATCTCTCAGGAGTGGGAGTTGGCTCAGGAGATTTTCCTGGAGATCTTCGCCCTTTGGGGGACCCCTCAAGTGGATCTCTTCGCCTCCAGTGCCAACCAGAAGTGCGAGAGGTTCTGCTCGCGGGAATTTCCTCCAAAAGGAGCCTTAGGAGACGCCTTGGTGGTGGAGTGGTCATTCCCACTGCTGTACGCGTTTCTTCCAGTCCCCGTCATCCCGGAAGTACTGCAGAGGTTACGGAGGTCCGGTTCCCGGAGGATCCTCATTGCTCCGGCGTGGGCCCGAAGGACGTGGTACCCAGACCTTCTCGACTTGTCCATCTGCCCTCCACGTTGTCTTCCCTATCGAGACGATCTGCTCTCAAGGGAGAGGGGTCAGGTTCTCCATCCAGAGGTCAGATCCCTCAACCTTCACGCTTGGCTTCTGAAAGGTTGAGGTATAAGGATTGGGACCTCCCTGAAGACGTGATGGAGGTGCTGCTTTCGGCCAGACGGCCAGCAACAAAGTCCCTGTACCGTTGCCGTTGGCGTAAGTTCTGCGACTGTCGCTGGGTTAAGAATGTGGATCCTTTTGCATGTGACATTCCCATGGTTCTGTCTTTTTTGCTTTCTTTGGCCCACAGGGGCTTGCAGGTGGGTACCGTTAAAGGTTACCTGGCGGCTGTTACGCCTCGGCAGGCCCGCAGGAAGGTTATTGCCCTCCGTAAGGGTATGCGTCATATTGCAAACCCATTCTACGCCCACTGGCAACTGCCCTGGAAAATAGTGGCTTCGGCACACTCCGCAGCACTCTGCGGCAAGTTTGGACTACAATTCCCAGCTTTCCGCCTCCCGCTGTCAGCTGAGAGGCAATGATGCGTGAGCCTCGGTTTCGTCCAGTTCCGCCTTCTCCTTCCCGATTTAAACCACGGAACCGGGCGAAACGCTTCTTCTGATTACAGTTGCATCCCGGTATTTAGAAGTTCCGGCTTCAATCCTACTTTACTTACCCGTGTACCGGACCTGTTTCCTCTTTCAAGGACTGCTTTTGCCTGCCGCTTTTTGGAAAACTACTTACCCGTGTACCAGACCCGTTTCCTCTTTCACGGACTGATTTTGCCTGCCGCTTTTTGGAAAACTACATACCTGTGTACCAGACCTGTTTCCTCTTTCACGGACTGCTTTTGCCTGCCGCAATTTGGAAAACTACTTACCCGTGTACCCGACCTGTTTCCTCTTTCACGGACTGCTTTTGCCTGCCGCTTTTTGGAAAAGTACTTACCCGTGTACCAGACCTGTTTCCTCATTCACGGACTGCTTGTGCCTGCCGCTTTTGGAACCTTGTGATCACGGCATCGGTAAGACTCTTCTTTTCACCACTTGCTAACAAGCATATCTCCTGTACTCATTGTACCTTGCCGCTGAACTATATCACCTGCAATACTCCAACTCAATTGTGTCCTTTATTGTTGCTGTTACCATCCTTTCCACAATCAGACTTCCATTGGACATTCTTCAGTAGTGCACAGGGACGCTTTGCGGATAGTGCACCTACCCGACTCTAGTGCGGCCCTCGTTCCGCCCGGGTTCAGTTTCCCTAACTAATCTACCCATTTGTTATTTTGCACTTCCGTTTTCATGAACTCTTTGGGACAACACAGACTCAACAGCACATCAGTGGTAAGGGTTTTCTTTTGTATGATTATCCATTCTCCTTAGCTAATTGACAACTATAGTCAGGATAGGTTACATTCTCCTCTCTTACTTGTAGGTGGTTCCGGTTGCCTTGAAACAAGGGGAGGGCATAGTTCAGGTACTACTAGAAAGAAGTATCGAGGGAAAGGGATCTTTCTAAAATTTCCAATTGCTCACCTCTTGTTTTTCCTTTACAGCTGGGTTCTTGTCGGCGTGTCCTCTCCGCCCTTTTGAGCGATCAGTCCCTCTGCCTGGTCCTACCCAGCAGAGAGTCATATCGTTAAAAAGGTCTTGTGCCCTCACAGAGAGGAGGCTAGGTTGGAGGCCCCGACCTAGCTCTTCAATCAATAGTTCAGTCCTGTGCCTTCCGGCCACCGATTTGGTATACTTCCCGTCCGGTGAGTAACAAAATCAGAAGCCATGGAAGAAGCGGATCCGTTGGCCACTCTGGTTCATTTGGTATCCGAACTACGGGCAGACATGACTGCCGCGCATGATGCCTTACACCAGCGGATTGACAACATGAGGCCCTTTCCTGTACCCTAGACTCTGGGGATTGATCCGTCCGGTGCTACTGCCTCAGGCTCTGGAGCCCATTCAGCCTCCGCCTCTGGGTTCACCTCTGGCTCTGTTCTGATGGCCACCCAATTCCCATTGGCCCCTCCGGAACGTTTTACCGGTGACCCAAAGCAGTACCAGACATTTATCAACCAATGCAAATTGCATTTTCTTTGTCGCCCTTCTGCCTTTCCCAATCCCACCACGAAGGCGGCCTTTGTCCTTTCACACCTTGGAGGGACGGCGGCAGCCTGGGCTAATCCCTTGCTTGAATCCAATAGCTATGTTTTGTATGACTGTGACGCTCTTATCACAGCCATGAATAAGGTGTTTGATACCCGGTACAAGTCACAGGCCACGGACCTAGAATTCTTGAATTTACGTCAGGGTATGTCTTCCTTGATTACATACCTCACTAGGTTCAATCAGTTGGCAGCCGAGACGAATGGCCAGAAGAGAAGAAATCTGCGGTATTCTACAAAGGATTGTCTGAGGAGTTAAAAGACATCCTGGCTACTGTGCCAGTAATTCCTACCACATTCGGGGAGTTGCTTGATTTGGTGTTACAAATAGACGCTAGACGATCTGAAAGGAAGGGAGAACGGAAAAATGTGACTCCAGTACCCCTTTCCCTTGATTCCGTTAATCCTCCTTCCTCTGCTTCTTCTGAACCTATGCAGATAGGGGCAGTGCGTGGTCCGTTGTCTCCTGCACAACGTGAACACCGACGATCCAACAATTTATGTATGTACTGTGGTTCGTCCGAGCACCAACTCAAGGATTGTCCAAAAAGACCCGTTAAGAAGGCGGGAAACGCTAGAACCCGGCGATAGCAGGAGTCCCTACGCCGGGGGTATTATCTTTGGACTCGAATGTGGCAATTACCATACCTGTTAGTCTGCCAGTGGTATTTACCACTACAACTGACTGTTCTTTCTCTTCTCAGGCTATAATTGATCCCGGTGCTACTGGGAATTATATGGATTATGACTATGCCATGAGCAATAACGTTCCTGTGGTTTCTAAACCACAACCTGAAGCCGTACATGCAGTAGATGGCTTTTCTCTGGTCTCGGGTCTGGTTACTCAAAGCACGTCTCTCGTCCGTATGCAGACGGACGATGGACATACTGAAACACTCACATTTGACCTAATTAAGGCCCCCCAGCTTCGTGTAATTTTGGGCATTCCGTGGTTACAGCACCACAATCCTGACATCGACTGGGCCAGGAAGGTGGTACAATTTCCTTCCTCTGTCTGTAACGAAAGGTGTTTTCAGACCAGTAGCATTTCCGGTACTTCCTGTCAAGCCCTGGTGGCCTCAATGGCCTTGATAGGTGCCATTACCAATGCCATCGAACCTCGTATCCCTGTGGAATACGCTTCTTTCCGGGACGTCTTCGATAAAGGTGGCGCAGACCAGTTGCCCCCACACAGGCCATATAATTGTCCTATCGACCTGGTACCGGGGGCTAAAATACCTGCTGGCAGGGTTTATTCGCTCACACTGCCAGAAGACAAAGTGCTAAAAGAGTACATTGACAAGGCATTGGCTACAGGGTTCATCAGACCATCGAGATCACCGGCAGCGTCTCCTCTGTTTTTTGTTCCTAAAAAGAAAGCGACCTTCGCCCTTGCATTGATTACAGGGCATTAAACGCAAATCACAGTTAAGAACCAGTACCCTCTTCCCCTGATCTCTGTACTCTTGGATCAGCTAGGTTCTTCTATAATCTTTACCAAACTTGACCTGCGGGGTGCCTACAATCTAGTTCGCATAAGAGAGGGGGACGAGTGGAAAACCGCCTTCAAGACCCGATACGGGTTATTTGAATTCCTTGTGATGCCCTTTGGGTTGTGTAACGCCCCGGTCACCTTTCAGGCCTTCATGAACGATGTCTTTCACGATTGTCTGGATCGGTTTGTTGTGGTCTACCTAGACGATATACTGATTTATTCCTCATCCAAGAGTGAACACACCGAACATGTGAGATTCGTCTTACAAAGGCTGAGAGAGAACCGTCTCTTCGTCAAAGCCGAGAAGTGTATCTTCAATTCATCGGAGGTTGAGTTTTTAGGTTATGACCTTACCAATCGGGGCATCCGGATGAGCCAGTCCAAGGTTAAGGCCATTTTGGAATGGCCTGTTCCTACTACAACCAAAGCCCTTCAGTCATTCCTGGGGTTCTCAAACTTTTACAGGCACTTTATCTTTTCATTTTCTACCATCTCGGCTCCTTTGACGGCTTTAACTAGCTCAAAACAGCCATACCGATGGACACCAGAAGCGCAATCCGCCTTCGAGGCCTTAAAAGCGGCTTTTTCTTCAGCTCCAGTGATGCAACATCTCGATCCGCTCCTACCCTTTTTTGTGGAAGCTGATGCTTCAGGGACGGCCATCGGGGCTATACTGTCGCAACCCTGTCAGGACTCGGGTGAGATTCATCCGGTTGCGTTCTTTTCCAGAAAACGGACACCATACAAGCGCAACTATCCTATCACGGAAAGAGAGTTGCTAGCAGTCAAGGACGCTTTCTCTGAATGGCGTCACCACCTATTGGGGGCCCGTCATCCGGTTACTGTCTTCTCTGACCATCGGAGTCTATTGGCATTCAAGTCAATGAAGTGTCTCACTGCCACCTTTTCTTTTCTCAGTTCAATTTCACCTTCACGTATCGGCCAGCCCGTCTCAATGTTTGTGCAGACACCTTGTCTCGCCTGCCCTCTCACCCGGAGCAAAGCAAACCCGATTGCCCTCTTCTGCTGCCTTCTAGGGTAGAATGTGCATGTACTCCACGCCCTTTGCTCCGTTCTTTAATCTCGGACTGGGTGAATACAGGTAAAGAGGAATGTGTAGCCCTAAATCTTGATGTGGTACAAGGACTTCCCTATATTCAGGGCCGCCTGTTTGTGCCCCTGGGGAAAGCTCGTCTCCAGGCCCTTGCTTTGTCCCACGACTCCTTGATAGCGGCTCATCCAGGCCAAAAGAAGACTCTGGGCTTGCTCCGTCGTTGGGCCTGGTGGCCGTCTATGTCTCAAGACGTGGTTAACTATTTGGCCTCCTGTTCTGTGTGCGCTCAATGTAAGGTCTCCCGGTCTAAACCTGTGGGTTTGTTGCAGTCACTCCCGGTCCCTCACAAGCCATGGTACATGGTCTCTATGGATTTCATTGTGGACCTGCCACCGGTTGACGGTTTTGACACCATCTGGGTGGTAATTGATTATTTCACAAAGATGGCGCTTTTCATTCCTTGTGCGGGTTTGCCCTCTGCTCCGACATTGGCCTCATTGTTCCTTAAAAACGTATTTCATTTCTTTGGTCTGCCTTCTATTGTGGTTTCGGATCGCAGACCGCAGTTTACGTCACGTTTCTGGAGGGCTCTGATGGCATCTCTTGGCATCGATGACAGGTTCAGCTCTGCCTTCCATCCACAAACAGATGGGCAGACTGAACGGCTCAATGCTACTCTAGAGCAATACCTACGCTGCCCCACACTTCGTTTCCAGTCCTCTTGGTTGGCGTTGTACCACCCGCTGAATTCGCTTATAATAATTCTCTGCATGCCGCTTCTGGTGTATCTCCCTTTTTTGCACTTTACGGACACCATCCGCGGTCCTTGCCCTTGGATCCTGACCTTCCCATTGACAATCCAGCGGCTCATGCTTGTGTTCGGGACCTCAAGGCCATTCATGGGGTCGTTCGTCAACACCTGCTGCATGCTCAGGCAAAGGCAAAGAAATTTGCAGACATGCATCGGACACCTGCACCCAACTACCTTGTGGGTATGAAGGTTTGGCTGTCATCACGCAACCTGAGAATACCTGGTAAACGAATGCTCTTACCCAGGTTTGTGGGTCCCTTTCCTGTCACAAAGGTCTTAAATCCAGTTGCTGTGCGTCTTTCATTGCCCTCGTCCTGGAAACAGCACCCAGTGTTTCATGTCAGTTTGCTGAAGCCTTGTCCAGCCAACATGCGGTTGCCGGTCCGCCCACCCCCGGTGGGGGTGGATGGCAATGATGAGTTCGAGGTGGCTGATATCCTGGATTTTCGACTTCGGAGGGGTCGTCCTTTTTACCTGGTTGACTGGAAGGGTTTTGGCCCTGAGGATAGGTCTTGGGAGCCTTTATCTAATATTCATGCCCCGGCCCTGCTTCGCCGCTTCCATGCCCGTAGGGGGGTGGTGCCGCCTTTGGGGGTGGATGCTGTTACGCCTCGGCAGGCCCGCAGGAAGGTTATTGCCCTCCGTAAGGGTATGCGTCATATTGCAAACCCATTCTACGCCCACTGGCAACTGCCCTGGAAAATAGTGGCTTCGGGTCACTCCTGTCATGATCTCTGCTTCCAAAAGGTCAGGGTTTTCCCAACTCCCTTGGAAGCAGATCCATAACCCAGGTTCCGAGTGCCAACCAGTCCCAATTGGGACCTTTTGGACCCAGTCCTGGCGCCAGTGGCACCAGGCTCATAAATATGCCCAGTCCCAGCGCTGGAAGCGCCGGGCTCATAATGCTTGGGTGGACTTACCTTCAGCAGACCATGCTGCTTACTTGCCTGCCAGTTGAGCCTCTGATCCTCTTCTGTTTGGAAGGCAGGAACTCTTTTCTTACCAGGAACTCTTTTCTTACTTAGGCGTGGCTGTGGAAGGAGACACCTAAGCACTACAGGAGGCTATTTAAACCACACCCGGTGGATGAATCTTGCTTTGCGTTATTCTGCAACCTCTGCAGCAGAACGCTCATCGTGTCTTCTGCATCCGGTCCTGGGCCTAAGGAAAAAGGCTTACCATCCTGAATCCAGTCTTCAGCAACACCTATAAAGACAAGAAAGAACAGGTTAGCATTCCGGCATCTGAAAGGCAAAGGCTTACCATCCTGAATCCAGTCTTCAGCAACACCTATAAAGACAAGAAAGAACAGGTTAGCATTCCGGCATCTGAAAGGCAAAGGCTTACCTACTCTTCGTGCGCTCCGGAGGTCTTCACACTGCATTCCGGCATCTGAAAGACAAAAGTTTACCAACTCTTCGCACGCTCCGGAGGCCTTCGGCGCTGCATCCCGCATCTGAAAGACAAAACAAGGTGCGTTTAAAGACATTGGGGAACTTTAATACTCACGTGCCATTACTCCTTTCCACATCTAATCCAGTGGGTATTCCGGCACCCTGCAGCCGCTCCGAACTCGTACCTGCAAAATAAAAAGACAGTTAGAGCGCATAGTGAAGCAGGCAACAAGCGCTTACTTACGTGCTTCCAGGCGCTTCTATTCATCACACGGGCTCCATCTTCAACTCACTTCAGCCCGTCATCCGCCATCGCCGGAACCCTGCAAAACAAGAGACATCATTACTAAAGACTTTAAAGACATTTGAATGACTCGAAACTTACCGTTCGTGCAGTAAACGACGGACAGCAGTCCTCTGAAGTCAAGAGGCCTGCGCTACCTATCCAGTGAAGAAACTGGTTACAGCACCCTGCCCCGAGGCAGATGGAGAGCTCGGCATTCACTTACCTAAGGTGAGAGCGTTAACCTTTGGGGGTCTACAGGAGAGGAGAAGAGGAAAGAGATAGGGACACCCCAATAACCCCAGTTCATTAACCCCATATTTTCTATCTGCAGACATCTTACTCTACACGTCAGGCATACAGTGCACAGAGGTCCAGCCCAAAGAGCCAACCGGGTGCTACACATCACCTTTGAAGATACGGTAGTCGCCCAGTCAAGACCGGCGCCTCTGCGAGAATCAGGTGAGCGTTACAACTCCGCAGCACTCTGCGGCAAGTTTGGACTACAATTCCCAGCTTTCAGCCTCCTGCTGTCTGCTGAGAGGCAGTGATTTCTGAGCCTCGGTTTCGTCCAGTTCCGCCTTCTCCTTCCTGATTTAAACCTCGGAACCGGGCGAAACGCTGCTTCTGATTAAAGTTGCATCCCGGTATTTAGAAGTTCCGTCTTCAATTGTACTTTACCTACCCGTGTACCAGACCTGTTTCCTCTTTCAAGGACTGCTTTTGCCTGCCGCTTTTTGGAAAACTACTTACCCGTGTACCAGACCCGTTTCCTCTTTCACGGACTGCTTTTGCCTGCCGCTTTTTGGAAAACTACTTACCCATGTACCAGACATGTTTCCTCTTTCACGGACTGCTTTTGCCTGCCGCTTTTTGGAAAACTACTTATCCGTGTACCAGACCTGTTTCCTCTTTCACGGACTGCTTTTGCCTGCCGCTTTTTGGAAAACTACGTACCCGTGTACCAGACCTGTTTCCTCATTCACGGACTGCTTGTGCCTGCCGCTTTTGGAACCTTGTGATCACGGCATCGGTAAGACTCTTCTTTTCACCACTTGCTAACAAGCATATCTCCTGTACTCATTGTACCTTGCCGCTGAACTATATCACCTGCAATACTCCAACTCAATTGTGTCCTTTATTGTTGCTGTTACCATCCTTTCCACAATCAGACTTCCATTGGACATTCTTTAGTAGTGCACAGGGACGCTTTGCGGATAGTGCACCTACCCGACTCTAGTGCGGCCCTCGTTCCGCCCGGGTTCAGTTTCCCTAAATAACCTACCCATTTGTTATTTTGCACTTCCGTTTTCATGAACTCTTTGGGACAACACAGACTCAACAGCACATCAGTGGTAAGGGTTTTCTTTTGTATGATTATCCATTCTCCTTAGCTAATCGACAACTATAGTCAGGATAGGTTACATTCTCCTCTCTTACTTGTAGGTGGTTCTGGTTGCCTTGAAACAAGGGGAGGGCATAGTTCAGGTACTACTAGAAAGAGGTATCGAGGGAAAGGGATCTTTCTTAAATTTCCAATTGCTCACCTCTTGTTTTTCCTTTACAACTGGGTTCTTGGCGGCGTGTCCTCCCCGCCCTTTTGAGCGATCAGTCCCTCTGCCTGGTCCTACCCAGCAGAGAGTCATATCGTTAAAAAGGTCTTGTGCCCTCACAGAGAGGAGGCTAGGTTGGAGGCCCCGACCTAGCTCTTTAATCAATAGTTCAGTCCTGTGCCTTCCGGCCACCGATTTGGTATACTTCCCGTCCGTGAGTAACAGCGGCGCTGTCCATATTTAACCGCTCGTCTGAAGAGTGTTCCTATTTTAAGATTCCTTTAATTTCTCAGTTTCTGAAAGGGCTCACTAATGTGTTCTCTCCGTCACCTTTCCATGTGCCCGGTTGGGATTTGAACCTTGTTCTCAAGTTTCTGATGGGTGCTATATTTGAGCCTTTGCATTCATGCCCTTTGGGACTGTTGACTCTTAAAACTGTATTTTTGGTTGCGGTCACTTCCGCTCGCAGAGTGAGTGAGTTACAGGCACTTTCAGTTAAGCCACCCTTCACTGTGTTTCATAAGGACAGGGTTGTCCTTAGAGTTCGTCCTTCCTTTCTTCCGAAGGTGGTGTCGGATTTCATTTAGGCCAGAAGGTTGTTCTTCCAGCGTTTTACCCTCCTCCACATCCTGGTAAGGAAGAGGAGAGGCTCCATAGGCTTGATCCTAGGAGAGCGTTAAGCTTTTATATTTCACGCATGTCCCGGGTCAGAGTGGATGATCAACTCTTCATTGGTTACGCTGGAAAGCGTTTGGGACTAGATGTGACGAAACAGACTTTGTCTCGCTGGATTATTTTGGCTATCTCTGAGTGTTACTGCATGGCAGGTAAGGACCCACCGGTCGGCTTGTGGGCCCATTCTACCAGGGGTATGGTTGCCTCTACTGCCCTACAGAGGGGTGTTCCTATTTGTAACATCTGTGATGCAGCCACCTGGGCTTCGGTACATACTTTTGTACGTCACTACTCTCTCCATTCCATCCGTGGACAGGTTCTGGCCTCTGGCAAGGCGGTCCTTTACACCGCAATTTGATTGGGCATTCTAAATTTCTGTTTTCTAAATTCTTTTCCCACCTCCTTGCATTGGTACTGCTTTGGGAGTCTGACTGTCATGATGCCTGCCTACCTCCAAGGAGCCAGACAGGGCCCGGCACCCTCAGAGGCAGGCAACATGTATACTAAGGAAGTCCCAGCCACCCCAGATAGGGGCTCTTTGGACTCAGTCCTGGTGCCGTTGGCGTCAGGCTCATAAGGGATAACAGTCCTGGCACCATCGGCGCCAGGCTCATACAAGATATGAAGGAATAGTGTTTGGTGCAAACTTACCTGGCAGACCATGCTGCAATTTCCTTATCTGGCAGATCATTCTACAACTTCCAGATGAAAAAGGAACTACTTAACCACACGGGTGTGGCTGGTGGCAGGATACATACCTTCAGTGGAAGGATACATACCTGGGACTACTTGAAAGGCTATTTAAGCCACGCCCAGTTGTTCTGCTCATAGCAGCTGGACGCTCACTGTGCCTGCTCCTGCTCCAGTCCTCGACCACGCCTGCCAGCATCCTGGAAACACCTAAGGATAGAAAAGGGAAGAAGAAACAGGTGAAAACAAACCTTACCGGTTAAGCTGCATTCCGGATTCAGCGCGCCAACGTTCCTGCAAAAAGAGATAATTTTAAAAACCCACCGCGTTGCATACATCTCGGCGCACTTCTCTTACCTGCACGTGGCGCCTTCTGCTCTGCGACGCCCATCCGGATCTCCTGTAGCATTCCAGCACCTACGGGGAGACGAAGAGAAGAAAGCAAGGTGAGAAGGGGAAAATAACCAAGAAGCACTTACCCGCCAAGCTAATTCTTCTTACCTTCGGGTCGATGCCATTCCTTGGGCATTTCAGCACCCCGCCCCTATGGGGAAAAAGCAAACATTACATTAGTGAATGCAAGAACCGTAGCAAACAAACTATTTTAAACTTACCTGCTTACAGGTCGGACTCAGCTTCTGCTTCGTACCGGCTCATTTCTTCGGCATTCTCGAACTCCGGCCCCTAAGGAAAAGAGACAGGAAAAGACAGTAGTGGGGCTACACCAAAACTCACCTGAAATCAGGTTTTCGACGGAGTCTTCCATTACCTGCAAAAGAGAAGAGGAACAGGTTAGACTCAAGCTTGCCATAAACATTTACGGTATTTACCGGAACAGACAAGCGAACTCGAACTTACTATCCAGTGACGTAACTGGATCCCAACGCGCCCCTGTATCAGAAGCAGGATGGAGAGCTCGCCTTTTCAATCCCTAAGGTGAGTCTCCACAGGGAATTACAGAAGGGTTGCAAGGAGGGTGAGAAGGGGAACGGGAGATCAACACAAAACCCGCAGAGTATTAACCCTTCCTTTTCGCTCACAGAAGGGTATTCATCCGAGCCAGACAAGCCGGATTTGGGAACCCAGCCCACTCCATCTTCAGGGTGCTGAACATCTCCTTCGAAGAGGCCACTGCCATCCAGACCACGCCCGCGCCTCCGTGGGAACCAGGTGAGCGTTACACTGTCATAGATATGGAATACGTCGGAGGACCCAATCCCCTCGAAGAACAAGTTACTCTCTTACCTGGTAACATTCTTTCGATGGGATGGTCCGACGACGTATACCATATCGCTCCCCCCCTGCCTTCCCCGCTACAGAATTTCTTGTGCGATTGCAGCTTCCGTTTCCGCAAAGCTTTGTGTGTCAGACTGGCAGAAGACTGGTACCACACATTCTGGGGAAAAACTACAACTGAGGCTACGGGCGTCGTGCGTCCTACTTATAACATCTGGTGACGTCGGCCGTTGGAGGAGGTCCTCGAGGGCGGCGTATCGACGTCATTGATGCAGGACGCAGACGCCGAAAGATTTTCCGAAGCAGCACAGCTGTGGTGATTACTGTCATAGATATGGAATATGTCGTCGGACCATCCCATCGAAAGAATGTTACCAGGCAAGAGAGTAACTTGTTCGCCCATGCCATCGGCAACAGCACAATTGTAGAATATAGCCCAACATTACTGCTACAATTGAACAGACAAAATCAAGAATTCTTAATTGACACTGGCGCAACGGTAAATGTTATTAATGACGGCATCTACAAATCCCTCGTCACAAAGAAAGAATTAAGGGAAGCCTACACCTTGATCTATCCCTACGGATCATGCAAGCCACTCAACTGTCAAGGCATGTCTTCGGCTACATGCCAATACAAAGACAAATGTCAAAAAGTGAAAATCCATGTCACAAAGGGAGAGCTTCTGGGGGGAAGCACACTGAGTTTCAAGTCGGCCATCCAAATGGGCATCATTCACATCATGTACCAAATCATGTTTGAATACACCTCCAGTCCAAAAGACATAATATAAAAAATGTTTCCGGCACTTTTCAAATTCTTGGGCAAGTTAAACGACAAACAGATTAAATTGCACATAAACCCTCACATTCCACCGACGGCCCAACATTACTGGGGCATCCACCTCAATATCCAGAGGCAAGTGGAAGATGAAATCCAATCTCTGCTACAACAAGACATCATTGAGCCAGCATCAGGCACTACTCAAGAAATGCACGATGACACCCCAAGGAGAGTGTGCATGGCACTGGAAAACGTGCAACTTACGCTCAACCCTGACAAATGTGAAATCAGCAAATCAACCCTGAAATTCTTTGGACACATCTTTTCGAGCAACGGCTTGCAACCAGCCCCTGAAAAAGTACAAGCACTGGTGGAAGCCCCTACCCCCACATCAGTATCAGCAGTACGCTCCTTCTTGGGCATGGCAAGTTACGGCACGCGCTACATCCAAGATTTTGCGTCAGTAAGCACACTCCTCAGACTACTCACGAGGGAAATACCAAGAATTCTACTGGTCAAGTGAATGCGAAGAAGCCTTACAGGAAATTAAAAAGCGCATTGTGTCAGCCTCGTGCATGCCCTACTATAACCCTGACTATGACACTGAATTGACAGTAGATGCCAGCCCAGAGGGACTAGGAGTGATACTGGCTCAATCCAAGCCAGGAGCATCACTGGACTCCCCGAAACGCATAGTGGCATATGCAAGCCGCAGCCTATCAACAACTGCATGCACCTATTCACAGCCAGAGAAGGAAAGCCTAGCGGTCGTATGGGCCTGTGAACACTAACACATGTTACTATATGGGTGCCCTTTCACTAACATCACTGACCATCAGTCTCTCACCACTATCTATGGCAAACCCACTGCCAAAATGCAGCCACGCATCGCCAGGTGGGGAATGAGGTTACAGGAATACTCGTTCAAAATCATTCATCACCCGGGCAAGGACAACAACCCGGCTGACTCCCTATCCAGATACCCACTTCCAGCCCACAATGAATGCCAGTCGGCTAAAACAACCAATACATCCACTACCTAATAGGAAACGTGCTTCCTAAATCCATCACAGCAGCCCAACTCGAAGAAGCAACACAGGGCGACCAGCTACTCCAGACAGTACAAGAGTGTTTGAAGTCTGGTCGGTGGCACAGGAGACAGAATCATGGCAAAGGTTATCCTCGAGGGAAGAGAAACACTTTCGCACCTTTAAACTCATCAGGCACACGCTATCAGCATCATCTGAAGGCCTCTTATTAAAAGAAAGCAGACTTGTCATTCCATCCAGTCTACAAGAACAAGTACTAGCCATCGCACACTCAGGTCACCGCGGTAAAGTGTTGACAAAACGGCAACTCAGAACCAAAGTGTGGTTTCCCCAGATGGATGAGAGGGTGGTGTCACTCCTGAACAAATGTCTCGCATGCCAGGCTGTCGCACCACGCACCTTCTCAGAGCCACTCAAAATATCAGCAATGCCCTTGCAAGTATGGGACGAAGTGGCCATTGACCTGTTTGGACCCCTGACAAACGTCAAATATGTGCTGATGATCGTCGACGAAATGTCTCGATTCTCTGAAGTGCACCTCATCCACTCCACGAGTGCTCAGGCAGTGATACCAGCCCTAGTTAAAACTTTCGCAGACTATGGGATCCCATCAACTGTAAAATCTGACAACTGGCCACCCTTCAGCGGACACGACTTCGCCATGTTCGCAGAACATTTGGGCTTTCAGCATTGCAGGATAACGCCGCTGTCGCCACAAGCTAATGCAATGGCACAGAAGTTACTGAGCAACCTCAAAAGTACCCTACAAATCTGCTCCATCACCAATGGATTGTTCATGCAAGCCATCTGCACGCTACTAAGAGAATACAGGAACACACCACACAGCTCGACAGGGGAATGTCCATCCGCCTTAATGTTTGGACGAATAGTACGGACTACGCTACCACACAACCCCTGTGCTGTCCTCCCCACCACCTATATCGACAGCGCACGATCGAATGACAAAGCAAGCCAACAAGAATGAAAGAATACGCAGACCACCGGAGACAAGTGACACCAAGCCTCATTCAAGTAGGCAACCGACTCTTGTTCAGACCAAATCAAAACGCCAAGGACATTCCTGCATTCAGGCCCGAGCCAATGACTGTAATCCACGTACATGGGTCTATGATAACGGCCGCAAGCCCACAAGGCACCATCACATGGAACTCCTCCTTTTTCCGAACCCTTGAAGGGGAGCACGAGCCTAGAACCAATGCATCAGTCACAGCTGATGACTCGTCAGGCAGAGACTCTGACTACAGAGAAGAGGACGGGGATGCAGATGACAGCGACAGTGACAACCCCAACACAAGTACGCCTCCACCAACACGCAACCCGTCGCGTAGAGCAATACGCAAGCCATCCAGATGGATAGAGGAAATTATCTAAGAAACCCCAATTCACATATTAAGGAAGGGGGAGATGTCACGTCCCATTTCTATTGTTATATCGTTGTGTTCAGGAGCCAAGCCTCCTTTCTGTTACTTATGTTTTCTGTGGGCTGTGACCCATGTGTAAGGAAGGGGCGGGGTTAACACCAGAAAAGGCGGTCTGATTGATATTAATGAGTTGGACTCATTGCATTTCCGTCTCTGTGATTTAATTTATTGCCTCATTGATTTGAGCGCTTCACTGCTTAAGCGCAGCCTACATATAACAGATCAGAGCATAATCTGAGCCTCCGAGTCTTGACATAGAATTGGCCACAACAGTTTAGGAGTTGAGCAACCACATGAGAAGATGGGTGACACATGGGCATGTAAATGTCATGTATGCTACAGACATCCCCGATAACCTAACTAGCATAGGCACAATAGCGCGATTCTATGTCAAGACTCGGAGGCTCAGATTATGCTCTGACTTCTCTTTACTAACTCGAGCAGCAACAATTACAAACCAATAAACATGGAAAACAATGGCAAAAAACTACAAATTCCAACAGAACCCAGCAATTTTGTAGTTCGTTTTCCATAGGTTGTAAGAAAAACACGTGATCCTCTCCTCCAATCAGCAACACTTCTCCCTTATAACATCCAACAACCCCAAAGTCCTTCCTCTTTCTTTGCTGCTCGAGCAGCTGAGATAAGTACTGTATTTGTATTTGTATTTTATTTATTTCTATAGC
This sequence comes from Ambystoma mexicanum, assembly GCF_040938575.1. Classification (NCBI taxonomy): domain Eukaryota; kingdom Metazoa; phylum Chordata; class Amphibia; order Caudata; family Ambystomatidae; genus Ambystoma; species Ambystoma mexicanum. The sequence goes on from NC_090938.1 coordinate 712,568,119, forward strand.
GCACCAGGCCCAGGGGCAACCGGGCGCTTAACTTAGTTACAACAAGATGAAGGCATGACAGGCATGTGACAGAGTATTACAAGAGTATTACAAGAAGATTTACAAAATTTACAAAGTATACATTCAAGCGCATATAGATAAGGCAGTGATATACAGGATAGTTAATAATGGATGCAGAGTAGGTCAAAGTGCAAGTAGGGCAGTAAGCTGGTGTTAGCTGTCTTGGGAGGATAGCCAAGCTTTGGTGAGGTGTTTGAATTTCAGGAAGGAAGGTTCTGCTCTAAGGTCATTGGGGAGTGAGTTCCAAAGTTTGGCTGCCAGGATGGGGAAGCTGGTTCCACCTGATCTTTGGAGATTAAAACGCGGGATGACAAGGCAGTTGGCTTGGGCCGCTCTGCGAGGTCTGGTGGAATTGTGGAAAGAGAATCTGTTTGCCAGGTAACGAGGGGCTTGGTTGTGGAGGCATTTGTGTGTGAGAGCCAGGGACTTCAAGGAGATGCGATGTGGGATAGAGAGCCAGTGCAGGTTGCGCCTGGTGTCAGATATATGCTGGCGCCTAGGAATGTTAAGGGCCGCTCTGATCGCATTGTTTTGGACAATTTGTAGCTTGTTTAAGTTGCGGAGATTAGTACCTAGGTAGAGGGCATTACAGTAGTCAACCTTGGATAGTACGAGGGTCCTGGCCAAGGTTACGCAGTTGGCAGTGGTTAGGAACGGGCGACAGGCGGTGATGAGCTTGCAAGTATACGCTGCTGCAGATGAGACTGCGTTGGACTGTCTAGTCAAGGATAGGGTTGAGTCGATGTAAATCCCTAAGGTTTTCGTGTCCTTGGCAATAGGGATGGTGTTCCCATCAATGGTGAAAGACTTGAAAGCAGGGTCGAGTTTAGTGAGTTTTTGTGGTGAACCAAGAATGAGGAGCTCTGTCTTTTCATCATTTAGGCAGAGGCCGTGTTGGGCCATCCACGCTTGGATGACCTGGTAGATGGCGTTGATGGCGCGGGAGTCAGTTGTGTAGTCTCCTGTGATGGGGATTAGTATCTGTGTGTCGTCAGCGTAATTGGTATACGTGACGCCCAAATGGTCCAAAATATCGAAAAGGGGTTTGGTAAATACGTTATATAACGTGGGCGAGACACAAGACCCTTGAGGCACACCACAAGAGACCGGAGCGGGTGGTGCGGCCGCAAGTGGGGAAAACACGCGCATAGATCTATTATCCAGGAAGGATCTGATCCAAGTAGAGGCATTTTCTGAGAAATGTGCGGCTGATTTGAGGTGATGGCAGAGAATTTTGTGATTGACAAGATCAAAAGCAGCAGAGAGGTCCAGGAGAAGTAATAACGCCAGTTTGCCTTTGTCTTTGAGCTCTTCGATCTGCGTTTTTAAATCGATAAGGGCGGTCTCAGTGCCATGGCGAGGCCGGAACCCTGATTGCCCGAGTCCCAGAAGTTTATTTGATTCAAGGTATTCCTGAATTTGTAGGTAGGCCGCGCGGTCAAGGATTTTTAGTAAAAAAGGTACAGTGGTAATTGGTCTGTAGTTAGTGGGTATGCTGGGATCCAGGGTAGGTTTTTTCAGAAGCGGGATGACCCACGCATCCTTAAGATTGTCCGGTACAATCCCAGAGCTGAAGGAGGAGTTGATGAGCGTAGTGATGAATGGTGCTAGGTCGTGAGCTGCTTCCTTAATAATAGGTGCAGGACAAAGGTCACCCTGACAATTGGAAGGTTTAAGGCTAGTGATGATCTTTTCCACTTCGAGAATGGAGAGTGGAGAGAAGCTAAAAGGAGTCAGAGAGTCTGTGCTAGAGAGGTTTATGGTAGGTACAGGGATCTGTAGAGGGTTGGATTGAAGGCTAGATTGTTTGTTGTTGATTTTAATTTGGAGAGTGGCAATCTTACCTAGGAGAGCTTCTTGGATTTTGGAGCACCAGGTGCTATCTTTGGTACAAGTGTCAGGTGGAGTAGCAGGAGTTTCAAGTTCTTTTAGGATTTTAAACAATTCTTTGGTGTTAGATTTGGCTTGTTCGATACGTTTGTTGTATGTGTCTTTCTTTGCCTGGAATATAGCTTCCTTGTAGTTAAGGGTGGCCAGGAGTACGCGTGATTTGTTAGCTGGCGAGTGATTGCTTCTCCAGTGGGATTCTGCAATTCGTTTTTCTTTGCGCAGGGCTCTGAGATGGGGTGTAAACCAAGAGTTTAGGTGGGCTCGAGGTTTAGATTTTCTCAGTTTCGAGGGTGCGATGGTGTCTAAGGCTATAAGCATGGCCTGGTTGAATGTGTCGACCAAGGCCGTAGGGTCAGAGCATGAGGGATCCCGGTCATTGAGAGCTGGAAGGAGGAGGGGGAGGAGTCTATCGCAGGTAATGTTGCGTTTGTTACGGGTGGCCATAGCCGGGGCAATGTTGTGAGGGAGGCTGATAGGTTTGGACTCAATATTGAATGTAATTAAGTTGTGGTCTGTCCAGGCACACTGTTGGTTAGAGGTGATGTTGATGGGACAGTTGAGGGCGGCTAGCCAGTCAAGGGTTCTGCCCTTGTTGTGGGTGGGTTGGTTTAGGAACTGAGTGAATCCAGCATTAGTGAGGATGTTGTCAATAGACGAAGCAGCAGTGTCCTTGGGGTCGTGGAGGCCTAAGTTAAAATCCCCCAGTATCAAGACCTGGGAGATAGCTTTGGTGTTGTGTGTGAAGACGTTAGAGAGGTCCTCCGCGAAGGTGGATAGTGGGCCAGGTGGCCGGTAGAGTAGATGGAAGGTGATAGAATGGTTAGGTGTGACAGCTAGTTTAGCTGTCAGTGCTTCCAGAGTGGAGGCGTGATGTGTGGCTGAGAGGTGGAAGTTCAGAGCGTTTTTGTGGATGATGGCGATGCCACCTCCTTTAGATTGGATGGAATTACGGTCATGTCTGATAATGTTGTAGCCTGGAGGGATAGCGAGGGAGAGAAGAGGACCTGAAGCTAGGTGGAGCCAGGTTTCAGTGATTGCTATAAAGTCGAGGTCAAGGTTGATGATCAAGTCAGCTACTTCTAGGGCGTGAGCCGGGAGTGATCTGGCGTTGATTAGCGCGCCTTTGATATTGTTTGAGTTAGGGGAGTTGGAGGATGGTGGTAGATTAGGTGAAAGTGTAGGTGGTGACAAAGGGAGAGGCAGTTTGATGCGGTGAGCTAAATGATGGGAAGCGTGGGTAAAACGCGAGCCAAGTCTAGCATTTCTCAAGGAGATAGAGCAGGGTAGGTTAGGTGAAGGTCTGGTGGCGAAGTGCTGGATCCAGAGGGCTGGGTTGTTGAGATAGGGGTTGGTGTGGTGAGCGTAGGATGGCATAGTAGAGGTGTGATGCAAGTAAGAGTGGTAGATAGAGGTGGTGGTAAGGTATAGTGCAGTGCAGCCAAAGTGCAGTATAAGGAGGAGAAGGGAGGGCAGCAGTCTGGTAAGTAGGATACTGAAAGAGTACAGAGGAGAGTTTGCAGTAGTTAGACTGTTGGAGGGGGGCATGTTGACCTAGTAGAGTCTAAGCGCGCGTGGTCTGGTAAGGAACGTGAGGGCGACCATATGACACTTACACAGTTGCAGTGGTCCGTTAGCGACCATAGGCACAACACAATTGCAGTGGTCAGTTAGCGACCATAAGGCACAACACAATAGCAGTGGTCAGTAAGCGACCATAAGGCACAACACAATTGCAGTGGTCAGTTAGCGACCATAAGGCACAACACAATTGCAGTGGTCAGTTAGCGACCATAAGGCACAACACAATAGCAGTGGTCCGTAAGCGACCATAAGGCACAACACAATTGCAGTGGTCAGTTAGCGACCATAAGGCACAACACAATTGCAGTGGTCAGTTAGCGACCATAAGGCACAACACAATAGCAGTGGTCAGTTAGCGACCATAAGGCACAACACAATAGCAGTGGTCCGTAAGCGACCATAAGGCACAACACAGTTGCAGTGGACCGTTAGCGAACGAAGGGCACAGCCAAATAGCAGTCATGAGGCATAAAGCACTGGGGGCTGAAAATGACTGTACTATTAAGAGGTGGCAGCAGTAACGCATAGAGGCGGCGGAGTTGGAGGCATAAGCGTATGTAGCAAACAGTTATCGAAGGTGAAAGAAACCGAGTTCAAATGTTTATGATTGCGGAGTAGCAGAAGACATACCAGAAAGCACAATAGTGTAGACTGAGGGTATCCCCTCTACTCGCAATGGATTAAAGGTCCGAGTAGACACTGGCTCCGAGGCTCCGGAGGCGAACAGGGGGCAAACAGGGGCCTTAGTGCGGGCCTTTGTTGAGAGGCCGGCGTTCCCGCCTGCCGGCGGAGGGGATAATCATGAATGGGGAGGTCAACAGCTGATTCGTGCGGCCAGCGCCTCACTCTGGTGCCGCGATGCGCCCGCCATTGCTGGGCCAGGCGGAAGAAACCGACGAAGTCAGTCGATTCTCAAGAAGCGTTGCGCCTCAGAACTCGACGTACAACTGGAAAACAATAAATGTGCACGATGGGCATACCTGACTGTGATATGAGGCAACCCTCGCCCTTGAGGGAATTCGATGAGGCAGGGTGATCTGAAGCACGGCCGAACCGTGTGTAGCTGGAGATGCTCCTCGGCTCAGGAGGCTAGTGCTCCCGCCCTCCTCCGTGGTGTGCTGCTGCGGCTAGAACGGTGAGGGCAGAGTTCGTGGCCCCTGGCTCCTGTGGCTCCGAACAGGCTCTCAACAGGCCTTCGTAGGGCCGCCGGCACATCCGCCTGCCGGCGGATGTAATGCACAGGATAAGCGAGGCTTAGCCTCGTTGTGGCGCCGCGATGCGCCCGGCATGCGGGGGTCAGGCAGGAAGTAGGACAAGGCCAGGCAGGCCTTCGTTGCAGCTTACCAGCTGTTGCGGTTTGCAGCGATGGGGAAAGGGCTCCTGCCCTCTTCCCTTGGATGGGGCGACGAAGTTTACTTTTTACTAATGGAATGTTTATTTAGGGCTTGTATTGCTTGACAAGGTTATAGCGCGCGCAACTAGCAGGCGAGCGCGTAGGGCATTGGCGGAGCACATCCGCGGGGAAGACGAGACGGGACTTTCGTTCCGGTGTCGATTCCCTCGTTAGGAGGCACTGCGGACACGGAAGTTCGCAACGGCGCGACGGGACCTCGGGAGTTCCGGCGCCATTGCGAACTTGCGTGTCAGGAGGCGAAGTCCGAGTACGGAACTCCACGGAGCTCTCACGGAGATATTTTCAAACCCCGACGCTCAGAAGGCTCCGTCGTTCGGGGCGGGCAGCCGTGTGTGCAGTGAGGAGGCACTGGCTCATCTCCTAGCCTTGAGCGCCACCTAGTGGCTGAAACTGGTACCGCAGGCAGGGAAACCTGCTCAAAGAGTGTAAGTTGCGAAGTCAGCACAAGCACATTAACCCTTCATTCTGCCACTGGGGAGGAGGTGAAAGAGGCTACAGCCTCTGCTTGACGGGCTCAGTCCCAGGTAAGACTGCTATTACTACGAGGACTCGCCTAGCTTCTTGATACATATATTTGACGGGGGCAGCCCAAGCAAACTGCACAAGGCACCTTGATAGTGTTACCGAGTCGGTAAAAACATGAGCGACTACACTGACGACTCTGACGGCCCTCATGTCAGTGGACGCCGTATGAGCGAGGCAGTACAGATGCTGCAGAGTGCCGAAAGGCCCCGGGAAGAGAGGGGCATTTTGCGAAGCCTGGCGGCTTTGTCCCAGAGTAAGGCTCGCAAGAAGAGAGGGGGAAGCAAACATAAAACCCGCAGAGGCCGTAGCGCCCAGACCCCCCCCGGGTTCACTCCACAGATCAGGGAAAAGGAAGGAGAGATCCCACGAGAGACGGGGCACTAGCTCGAGCGAGTCGGACGACGACTACTGCAAGAGCTGCTCAAGATCTGAGTTTTACACCTCCTCAGAAGACTAGACCTCCCCGGAAGAGGGAAAGGCAGGAGGGAAGAGGAGGATCTTCTCAAGGAGGAGTTCGATCCCGATGAGCTTATTCACCCCAGGTCCAATGAATGGGACCCTCCGGAGAAGATCGCAGAATATCTTAGACGGCGCCTGCGGGCACCGTTAAGTAAACAAGCCAGATCTAAATTGAAGTCAGAATGTCCAAGACCGAGGGTCCCGGACGGGGTAGCGGAGACCCCGGAAATTGACGAGAGAATCCTGACATTCCTGGGCCGGTATGGCAGGGACGTGAAGAGGGGCATCGACAGATCCTGGCGGTCCTGTCAGGACAAGGTGCTAGACATGCTAGGACCGGTCACCAAGATCTGGCAGCTGGCCGAGGAGGCGAAGGCCAAGAAAGAGCCCATGGACCCGGGCATTATATCTGGCTGGGCTCAGAGGATTATCTGCCTGCTCGGTAACACGAATACAGCGTTAGCAACCGAAAGGAGAAGGTCAATCCTAATGAAACTGGACTCCAGGCTAGGGGAGATGGCGACATCCGAGCAGGCCACAGCCGCGAGAGGCAAGCTCTTCGGGGACTTGTTCATCAAGGACATGGCGAAATTCGCCAGTACTTATGTATCAATGGACAGGGCCCAATCTTCCCTGAAGAAGATTTTCGGTCGAAGAGTTTTCGACAGGGCTGGAGGAGGAAGGGGCTGCTCATCCAGCCGTGGCCAGTACAGAGGGTCCTACAAGGACAGAGCTTGGAGACAGGAAGACCGGCGGTCCAACCCCTTCTTCCCTTCTAGGGGAAGAGGCAGGGGTAGAGCTTGGAGGAACAACGGCAGGCAACAGCACCAAAGTAACTCAGGTGAGAGATGTGGAAGTCATAGAAAGGTCAGATGCAAGTATTCCTCCAGTAGGAGGGAGAGTGAAATTGTATGTCGAAATATGGGAAGAGTTGTCTTCAGATGCTTGGATAAGGCAGACCGTAAGAGGGTTTCCGTTAGAATTTTGGCAAGAGCCGTATCAGGAAGTGTGGCCGAGGCAGATAAAATTCAGCAGAGAAGACGAGGACCTTCTAGACAAGGAGGTAGAATTGCTAAGGGCGAAGAATGCAATCGGTCCAGCTTCAGAAGGTCCAGGGGGTTTCGTAAGCAATCTGTTTTTGGTCAAAAAGAGACACAAGGTCAGACCAGTGATAAACCTGAGGGGTTTGAATTACTTTCTGGTGTACAGACATTTCAAGATGGAAGGCATCCATCTTCTAAGGGATGTTCTCCAGCAAGGAGACTGGTTAGCAAGGATAGACCTCAGGGATGCGTATCTAACGATTCCAATCCGGCCAGAACAGACAAAACTCCTTCAGTTCCTTTGGAAGGGACGGAAGTGGGAGTTCAAATGTCTCCCCTTTGGGCTAGCGGCAGCGCCATGATGTTTCACCAAACTTTTGAGACCATGGTGGCACACCTGAGAGAGCAGGGGATCAGGCTGATTATTTACCTGGACGACATATGTCTAATGTGCCAGGACAAGGAAGTTCTAGTTCGGCAGGTCCTGTTAGCCACGGGGTTACTACAGCAGCTGGGATTCCTGATAAACTGGGAGAAATCACTGTTCGAACCAGCCCAGGATATAGAATTTCTGGGGTTCAGCTTAGAGACGACGCAGGGCATTCTCAAATTACCGCTAGTCAAAGTCAACTCAGTCAAGAGGGAGATCAAAGGGATGATAGCGAAGCAGGAAGTTTCCCTGAGGGAAATAGCGAGACTTATAGGACGTCTGTCATCATCGATACAGGCGATATTTCCAGGGCCTCTGCATTACAGAGCGTTGCAGAGGTTGAAGATCAGCCATCTCAGGAGAGGCTTTTCTTACGAACAGAAAGTGAGGCTATCACAGGAAGCGAACCTGGAGCTAGAAAGGTGGTACTGCCACATGGAAGCCTGGAATGGCCGGGCGATATTTGTCTCATCCCCGGACCTGGTGATAGAGTCCGACGCCAGTCGTTGGGGATGGGGAGCCAGATGTGGAGATCAGTCGACAGGAGGGAGATGGTCGAGAGAGGAGTTGGGTCTCCACATCAATTGCCTGGAGCTTCTAGCGGGCTCCTACGCGATTCAGTGCTGGACACAGAAAGGTGCGAAATCGTCCATTCTCTTGAAGATGGACAACGTTTCGGCAGTCAGATACATAAATCGGCTGGGCGGAACAAGGTCGCAGAAGCTGACGGAGATGGCCAAGGAGTTTTGGCAGATCTGCCTCCAAAAGGGAATAAACGTGAGAGCGGAACATTTGCCGGGGGAGCTCAATCTGGTAGCAGATTGGAACTCAAGATACCTGAGGGATTCCAGCGGCTGGCAGCTGGACGACTCAGTATTCCAGGAGATAATGCGTCGCAGGGGTCCCTGTCAGACGGATCTCTTCGCTTCCAGGCTGAACAGGAAGCTCTCCAGATTTTACAGTTGGAGGCCGGATCCGGAAGCGACAGCGACAGACGCTTTTCTCCAGGTCTGGGGACCAGCAAGGGAATACGCGTTTCCCCCGTTCTCCTTGATAGCGCGCTCAGTTGCGCAGGTCAGACGTCAGCTAGCAACAGTGATCCTGATAACGCCAGACTGGAGAGGTCAAGCTTGGTTTCTGGATCTTCTAGAACTGTTGTTCGAAGCTCCTATCCGGCTGCCAGCCAGGGAGGATATATTGGTAAATCCGGCAGGAGAGATTCATCCATTGGTCAGGTCAGGGAGCTTGAGTCTTCTGGCTTGGGCGATTTCAGGGAGAACTGGTCTAAGCCAGGACTTTCAGGCACAGCTCAGGAATTCATCAGGGAGTCTTGGGCTCCGGCGACAGGAAAGGCATATAGAGTGGCATGGCATAGATGGAGTGATTGGTGTCTGGAGAGACAGGTTGATCCCGTATATACAGATGTAGTACACATAGTGAATTTTTTAGCAGCGCAGGCAGCACAGGCGAAGGCTTACAGGACCATTAATAATTATAGGTCAGCGATTTCAGCAGGCATGTGTACATAGAGAATAAGCCTGTAGGCGAGCATCCCTTGGTGTGTAGGCTTCTGAAGGGCACCAGGTGTATGAGACCTCCCGCTCCCAGATACTCTCGTTTGTGGGATGTGAGTATAGTATTAAGGATGTTTGAAAGTTGGCCGGACAATGAATTCTTGTCTCGGAAAGAATTGTGGGCCAAGTTAACTACCCTTCTGTGTCTTATTTCTTGTAAAAGGGTCTCGGACGTGAGAGCTTTAGAAGCGAACAGAAAATCTTTTTCACCTTCAGGGGTAGTATTTTTCATAGCGAGGAGAACAAAGACGAATATTAAATCTGTGGAGTACATGGCCTTTCCGGACAAGCCTAAGTTGTGTCCAGTTAGGTGCTTGAAAGTGTACGAACAAAAAGCGAATGAAGTGAGACCTGCGGGAGTAAGTCAACTACTGATAGCGATTAGGAAACCTTTTAGAGCAGTAGCATCAGCCACCTTATCTAGATGGGTCAGGTGGTGCATGGCCGAGGCAGGGGTATACGTACGGCAGTTCGGAGCACATTCTACACGAGGTGCTATGGCATCGTCTGCCTTTTTGGCAGGGGCTCGTCTGGAGGATGTCCTAAAGTCGGCAGACTGGTCTAATGAGGAGACCTTTAAGAATTTCTATTTTGGACCAGTGGAGCGAGTAGCATCGTTGGTGGTAGGTAAGCTTTAAACGAGGATAATCTGAGCCTCCGAGTCTTGACATAGAATACAGATTTTCCACACATTCGTTACAGAAAGTCATGATTCTATTAAAGACTCAGAGGCGAAAGATTATTCCACCCAATTTCAATCGCTGTTATGTAAGTTATGTTGTCATGTTTGTAAATAATGCAATCTTGTTTGGAAATAATGCAATCTTGTCTTGTGATAATAATGGTATTGCTATGCGATTGCCCACCCGTCCATGATGGGATTTCTAACGGCTTATATTTGTTTCAGGAGCGGAACAGAAAGCGACAACTTGAGAAGATTAACTGGAATTAAGTCGCCTACCGGTTGGGGCGCGAGTTTATCAGTTCAGCGAAAGAAAGAGGAAGAACTTTGGGGTTGTTGGATATTATAAGGGAGAAGTGATGCTGATTGGAGGAGAGGATCACGTGTTTTTCTTACAACCTATGGAAAACGACCTACAAAATTGCTGGGTTCTGTTGATATTTGAAGTTTTTTGCCATTGTTTTCCATGTTTATTGGTTTGTAATTGTTGCTGCTCGAGTTAGTAAAGAGAAGTCAGAGCATAATCTTTCGCCTCCGAGTCTTTAATAGAATCATGACTTTCTGTAATGAATGTGTGGAAAATCTGTATTAATCTTTGCAGCCACTGTGTTTTAAACAGTCACTGGTCCTTTTTTTCTTTCTCTTCTAACGTTTACATGTTGCAGTCGTGACATTTGTGAAATGTGTGACATTTTCCTTGGCTTGCTGCAATGCGAAATATTGCATAAAAATGAGTCACCCTAAATGTGTGACACTTGGTAGATCTCATGACAGATTGTGTCAATCATGTAGCACAACATTTTAATTTAAACTTTAAATTTGCCAGGATTTGGATGCTATGGAGCTTCCTTAAATCCAACAGTTTTCATATGTAAGGCTGTGTACTATGCGCTAAAATGCCATTCGCCACAATGTTGATAAACAGGTTTGATGATCTACAAAAAGATTTTGTATAGTTGGCTCGCCTAGATATCCGGGCTAGCTATACTCAAAAGTATTCCCTATAAAGATGTTCAAGTAAAATCTCTACTGGAGTTCCCAAAATGAACTCGCTTTTTGAATGCCAACAAAAAAATAATAAGTAGCCCTTTCCGTTTTAAGTACAGACTTTTCAGACTTCCACGTTGAACTGTACCAGTACGACCGAGTTACTTTCTGAAATGTTGCCGCCGCTGTAGGCTAAAGTTGAGGGCATGCTGGCCCTATTTTTGTTTGTTTAACTACATTTCCCAATGTCGCGTTCTACCAGACCCTCAAATGAAGCAAGGGAAAGATATAGGAAGCAGCCAGTAAGGTATGTGAGACTACTTCCTCGTCCCAGTCACCTCACCCACTGTACCCAGTCAACGCGACTATGTTTAAACGCTGAATACGTTGCCTTAACGTCGAACGTATTATTATTTAGTTTAACCTTTACCTCAGCTCTCACCATCTTATTCTGAAGTGGGATATTTTGTGATGTTCGCGGATGCGACTCTCCATCTCGCAAGGGCTGGAGACCGTTCCATCATGGCCGCCTTATTGGTCTCCAGAGAAGTTAGTCGCGATGCTTCCCGCTCCCTCCGGGTTACTTACAATCGGATCAGATGAGCGAGCGCAAGACCGTGCATGTTCTGTGTCGGCTTCGCTGGAGCGTGACCATTTGAGCGCTCGATAATTAATGTATCCGTTAGGCCGAGACTTCCCTGGAGTTGTAGTGCAGTAAAAGTGCATCCACACGGGGGATCATGGCCGCTGCTACGGACCCGATGCTCGGCCTTCAGGATGAGGCCTCCTGCCCCATCTGCCTGGAGCTTTTCCGGGACCCGGTGTCGGTGGAGTGCGGCCACAGCTTCTGCCGGGCTTGCATCAACCAGAGCTGGCGAGGTCTGCAGTGCAACTTCCCGTGCCCGCACTGCCGCAGGGTGTCCCGCTGGAAGAAACTTCGACCCAACCGGCAGCTGGCAAACATGGCAGAGCTGGCCGAGCAGCTGGCTCGCAGGGAGGCGGGCCGTTGCCCGAAGCACCACGAGCCGCTGCGGCTGTACTGCGAGGATGACCGGCAGGCCCTGTGCCTTGTGTGCCGGGAGTCCTGGAGTCACCGGGCTCACACTGTGGTGCCTGTGGAGGAGAGCACCGATGAGTACAAGGTAACTTAATTGCAAGAAAAGCCACGTGCAAGCTGCTAGCTGGTGCACTTTGGCTCTCTGCAATGTGCTATGTTTTAGACAGATGCACTGATGGAGGGAAATAAAGATGCACGTTTTGAACTGCTGGTGTGTATTGTTCAAACGGGCCACACCACTACCAATTTGTGCTATTGAAGAGTCCGATATGGTGCGCTGTCTGGAGAACTGGAAGTCATGATGCCACACGAGGGGTGTTTATGCTCTGCTCGTTGCTTACAGTTTTTACTGTAACTTTTACTCGTGAGGATAGCTCGGGGGCAAAGCGCTCGCCTTGGAAGTAAGATGATGCGGAGCAGCACATGTTTGATCCCTGGGTCCACGCTTAAAAACTTCTGAGTATTAAGTGCGTTATAACTAACCAATTACTGGCCCGTGTGTTTTAAAAGGGCCATGGATGTTGGGCGGCGAGGGGGGGGGTCTAAGCAGGGTCCTATACCATGTTAAGTAAGGGTGTTTTATACCGTGACAAATGCCACCTCAACAGTCTCTAAGCCACTGGCTTGCCTGGAAAAATGTGTCTCTTGTCCCTTCGTCCTATCCAGACTTTTGTCCGTGGGACAAAAGGGAAGACCTGGACAAGATAGAGTGAAGAATGCTGGTCCTTATGAGTGGAGTGAACAGAGGGGAGTGGAGTATGGTAATCGTATGAATGCGTTTGGATGCTTTGGGTGGACCACGTGCCAGTTATGAAGAAGGTTTAAGATGTATTCTTGGGTTTCGTTCGTCAATTTTAAGGGTTAATGTTCTTCCAGTGTTTTATTGTGAGGGATCAAGTCCTCAAACCACCTTGGGGAGGATGCAGGTGCTGTTCTATCAGTGTTCTAGGAGATGGTACAAGCCTGCGGTTACAAGGACTTGTTGAATATGGAATCAGCAAGGTTATGGCTGATGGCTATAGTCCGCTATAGGGACTGTAATCGGGGAGGGAGTATATAATAAGAATGAGTGAGTTCAATGGGTTATCTTGTTAAGTGGGAATAACAGAAATTTAACACCTGTGCTATGTTATTCAGGTTGATCCTTAATAAGTTACCACATTTTCTATTCATGCAGTGATCTTTTGAAGGTTGTCCTGAGATGGCGAATGTGTAAGACGACAAATCTTTTAAATTTAATAGGTTTATTGTGGTCTGGCCTGAACTAACCTGGGGTTGTTCTTGCTTTGGGTCTAGCAAGCCGGTATGTGGTGTCCTACCTTGTTACGTTGATCATCATGTTCACCTGTAGTTTTATGAGTACATGCCTGGTTCATGTAATCTTGTAAAAAAACAAATGAAGGCAGGAGTTGGTGATTATGCCAAGTGTAGTTTTGTGTGAAATGCTTAAGGACATGCACCCTGCCGATGGCTCATTAGTGGGCACCCTCTGCACTTCCACTGTTTTTGTAAACCCGAAAGCATAGCTTCAAGTTAACATTCCTTTTTTAGATTTGGGAACAAAATGCAGAGATCCTAGCAGACCAACATCGCATAACATAACACTGTACCATTCCAAAACCTAAGAGCATAGCATTTGACAGCAGAGCCGTAGCTTGGAACTATAATGTAAACCCGGTGGGACAGCACTGCAAATGTAGCATTTCCCAAATAAAATATTGGAGTGGGTGTGCCTCCTCCGCTAAATGCATACAATAACCACTTTCAGGGGCATTTCAGCACCCACACGCGGGTACGTTTATTTTTTATTTAAACGTGTATGGTGATGGGGGGGCTTGTGTGAATGATAGTGAATGCCGTGTGTTCGTTTTGTTGAGCTGATTTTGGTGAGCGGAAGGAGGGCTTTGTTGCATAATCCACCTGCCAAAATAAGCTCTCCTTCTGAGGCTTTGTGTGTGTGTGTGTGTGTGTGTGTATATATATATATATATATATATATATATATATTTTTTTTTTTTAAACATTTTTTTTACTGGATATCTTTCCTAGATGTCTAGTCAAAAATACCACGCTTTCTTACTTGGGGAGGCCCTCCAGCGCCTTGCATACACACTCAATCATGTTGATTGTGTTAGGTTTTGTGGGGCCAAGGGGACAGGGATGGTATCTTTTTAAGGGACATCTATCATAGATGTCCAGTAAAAGAGATCATACCTGCCTCTGGCTCCCCCAGCGCCAATTGCAAAGTGTTTGGCTTTTTACCCATTAACATTTTTTTTTGTATGCTCTAAAATGCAACATTTTAACACATTTAAAACGAATTCACAGGGGATCCACCTGCCCCTGGATCTCCCTTGATTGGTTCAGGCTCCCTCGCTGCGCTCTGTCGTTTTGGCATATCTGTTGGAAATATTCACCAACTGCCACTGGCCATGGGAGCAGGGTGGGGGGAGCCCAGAGACTGTAGTGAGAGCAGGATGGGCGGGAGCCGTGAGCAGGGATTTGAGAGCCCAGGGTCTGGGGTGGGGTGGGAGAGCACAGGAACTGGGCTAGGAGTGGGGTGAGGGAGTCCACAGATTGTGATGGGAGCACAGGGATTATACTGGAAATAGGGTGTGGTGACGGTGCGCGATAGTTCATAGCCATTTGGACTTGCTGTCCGTTTGGCATTTTTGGGGGGGGCCCTGCCTGCCCACATTTTGCTGGGGGGGGCAGCTTAAAAAGCTGAAAGACCACTGCATAATCTGGATGTAAAATACTCCGATAATTAGTCACTCCAAGCATACGCAGATTGCGTGATAACGCTGTTTGCCTAACCTCACTCGGCGTAGTACCCAAAGCTCATCTAAATCTTTGGGAACAACTCCTAACCGTTCTGATAAATCACAACTGATATTTGTTTCCCAAGTATCCCCCAGCTCCAAAAATGCAGAGATGCAACATGTTGCTGTAGTCTATGGAATTAATTGAAGTTTTCAGCTTTACAGAAATCCAGAACAGTAATTTCCCAACCCATTTCTTTGCTTTAGAACAAAGCAAAAATAAAGAGGTGATGGCTGGAAGGTAGGGATTATTATTAACCTCTGGCGTTGCTCTGGGCCACCCTCCAGACCATCGTTCTTCGCCTGCCAAGCCATTACAGAAGGGTAAAGACCATATGCAAAACCTTGCACCCATCACTTTTTTGTTAGTCTGCTTTAGAACAGCCTTTCTTTGCCAGAACAAAAACATAGTATCATGGCTGAAGATCAGGCTAACTACCCATGTTTCCTGCAGCTTCGTTCTATTCGCTTTAGACAAGAGGCTACTGATCCTCGCTTTCTAGCTCCCAGCCCAGATGTGTCCAGACTACCTTTACTGCGAGGGAAGGTGCTGTCCAGCAACACTTTTTACATGGGAGCAGAAACGTAGACCACCAGACGGGGTAAGATGCAGACTCTGGGGTGGTATGTGAAGACCTAGGTTTGTAGCTGGAAGTTGAGACTATTGATCCTGCTTGCCTCGAGGGGCCACAGTTACAGGAGAAGGGCGGGATAATCGCTCAAATGAGAACAGGCCTTTTTGGATTGGGATGCTACCACTGGGCTGTGGATCAAAGCAGACGTTTTAGGGAGCGCTTTCTCATGGAAACTTTGTCTACGGTTAGATGAATCATGAACGTTTTTTCTGTGGACTCAACTGTTCGGGTTGGAGGATCAGTTTCCAAGGTTAATAAACCAACGGGGTTAGCATAGCTAATCCTGCGCTGCATCTCCCCCTTTCCGCCCATGCAGTCATCTATACTGATGGGCGGGCAGCCTTACGGAATATAATTCAGTGTTTTTCTTTATTCATCTTATACTCTATGCTCTAGTGTTGCACCGGGGGGCTATTAGCGATGCAATGCAATCCAAAGTGGTCCTGTACAATGCACCTCTGCCATTTTGGTAGCCTCGTTGGACATAGCCCTGCAACAAAGGGGGTGATAACTACAGAAGAAGTCTTATTAGTTTAAATTGGTATTTAAAAAAATAAAAAAAAGTTAAGGCTTCTTGCTGCTATTTGCAAGATTTGGTTATGTGGTTATGTATGGTGGTGAGTGATGAAGACAGGAATCTGTTAGTGGTGGCCTGTGGGGGGAGGTATGTTTGGTTTAGTGAGAGAACACCTTTTGGTTCTAGATTGTTCCTGCATCATTCAATAATATGGGTGTCTCTGCGGATAAGTCCTTAACATTCTGGGATGCAGGGAGATCCACCCAAATGATTCAGATCTCCTGCAATCTTGGGCTGTTGTGGTGTTTGCATGCATGTGACATGTTTATGCGAGCATGCAGAGAAGGTTTTCTTTGGTTGATTTAACAGAGAATGTGGGGCCTTTAAGTTGCAGTGGTCTGAGGTGCTTGGGTTTAGGCAACACTTTACAGGTGTCTTGCTTTGAATAGACTGGTTTTTAGTGATTTTCCCGAAGGGAGACAGAGAATCGAGATCGATCTCCTCTGTGGCATTTCCCATTGAAGCTTGCTGTTGCTTCCAAGGACACATCACTGGACGTGTAGTGGAAGCATTTCCTTCTGTTGGATTCCTTGTCTCCTCTATGGAATAGAAAAATGCCACCACATACTCCTCTTGTCCTTCTTGTTGGGTGCACAGTACACCTTCCCTGTTATCGCTCACCCTGCCTGTACTTCATCCTTGTTTGATATTTTGTATTCTCGTGGTAGAGTATGGAGAGAATTTTAAGGTAGACCTTAAATTTGAGCCCATGATGGGGTGTTGCGGTTTCTCTACAGCACAGCTACCAGAACCTAACCTACCCAAATAAAGGGCAGGTGTTCAAAATTCTCTCTGGGTTTGTGTCAGAATTTAACAGTTTTACTCTCATAGCCAGAAGGTTTGCTCCAAACGTTGCAACCTGCCTGCGTATTTTGTAGTGCCTAGCTTTGTTGATAAAGTAGGCTTGATCCATCTAGTTAATCATCCTTCCTCTTTTTGAGAGCTCTTGGTGACAAGCAACAGAGCGCGAAGAGTCTACAGTGTGAGTATACCAGGGAGAGCTTCACCTCTATCCAACGGGAAGTCCCACCCCCTTTGAGACAAGAGAAGCGAGCCTCCTACGATTGTCCCTCCCCCACCACTTAGAGGGAAAGGACCTCTCTGTAGGTTTTGATTGATATTTTATTTCTATCACGCTCATACACAAGTGTTTCAGAGTGCGACCCGGTAGGGAAAGGGAACAGGGGAGAACAAAAACAACAATCTTACTAGGCCCAGTGACATTGAGAACGTGCAAGTGCAGGGTAGAGGGAGAAGGGGGAGAAGTGCATGAAAGGGGGAACAAAAGGCGAGTGCGGAGCGAGAAGGAAAAAAAACAAAAATAATAAATAAAAAGGCAACAAACAATGGGAGTGCAGCCAGCAAGTGGCAAGTGTTGGGTTTATGGCAGCAGGCCGTGTAGGTCTGAAAGTGCAGGAAGAAAAGGGGAGGGCTGTATGGGTACAGATACAGACCCCATTGCAGGGGGTGGCCCGAAGGCAGTGCGTGAGGGTGGCAAGATGAGCAGGTACCTGGGCCCAGAGGACAGAGGGTGGCTAGGTGCATGGTGCCGAGGGAGAGCAGAATCAACGGGAGAGGGGAGGAGAAGGCAGAATCAAAGAGGAAGGTTTTGAGGTGCTTCCAGAACCAGATATGGTTCTCCTCAAGTTTTATAGTGGCAGTGAGGCTGCTCCAGAGGGGGGCCCCAGCCGAAGACGGAGAACTAAAGCTTGTTTCTTTGAGAAACGACTGACCCTGAGGGAGTTAGAGGTAGAGCAGCAGAGTGCTCGAGATGGGAGGTATTTGCGGAGGGATAGCTGAAGGTATGTTGGACCCAGGCCCCAGAAAGCCTTGTGGACAATGCAGGGGGTTTTGAATTTAATCCTTGCATCCACAGGGAGCCAATGGAGAGACTTCAGAGCTGGAGAGATACGATCCCAGGGCTTGAGGCCAAGGACAAGTCTTGCAGTCCTGTTCTGGATAAATTGTAAAGGGCGGGGAGTAGAGGCAGGTAGATTAAGAAAGAGGCTGTTTCAATAGTCCAGCTTAGAGAGAACCAGAGCTTGGGAGACAGTGAGATTCTGGGGGAATGAGAGGAAAGGAAGAATACCTCTGAGGAGGTGCAGTAGGGGGTTTGACTTTTTTGATACATCAGCGATGTGGACTGAGGAGAGTGTGGAATCAAAGGTGACTCCCCCTTAAGAAATAGAGACTGTGATAGGGCCCCCCCCCTAGTTACACCTTTTGAAGGGGATCCAGGGGGTCAAGTGGCACAGCGAGTAGAGCGCTCGCTTTGACATCTGTGCAGAGCCTGCTAACGCAGGTTCGAATCCCGACGGGGCCAAACTCAGCCTTTCATCCTTCCGAGGTCGATAAATGAGCACCACACACCGTGGGTAATAATAAGCAGCGCTCAGATACCCGAGGGTTCGTAGCGCTATATAAGTGCCAAATTATTATTATTAGGCTTTGCAATAAATGCTGCTGAAAGGAAACTAGCAAAAACGTTTGTCTACTGAACTACTTGTCATCGGCACTGCAAGTCTCCTGGGACTCTTGCCAGCTCGTTCCCACTTCCTGGAGGAGGAGGAGGGGCTTAGCGGCGGTCATGTGAGCTGTCACGTGACATTATCCTGCTTGAAAAACCCACCCAGCCACCCTTGAGGCGTTAAGCCCGACTGCGGAGTAAAGGGCACTGCATTTTATATATGAAGAGCTGTTTTGCTGCTGTTTGGCTCTGGGTGGCACTGGTTCTTGGAGGTAAATAGGCAAACGGCTGGTTCAGTAACTGTAGAAGTATGTTTGGACTACTGTTGCATTTAATCTGTCATTGGGGAGGAGAGATAGATTAAGCCTGCTTCTCAAGCCATCGGGCGACTTTGAAGCAGTTGTAATATATCATATATACATTCTACATGAACTTGTGAATTTCGATAAGTATTGTTATATACATTTTAAGCATATTGCTTGCCTATCCACTCACTCTATACATACTAATTTTTATTTTTTGTGTAGAGGAAAGCATATTTCGTTTGAGGAGCTTCTTTTAACATTAATAAGCTTTTAATCAACTATTAACTATACTTCTAGCAAGTAAAATCACTGAAGACAGGAATGCCAGCAATACATTTAACACTAGTCAAAGATGGAACAAGAGTAACTCACACTCCTGTGGTTGATGCCACGGTTACTCCATCAAGGCAGCAAAAGAAACAATCTGTAATTCACATGGTCAACAAGAAAATGGCAAAGCCAAAAGTCCTTTGCTTACCAGAGGATGCACTATTCGTAAATATTGCAGTTTGGGGGCTGCCACTGATATTAGAGGAAGTGAAATGCTCCCAATCAAAGTGATGTCCAATAAACATGCTAATCTCCACAATTTAAACACCCGTTTGGACTTTGAAGTCGATGCTATCAAAAATAATGCCCCAATAATTGAGTGCACAAAAGGTGTAAGCACGATTTCAGACATTACAATGGAAAATGAAAGCAAACCCTGTGAGAACGATATTCAAGATTTAGGCAACAGACTCAGTACAATTGTTGAAAAGTCCCCTGAAGTCTGTACTATAGCTGCTCAACCCAGATAAAGGGAGGCCTATTACAACACGCACATAACTGGTCAAGTAGATGAGGATGATCTCATTTTTATGAACCAGTCTGGGATGTCCTCAAGTGAAGAATAATGTGGTCTTTGTACATTCCAGCAGGTGATCTCATGCAGGTTGATGATTTGTCACCAATTAGGATGCAAAACTCAAGCAATCGGGTACCAACAGAGGTGTCTGATGGAGTATATGATTCTCAAATTTTGACAAATAAGAGTCCTCGGATTGCTCATGACTCCTCTCTAGGCTCTGACAAAGACCTCCCTATAAGTCCCTCATCATTTGTCCTACCCAATCCAAGACAAGTAAAAAAAATCTTGAAGGACATATTGTCATAGGACGTAGTAATACTCACTTGGAGGAAAGTGTTGTACAGGGTGAAATGAGCTCAACCCTTTTGACAATGAACTCGGCCATACTATCTTTGGCTAAATTATATGAAGCCATGGATGCAAAAATTAATACTGTTGACCAAATTAACAGATAAAATTACTGAAAGAGAGGATGTGACCAATCCTAGAACCTGTGAACCACAATTTGAGATCTTTGGGCACTGTTGTACAGAGTCGCAAACGGATTACCTGATTACCACTGGCAACCAAAGACAAGTGCAGTCCAGTCACTTTGTTTTTGGTAAATGCAAAGTTGTAACAAATGGGAGCTTAGAGTTGGAGTCAGAACTACAGATTGACTCCAATAGTGAGGACTTGAAGAATACAGCGTCCGGCTCAATTGTTGTAACATCTGAAGACGACTCTAATAATGTAGGAAGCCAACCAGAGCTAATTGATGCCTTAACAAGAAAATTGCCAGATATTTCTCTTAATAGTAAAAAAGCTGATCTCACTAAAAAAAAGAAAATTAATAAATTACGAGCAAAGCCAAGACGATTTTTAAAAATGACCAAAAGAAACACGATGAGGCTTTGGAGATAGTGAAACATGATGGTGGTAAACAAGGGGAACCCTTATCCAGGTTATGTTACAAACTCTTGGATGATTTAGTGGCTGCAAGTGAGGAGGTCAAAGTGGTGAACTAGGGAATATTTTCATTTGGGGTATGTCATAAACCTGTGAATGATCTGGCGATCGTAAGTGAGGAGGCCAGAGTGAAGGAAGGCACCCAACTGAAGTCATCTCTTGTTAACTTGTCCTCGGTTGTACAACCAGAGCATAATGGACGTGGGCAGATTGATACACAGATGCGTGAGGAAATAAACAAGACCATTCAACAGTATATCATAGAAAGACAATTGGAACTTTGTAAACAGGCAACAGAGCAGACACATTCACTGCCTTGGAAATCCAAGCCTGCCCCTATGCCTATCTCTCACAACAATGAAAGAGATCTGACAAAGGCAGGGAGACTGTCTCAAGGAGGTGGCAAGAAAGTTCAAACCCTGCTCGTTTACCATCCTCAAAACCTAAAGTAATGGGTCAGAACAAGTATCCTGGCTTTATCTATCTTAACCGCGCATGCATTCTTAACATCTGCAAAGAAATACCTAAATTGAGGAATACAATATCCTCTGATATTGACAGAGTGGAATTCTTGAATGACAAAGATCTGTCAAAGTCAAGGATTACTCTTCGTTCGATAGTTTTGGCCGATTTAGTATGGGAGGCCAGAAATGCATTCTTTCAAATGGGCTTTAACATCTACAGAGAAGAGTGTCAGGAAGTAGGAGGTGAAAGAATGGATTCAAGGAAATGGGTTCCACACATCTTTGGATCAAATAACAAAAGTCAAACCATTCATGAAAATGAAAGACTTGACCGTGCATAACAATCCGTTACCAAAGAAAAAAACAACCTTGTATGCTGGAATACCTGGGGTTTCAAACATTTTGTCAATACTACCTGCTCAAATCTCGATGAATTTGATATTGTTGTATTACAGGAAACCTGGTTGGTTGATTCACCTATTTGGAATGGATATGATATAGTGCTAGAGCCTGCAATTGTGCCACCAAGAGGAAGGCCTATGGCCCGTCTACTTGTTGCCATAAGGAAATCTAAATGTTTCAAAATCACAAACTTAAACTCTGGCACGCCCTTTATTCAATTTATTAAATTGTCAAGCAAGACGCATATTTTCTTGCTAGTCAACATCTACTGGGGGAAAGCCCACTTGTCAGCAGAATGTTTCTTTGACCATCTGGTGGAAAAAATTCTGCAAATTGCACTCGAAAAAAAAAATCTTTGTGCTAATAATGGGAGACATTAATCTGCATTTGTTGTCCCAAAAAAAGGGAAAAATAACGCATGATGAAACCGGATGGAATCAATGCATGGAAAATATGCAACTGGTTATGGTTAATGGTGCAGTGGAGGGTGACACTCCCTTTGTTAGTATATGGCATAATGGACTATTTGAGGCTACTATTGACTACATTTTTGTAAACAAAGCAATGATGAACATGATCCAGTCTCTGAATATAAGACCGAACACCAAAAGTGATCATCACCAACTTTGTTTAAAGTGGGAATTGGAGATTGAACCATCGGTAAAGCATGGGGGAACTTACAAAGGCAATATAATTGCCAACAACGCAAGGAATCGATTGAAACGGTCTGACTCTGTAATGCGTTTTGATAATCATCTGTCTTTCAATTCAGGGAGGGACTATGTTTCCTCAATGCTTCAATATGTCTCAATTAAAAAAATCTGGCCAAGGCCAAAGCTATAAACATACACACACATTTGATATAGAGGTGAAAGATAAAAAATCAGAGTTACGTCATCAAATTTGCATGTTAAAGCAATTACCCAAGGAGGAAAGAATGTTAAAAACTAAGCAACTCCGTACGAAATATAAGAATTGGCAAAAAGGAAGGAAAGCATTGTGCCTTCAGAGAGACAGTGAATTTATGTTAGGAAAGATTGCTTCCAAATGAACAGCTGAAATATGGGGAGTATTAAATGAAGCTACATATAAGGACCAAAATTCTATTCAGGTAAATTCCATTTCAGCTGAAACGTGGTGTACGTAGATATATCAATCCTCTTCAAGAGATAGTCAATCTTCCCTTGGAAGAGAAAGTAAAAACTGGAATCATCTATTCACATTTGACCGGGATGGCATAGTAATGCATATAGCAAAACTTAGTTGTTCGAGAGCTGTGGGTCCTGACAGACTTAGTAACAAGATGCTTAAGGAGAATCCCAACATATGGTCAAGCATTCTTACACATATATTTAAAGAAGTAATGAGAACTGGGGTTGTGCCTCCCTCATGGAGAAAGTCCATCGTTTTACCGTTATATAAAAAAGGTAACGGATTTGATCCGGCCTCTTACAGGCCTATAGCTATCCTCGACTGCCCGGGAAACATTTTTGCACGCCTAGTACTTCGCAAATTTAATGTGTGGCTTGATGATAAGGGATTAAGAGATCCATGTCAAACGGGATTCGTTAAGGGTCTAGGCACAGGGATCAATTTGTTATGTGTAAATGCAATCATCGCTAAGTATGCCAAACTAAAATCTCCTTTACATGTGGCTTTTGTAGATTTTAGAACCGCTTTTGATGCGGTTTCCAAGGAACTTCTCTTTATGAAGTTAATGAAAAACAACTGCCCCTGGAACCGTCTCAGGTGGATCATTGATCTACATTCTCAATCCACACTGCAAATTAGATTATCCAACGATGGGAGTTTATCCGACCCGATATTCAGTTTTAGAGGTCTCAAGCAAGGATGTATTCTTGCATCATCTATTTTGAATTTTTTCATCCTTGACATTGGTAAAGACCTTTATGACATCACAGCTGACTCCCCGAAGTTGGGCTCGTGTGAGGTTAAATGGTTGCTATATGACGACAACCTTTTGTTGTTATCCAGAACGCCAATGGATCTTAGAAATATGCTTTGTGCTGTGGAAAAATATGCAATACATAATAGTCATTTTGTTAACACCAAGAAAACTCAAGTGATCCAATTTGGCAGTTGTAAGCAAAGAACTAAAAACATTGAGTGGAAATTGTATGGAGAGACTGTTGAAACTGTGAGATTTTCCCCTTACTATTCCAGTCTACATCGAAAATGGAACAATCTGATATCCCAAGCAAAAATCATCAGAGGTAAATATTGTAAGTTTACCATTGCTCCTCTTCTAGTTTTCTATAAACAAAAAGCTATGCCAATTGTGTTATATGGAGCTGAAACCAAACCAATTCAAAACAGTTGTTTTTGGGATAAAAATGAGGGGTTCTACTGGAGAACTTTGTTATGCTTACTTTCCGTTCCTGTTGCCCTAATAAGGCACGAGTTGGGGTTAATATCTTTATATGCGAACTATAAATGGAAAGTGTGTATATTTTATAGAAAATGTGTCCTAAAGTAAAATAGAAATGGTCTTGTTGTACAATTGGCTCATTATATACAAAACTCTAATGATGTCTACACTCTTCAATGGAAACTACAGGTGCAGAAAATTATGCAAATTGCTGGCATAACTGACAACCTACTTATCCATAACCCGGACAAGGCTAAATGTAAAAAGTGGGAGATGGATTAGATAGAAAATAGAGAAAAGTAGAAAAGTTTTGCTCAAAATCCATTTGCCCTTAAAGCTTATGGTAATACTGAATTGTATCTCTTAAAAACTCCTAGCACTATCCATCGCACCGGCCTTATTCGATTAACAGCTAAATGGGCCAAGGATACAGTGGCGACCATTACATGCCGGTTCTATAATATTGAGGATGAATCCTTAGAGCACATCTTTACAAAATGTGATGTGTTAAAGCATTTAAGAATTAAGCACTTTAAAACCCTATTTGAATGTAAACTACACATAGGTCCAGAAGATCTATGGAAGTATATATTCAAAATCAGTGGGGTATGCGTCGATACATTTTTTAAATTAGATAAAACTTGGTAGAGATGATGTGGATAACAAAAAGGAAACGTTCTAATAGTGGTAAAATGGTCAATAAGATGTCAATGGTGTAAAGTTTTCTTATTGAGATTTTGACCTGGCTATTTAGAAAATTTAGGAAAAGTATTGTTTTTATATTTTTGTAATTATTACATTTGTAATAATTGGTAAATTGTATCTTTAATAAATGTAAAGATGTAATTATCATGTTTTGAAAGGTTGAGTTTCTCAACCATATCAAATAAATAAAGAATAATTTAAAAAAATAATCCTATATGCCCTTTACGCGTGGATAACTTGGCTTCTTGCCTTGCATGTGCCCAAGGCGAAGGAGGGCTGAGTATAGTAGCCACCTGGGTGAGCGTTCCTGAGGCAACCAATTAGAGGATTCAGTAGGCACCACAGAGTGTAACTGTGTTAAGGAGGCCAAAAGGGGGTGTGGCCAGCGAGGGAGTAAGAACGCCAGTGTCAGCTGGCAGGACAGCAGCATGCACCCATGGGGTGCAGCTGCTGACCGGAGCAGCTTCTAGAACCTGCATGAGCGAGTACGAAGATCCTGAGAGGGCAGACACAGAGCAGAGCTGAAATGTAGCATAAGCTACTCCACGCAGATCGAGCTGCAAAACAGGGAACAGAACCTCAGAAGGCAGACGACTGAGCCCATCTGAAATGTTGCATAAATTACTTTACAGCAACCAAGGACCAGGGAGAGACCCAGACAGCAGACGCAAAGCCCAGTTGAAATGTTGTGTAAACGGCTCCTACGGCCGAAGAACCGACCATGCTCCGCGCTCTTCCCGAGGAGCACCACTCCGTGTAGACGGGTACACAGTGACTCAAGTGGAAATGGAGGCATTGTGAAATGGAGAGAGGGGGAAAAGAACACTGTGTGTGGGGGCCGGGGGTGAGGCAGACCCCGGGGTGGGGGAGAAAAAAAGAAAACACTTAACGGGGGCAGAGAAAATCCTACAGTGGTAAGAGACAGAGCGCAAGAGACCTGGACTGGAACAGCTGAGTAGAATCCCAGCACGTAACAACTATGGACAAAGGCCTTTACTGAAAGGGACACTGGGTTGGTAGTTGGAAGCCAGCAGCCATCTCCTCCTACAGTTAATAGTAACTCCCTGTTGTTTTTCTGTTTTCTTTTATGGATGTGGAAAGTGGTTGGGTTAGAGTAAGATTCTGGACGGAGGACTGGATTATGTCTAGAGCTGATGAGCACCCTTTTGATTTGTTTTATAGAATAGAGTTGCAGAAACAGTATTTTGATCCTGAAAGAAAAATAAATACTTTTGAGCCAATGCCTCGTTTTCTTGAGTCCTGATACTAACCTGCTGCTCCAGCTAGGTATGTGCTCAGGGTCTTGCCCAGGCTGTCACTGTAATGTCAGATTTAAACTGTGTGGTCCTGAACCTGTTTAGGTTCATTTTCCGAGGAGCTTTGCTGGCTACGGAATAATCATGGATTTGACATTAGCTAGCCAGGTCAGTGGGATGCAATGTTGGATTATTTGAATGAGGGTTGATGTTTGCAGACTTGGACTCCTGGTGGCGGACAATTCATTCTTCTATGGAGGAATTGGGAATGGTCAGGTAGTGTAGATGCAGTCTTCTCAGGTGTTGACGTTCTAGCAGATTGATGGGCAGGATTTCTCTGGAGATACTTCCTTGTTGACTGGAGCTGACCATGATCGAACCATCCTGTGTTGTGACTTTGCAAATTCCTTTCACAGTCCTTGGGCATCAGACCAAGCTGGTGGAAGGCGGAGGGCAATCTGGATCACAGAACATCTCATCTATGGCTATTTTAGGAATATTTGCATCTCTTCATTTTAAATATATTACATTTTTGCCTAAATCCCAATAGACAGAACATCTTTATGTAGGCAGCATTTAGCAATACAATCACCAATAGCTGGAGAGAAAAATAACAAACTATAGCAAATGGTGGTCACTATGTTATTCACTGCGATGAGGTGCTCCTTAAAGCCGGTCTTAAAAACTATCTCGTCCAATAACATCTCACGTGTTATAACGCAGCGAGTTGCCAAATGCAACAGTAGCTTTTCGTCCCTGTACAGTTGGTCACTGCTCTGATCAATTTTCATGTTCACCCTCATGAATGCTGTGGAGTGGCCTAAGCATTTACCGCTTGCACTTTGCTCAAGTTAAATGGTGCTGGGTGCACCATTGTGGCAGGTAGTGCAAGTCAATTTAATGGATTTCTCGAATATATCTTAGCCTTTCCGTTCATTTTACAGAGCTGGCACCTCTTCTCTCACAGCCCCTAGTACACAGTCCCACCTCAAAATTCTGCGACAGGAGACTAGCTGTGTTTAGGCCTACTGTTCTAATGAATCCTAACTAAAGGAGTTCCCCAAACGCTATGCTCTTAAAATCTACCCGTCCGTAATGATCTCGCTCATTTTCAAAACACGTAGACCTGTGTATCAATCTAAATATATCAATTCTTAGATGGCAATATGCAGTTCAACTGTAACTTTGACATTCAGTGCGTAATACAGATTTAGATAAACAATAGACCGCTCCAAATTATTTTGCTTCTGTGGAATGACAATTACTTAAGGCGCCCTATTTTCTCCAATCTTGACAAGTGTTGCTATTGGAGGAAGGCTTCGCGAGAAGAGATTAGTCATTTTTGGGGTTCTCTTACACCACTGTCCAGCATTGGCTTCAGAAAGCTTCAAACATGCATACCATTGACATTGTTTTCATTTGTATATTATTCTCACATATGTAGGTGGTGCTGTTAGCTTCGAATGTACTCATATATGCAAAATGCAAACTGATGGGTTAAACGGTGGTTTTGTAGTGCATAAAGTTTTATTATTAATGAATAACATATTAACCTATCTGGGTTAGTTTCATAGCTTGGGGCATGCGCTCGCTGTATGAAGTCGTTTTTGCTTTTCCGATAGACTTAGGTATTGACTTACTGAGAGAACTGTGATCTGCATATGTGCAGAGTAAAACGTGCATGGAAGCCCAAAGGTTAAATTCATTATACATGCACGCAACCTCACATGCTACAACTATGCTGACGACCCACAAATCCTTTTCAAAATCCCCTAGTCCATCTCGACCCCACAACTAGACCTTGCATCCTGCCTCGGAAGTTGATTGCTGGATGATGGTCACCATCTCCTGCGCAGCCCTGGCAAGACGGAGATCATGATCTGTGGAAAGACTGCCCTTTTCCAGCAACCCAACCCCTGACCTCCCTGCCTAGGTCCCCCCCCTCACATCCGCACAGTCAAAACCTAGACTGCACAATGGACTGTGACCTGAGTCGATCACAACACATTAATACTGTCAAAATCCTGCTACCTATACCTCTGCTTACGCAGACGCATTTTCCCTTACCTCTCCTACCCCCACAGAGTGACGGCACTCATGCCCATTGTCCTCTCCCTACTAGACAATGCCAACTCTCTTGATCTGGGAACCCCGTGTCTACTAACTCCAAAAGCTCTAAAGAGTCCAAGACTTTGCAGCTAAACTCTTCCACGGCCGAAGAAAAGGTATCACAGCACCCTCCCCTCACCCCCATACCCTCACTGGCTTCCAATCGAGCGAGTCCATTTCAAAGTCATGTGCATCACTCACTGAGCATTACACAGGACAGGTCCAAAATACCTGTAACAGAAAATCGCCCATTATCACCCTACGATCAGGCACTGCACTCCTTCTGGCGATCCCGCCCCTCCTCACCCTCAAATCATCCAGAATTCGACGCACTATTTTCCCTGTCCAAGCCCCTATTATCTGGGACCCTGTCGCTGAACATCTGCATTGAGGACAACCTGACTTTCCAGAGGGCCCCCAAGACATGGCTATTTCCCCCTCCCCATCACCACCCTGCACCATGACTAACCCTGCTATCACTGAACCAGCTACTTAATCCAAGGAGGATCGCAGAATGAACAAACCACTAAAGAACAGAGAGCCAATGTATTGTATTTGACTGAAGTGTGCGAATAGCTAATATAATAGCACTTGGATGAACTGTTGGGGTGGTCAGTATGGTTCTTCAGCGGGGGAACTTTGGGGGTGGCTTGCAATCGGAGGAATTTTGGGAATGGCTCAAGTATTTCATATAGATGAATTGTGAGGGTATATAATGAATCTCCATCTCCTCCACTCCCCAAATCGCCTCTCGGCACCCTGCCAGTACACTCACTACTCTAGGACACCGTACACAACACCTCTGCCATTGGAATACAGCTATCCCCTCCCCCCACAATAAATTTGGTCTGGCTGCGAACATATTTCTTGCGTTCTCACACACTCCCCAGACTAACTCTCTGTACACTTCCACTACCTACACCACTCAAAGACAGGGCTCAACATCTCCTGTCTCACATACTCTGCACAACGATTCTACCATTAGAAAGCAGCTATCCCCACAACAAAATTCTGTCTAGCTGTACACCTCATCTGCCTCGCATGCTTTGGACAGCACCTCTGCCACTAGAATGGAGCTATCCCCCCACGATAAAGCTGTGCACATAGTGCCTCTCCTGCTTCACGTCTCTGCACAGCACCTATGCCATTGGAATGCAGCTATCCACCATGATAGAATTTGGTCTAGCTGTACACATTATCTCGCTTGTATTCTCTCCTGACTACCACTCTGCACCTACCCACATGTGTGGCCAGCATGTGTGACTAGCAGGGATGTGGCCACTCCTACCAACCTTCTTATCGGCTAAAATGCACACATGCATTACATAACTTACTGACACATTTCCCATACTTGGACTTTAGTCCCCCAAGGGCGTTCAACCTACAGCGCTTTGAGACCATACTAATGGTGAAAGGCGCTATACAAATGCCCATTACATTACCTAGATCTCCTCCTATCCAATTCTA
Source organism: Ambystoma mexicanum (assembly GCF_040938575.1). Lineage (NCBI taxonomy): Eukaryota > Metazoa > Chordata > Amphibia > Caudata > Ambystomatidae > Ambystoma > Ambystoma mexicanum. Next base: position 712,597,217 of record NC_090938.1, read on the forward strand.
CAAGCCTTCTCGTTTTCTCCACTGTGCCTCCTCGACTACCCTTGTGGCTCCTCGCCTTCCCTGTGCTTCCTCTCTTCCGCTCCTTCTCTCTTGTTGCTCCACTTGTATGGAATTCTCTTCCCTGGACATTTGAGAAACAGTCCACGTTGATTTGTTCAAAACCAAACTAAAAGCCTAACTTCTTGCCTCTGAGTTACCCCCTTAACCTAACTCATCTGCCTACTGCCTTTAAAAAAAAAAAATGAAATAAAAATAAATATATATATCTCCTTGCCTCTGTCCCTCCCTTCCTCTGCCTCCACTCTAGCACTTCACCCATCATGGTCCCAACCCGAGCACAGCTGGCCGTACACCTACGGTCCCTTAAAAATGTTCATTGTCATTAATGTATGTATGTTTACTTATTTGTATTTATTGTGTTTATATAGCGCTTTAATCCAAAGCGCTTTACATTTTAACAACTGGATACATATAACAGTAGAAGCAATTTACAATCATGAATCAAACCAATAAAACAGTAAGTAGAGCAATTAAACTATGAGGGAAGGGGTGAGGAAGGGAAGGAGGAGGGAAACAAAGGGTTTAAGGGTGATGATGGAGGGGGCGGTTAGAGAGAGGTACATGGGAAGATGTGAGGGAAGGAGAGAGAATGGCAGGTGGGAAAGGTATCGGTCTGCAGTGACTGTTCCATTTACTCCAATCCACAACCTGGTCAGAATGACCCTGAAACTCACCCCTTTGTGAGAAATTCACCGCTTCCCGTCAAATTTGATTTCTCATCTATTGTACATTCTTTTGTGATCGAAAGAGCATTGTTCCTCCTGTAAATAAATTAGATAATGCAATTGCATGATGAAATGAAAAGAAGAAAAAGCCACGTTTTTTAAACTTATGTTTTTATGTCAGGGTAACAGCTGGTTTCCCACCCTAAAGTGTATGGGTTCAACAAGCGTTTTGTTGTGTAAACTCACATTGTAAGTGCTTATTGTATTGTTAGATCATTAGTATATCCCTCATTAATATTCATGAGAAATTTGCAAACGTGGATTCTAAATGTAGGCAAGTTTCTCATGATTATTAATGAGGGATATCCTGAAAAACTCATCAGGTTTACGGCACCTTGAGGCCTGGAGGTGATACCCCTGGATTAAAGGGACAGCGGTAGTGGTTGCAACAGTTGGGTTGCACATTGATCCATCGAAAAGGGGCAGCCCAGCCTGTTCTGCTGGGTCATGCTGCTTCTGAAGGAGACCAGAAGCAACTGCAGATATGTTTCAGCCTCACGATTGAGGTGTAGCTTGGGGTCTCTAGGCACCACAATCTCTGGACTGATGTGACTTCTGTTCATACCTGTGCCAATCGGAGAGACCATATCAAAACAGAAGAGAAATTAAACAGATATTGCTCCGGGCAACCCTTTGGGCCAGGGGGAAATGAATCTGACCTAGCAGTTCAGGCTAAACTACCCATTTTGCAGTGGGATTGAGCCTGATTTGTAAATGACCTTTGCCCTTCTGTAATGGAATGGCAGACTCACTGAAAGATGGCATTAAGGGGTGCAAACACAGTGCCAGAAATCATCATGCATTTAAAACCTCCAAGCCATCATTCTTTAGTTTTGTACAGAGGGACATACCAGCATTACATACTTTTCCCCTACACCCAAGTATTGTGAGGAATATGTTGGGATTGTTTACAGAAATTAACATTTGGAGGCATTGAGGCCAACGGGGATTTGTGTGCCATTTGTTAAACAGGGATTTGCGGGCAGAATGGCGCACATATCTGTTTTTCGGCGCAAATAATTCCATAAATCGGCCCCAAAGTGTCTACAATGGCGATTTCCTAATTCATCATGTATCTGAGCAGACCTCAGGCGAGTGAGCATTTGCTCCTGGTGAGTAAGAATAGCAACACCTGAATAGACTGCCTCCGGATGCGTGTGAGAGGCATGAATGAACTTGGAGGAGAACATCATCTGGACTGTGGGAGTCTGAGATGTGAACCAGTGTGTCCCCTCACCCTCCTTTGTTTGTGTGTATATATATTTCTGATGCTTGTGAATCTGCTTAGAATCGCATGCTAGGCCTATAGTCTGACATCTAGTGGTAATCGCAGAGTATTGCATCTTGTCTTTCGAGAATCGAAAGGGACGTCGACATGGGTGTGCTTGTAACACTATCCCTAATGTGACGTGTAGTGTACCCAAAATCCCTCACGCGTCGAGGTCCCTCAGATTGTTTTTTTTCCACCAAGCTAGATGGTCGCCTTATTCATTTTCTTTTATTTATTTTTTTAATATAGTTTTATTGATTTTACAACACATAACTTACACTCCCGATATTTACAATTACATGTGTATCACAGTATGCATTACATGTTTCTCTCCATAATGTCTTCCCCACTACCTCCCCCATAAACTCGAGCACTCCGCCCTCATACCTATGGCTTCTGTTACCCAGGATTAGTCCCTGTCCTGGTTCTCGGGCAGGTCCTCGTCACTGGGGTCAGTCTGGGTGCACCCGTGTAGCGAGGCTATCATTTGTCTCCATTCCATCAGCGGTCCCACTTCTTCTATTTCCCCCCCTCCCCCACTTGCTGGCCGCCTTATACCATGCAATTGTCTCTGCGTCTGCCCACTTAAGGTGGTCCTCCCACCACCTCTCCACTCTAGGTCTGTGAGCAGCTTTCCAGCTCATGGTGATTCTCCTCTTGCCCAAGATGTATGCTGGATCTTTAAGTTTACATACATGTTTCAAGTTAAGTGGCCTGGTGAATCCCCCTAGCATGCATGCCTATATGGATTCTACGTCTAATTTAATCCCCTTCTCGGACAGCTTGTGTTTAATTCCCCCCCCCCCCCCCCCACCCCAAAAAAACTTTCCCGACCTCCAGGCATGCCCAGAACATGTGGATCATCCCGGCTCTCTCCTCTCCATACTTGGGGCATTTTTGTGCCTCTGCGTTCCCAAATTTCGCTATCATTTGGGGGGGGTCATGTATGCTCTGTGGGTGACATACAGTAGAATTTGTTGTAATCTGGCATTCCTTGACACCTTCGTGTGGTATCTTTGAGCCTCTCCCATTGCCCGTCTTGCATTGCTTCTCCTGCCTCTTCACCCCCACTCCCCCAAAATCCCGCCTTAGTTCGAGCAGCTCTTTTCCCACACTCGACATAGCTAATTCGTATATCCTGGATATCTCATGCCCCCCTCCGCGATGTCATACCTTGTTTCGATAGCCATATCCGGCTGCTCCGCTAGCGCTATTTTGGACCATGTTTCTTTCACTCTTTTGCCTATTCTGTTATAGAGTTCCGTCCACTATTGTTTGGAAATCCATGGCCTCCCCCTCCTGCCAGATGTTCCCCAGGTTGGCTAGGCCCACTGGCTCCCAGTATTTCCGGGTCGTTTTTCTTAGTTGGTCATCTGCTCCGCATAGCCCCACAAGTGGCGCCTGCGGGGAGCACGGGGTCGGGCCTCCCATTACCCGGCATGCCTTGTGCCAGACCTTCCAGCCCAGTGTCAACAATCTCGGTCACCCCCGCATCTCTGGTTTAGGTAGCCATATTAGTTCTCGTGAGAAGTATGGGGCGCTCTCTTCCTTCAGCAGCCTGAACTCTGCAATCTCGGCCTCCGCCAGCCACCTGGCTACGTATTGTAGTTGCGCCGCCAGGTGGTATATCTCGAAATTTGGTAAATTTCCCCCCCCCCCCCCCTCTGTCATGTGCATTCTGTAGTCTTGTGTTATGCCGCAGGAAACCCCTGCACAGGCTATGCAGCTTAGTAAAAAAGTGCCTGGGCACCATGTATGGGTTTGTTAAAAAAAACAAAAAAAAAATGCACTGGCCTGGGCAGGACCACCATCTTCAGCAGGGCTGCCCTCCCTACCATAGCATGGGGTAGTTTGGCCCCGAATTCCATACACTTTTTTTTACGCCCTCCACTGCTTTCTCTGTGTTGTATTTGTGCTCAGCCGCTGCCGTGTGATAAAAGTTAATCCCTAGGTATCTAAACGTTTCGGTCTGCCAAGCTATCTGCAGAGTGGGCAGCTTTGTCTGTGTAATGCCTTTGTATCTGCCCAGGGGGAACATACTTGATTTTTTGGGGTTGACCGTTATCCCGGAGAAGGCTGCATAGCGTTCCATCACTTTAAAATGTATTACAGGTTCTCCTCGGGGTAACCCAGGTATATGAGCATATCGTCTGCATATAGTGATATTAGATGTGGTCCCCCTTTGATGCGCACCCCTATCTTGCTATACTGTTGTCTGAGGTAGATAGCTAGTGGCTCGAGTGCAAGTATATACAGCATGGGCAGCCGTGCCTCTGCTTAGTTGCCAGCTCTCCGATATAATCTTCCCCGTTCTTACTCTGGCTGTGAGGGAGCTGTACAGCATTTTCTCCCACCGCAAGTACCCAGGTCCCATCCCGAATCCCTTTAGAGCCCCATCAGCCATGGCCATCGGACCGAGTCGAATGCCTTAACTGCATCCTGTGAGATTACTGCTATTTCGTCTGGGTCTCCCTCTGTCTGCTCTATGATGTGTTGGAGCCTCCTATGGTTATCGGATATGCTCCGATAACCATAGGAGGACCTGTTTGGTCTGGGTGTATTACTTTATTTATGATAGGCTTAAGTCTATTCACGAGTACTGCCGGAGGGATCTTACTATCTTGGTTCAGCATGGACAATGGTCTGTACGACCCGCAGCCACGCTGGGCCTGCCTGACTTAAGGAGGGGAATGATCACCGCCTCTCTCGGGGATTCCGGCAGCCTCCCTTTCTCATATGCCTCGTTCAGCATGGCCAGTAACGGAGGAAGGATCTCTTGTCTGTATGTTTTATAAAACTCGCTGGGGAGCTCGTCCGTGCCGGGGGCTTTGCTTGTGGTTAGATGCATCACCACTGCCTCTAATTCCTCCAGCGTAACTTGGGCTTCTAAGTTCTCTATCTTCTGTGCTTAATTGGGGCAATCCTATGTCTTCCAGGACCTCTTGTGCTTCTCTCTCCATGTCCTCCCCCCACATCTGCATAGAGGTGTTTGTAAAATTCGAAGAATCTCTCATTCACCGTTTCTTGGGTATTCCATACCTGTCCCGCCTCTCCCATGATCGCTCTAATTGCAGGCCTTTGTACCTCGTTTTTATGTAGCCATGCTAGCAGCCTCCCTGGTTTGTCCCCACCTGCATGTTGCCGTTTGACATATTTCTTGTAATTCAGGTTGCTGAGCCTGTCCCATAGCTCTCCGCCCGCCAATTGCAGCTGGCTCGCCCCTTCTGCCTGTTCCTGCGAGGTCCCCTCTTTCCCCATTATTTCCAATCTCTTTTCAATATCCTGCAACTCCAGCTCTGTCCCTCTGAAGCCCTTTAGATTTGGAGATAGCCACCCCCCTGATTACCACCTTGAAGGCCTCCCACAGGGTCCCTTCTGATGCCACGCTCCCCTTGTTATGCTCAAAATATCTTATCTCTTCCCGTTGGTCCTCTCGAAATTTAGCGTCTCTCAGGGCCTCAGTTCTGAGTCTCCATGTGGGAATTCTGGCTCTTGTGGGCTGATGCCGCCACTCCAGAACCAGAGGGGAATGGTCTGACAATATCCTGGCTTTGTATTCCGAGCTCACCACCTCCCTAGCTATTCCGGGGATGGTGAACATATCCAACCTTGTGTACAGATTATGTGGGGCCGTGTAGTGGAAATAGTGTCTTGCTGTCGGGTGCTGCTGCCTCCATAAGTCTTTGAGCACGAAGTCCCTCAGGAGGGCCCATAGTGCTCTTGCTGCGGGTTTATCAAATTTTGTGTCCAATCTATCTAATTTAGGGTCTAGCGTACAGTTAAAATCCCCCCTCATATAATCGTCTCGCTCGCGAGGGGACTGATCGTCCTATATAGCGTTTTATAGTAAGTCACAGTATCTTGATTGGGGGCGTATGTATTTATGATGCTTATTTCCCTATTCTCCAAGAGCCCCCGGAATCCCACCATCCTCCCATCTGGCTCCACCACAGTCTGTAGTATCTGAAGAGACACTTGAGGTGCGACCCATATGATCACCCCCCTGGCATATGCTGAGAAAGTGGCACCGACTGTAGTGCCCTTCCACTTTTTCTTGATTGCCTCCTGTTTCTCCTTCGTGAGGTGGGTCTCTTGCAACAGGACTATATCTATTCTTTGCCTCCTCGTACATCATCACTTTATTTCTCTTTGTAGGTGTTAAGCCCCCTGACGTTCCAGGTTATCATTCTAAGGTCACCCATCTCCCTTTCGGTCTCTTCTTCTTTCCCTCCCTCCAGTATTTCCAGCCCGAGAATGCTCATGCTGGATTACACGCAGAGGCGCATGGGTACATGCTCGTTCCCTAACCGCTACCACTTCAAACACCACAACTCCCCCATCTCCCCCCCCCCCAAATCACAATCCCAAATGTTGCCCAGCTCCATCCCTGGATCTCGGGTGATCCCGCATTTGGTCCTGTCCAGCTACACCGGTACCAGGCGCCCAGCAGAAGGTTACAGCTCTACTGGTAACCAAACTAACCTATCTAAGGGGGTGAGGTCGGGTGCTTTCCTTCTCCCTTTTATGCGTCACTGTACGCTGCCTTCCCATTATCTAGCACGACTATAATCAAGTCTCATTGTTACATCTTTATACAGCACCTCACTCACTGGATCGCTGCGTCATTTCTCCGCACTGCTTTCTTTCTGGTCTTCCCTTCCTTCCGGGCAATTTTGTGCGTCCAACCAATCCGACACTTCCTCTGGGGTGTCAAACAGCATTCTGTTCTTGTGAAATACCTTCAGTCTTGCTGGGTACATCAACATGTACCTATGGCCTGATTCCCGTAGCCTCCTCTTCACTACGCCAAAATTGAGCCTCCTTCGTTGTACCTGGAGAGTATAGTCTGGGTATGCTGTTATTGAGGCGGATGCCCTCTGGATTGTGCCTACCTGGCGGAAGTGCTCCAGTATCTTTTTTTCGTGAAGCCCCATGATGTGTATATTGTTCCTTCGCGCTCTTCCCTCCGCTTCTTCAACTCTGCTTTCCAGGTTGCCCACTTGCTGTCGCAACGCATGGATCTCCGAGGCATGCGAGGCGCAAGCCTCTGTGTTGGCCTCTATTCCCTTTTCCAGTTCTCCTGTGCGGTCCGCTATTGCTCTTACATCTTGTCTGAGGAGGTTCAGGTCTATTTGCACTGCGTCTATTTTGGATTCCAGCGCCACCTTCAGTGTGGATATGGCGGCTTCCAGTTTAGTTTCCCACGCCGCTTTTAGGTCTGCAATAGCTTCCAGGATCTGCTGGTCATCCCTCGCCGGTGATGCGTCCTGTCGGGCGCTTATGTCCTTGCTCCTAGCGTCCTCTGTTGGTTGCAGGGTCTTGGCGTAGTCCTCCATCGTAGGCTGTTTCACGTTAGTTTTTGTTGAGCTTGGTCGTCATGTCCAGCGCTATGTCGGGTAAGCAAGCTCCCTGTTCCGGACGCTGCAGTGTATTCCCACTGTCGGGGGGGGGCCTAGCCTCGTGAGTGTGGGCAGCCCAGTAGTCCGCCTCCAGGGCAGTGATCTTCGGGTTCGTTCAACCTAGTACCATCTAAGGCAGTCCCACTGCTTCGCAACGTCCGAAGTGGGTGGTGTCGGGCTGTTTTGCATCCCCTGCGCCACCTCCTTGCGATTTAGCTGGTGTCCACCCCGGCGGTGCTACCCTGTGGTGGCTGTTCCTTCTACTGCGAGTGGGGAGGAAGGGTGGGCGCATGTGAATCTAAGCAGATGCTTAATTAGAAATGCTATTACGGTAAGTAATGCATTATTTATTATATATATATATATATATATATATATATTTTGTTTTTTAACCCCTGCTCATAAGTGTAGTTGCAAGTTTGAATATGTTCATAGTCTTAATTTCTGTTTCCTTTTCTGTATATGCATTTTTAAAAAGTAACCTTGACTTTGCAATGCCTTTCTTTGATCATTGTGCCTTTCAGAATGTTATAGGTCATGTATGACTTTCCATTTCGAGCATATTCTTTTTTTATTTTTCCTACTTTTAGTGCAACCTTGTTGGTCGATTGGCACCTTTAAGGAACGAAGTTCGAGAAATTCAGAAACTTAAATTGAACGAAGAGAAAAAAACGGAAGAACTGAAGGTAAGTGATGCTTGAATATGCTTGTGTGAAGTGCAACTGATAATAAAGATTACCCCTGCTAATGGCGCAGGGAGTATTCTATTAAAGACTAGGAGGCGAGCATTATGCTTCACCTTCATTTACTTCACTCTTCAGCAGTTTCAACAAACACAATACAATAACATCTGAAAAAAGGTTCTTTTAGCACATTTCCTCTCTTAAACTACAAGTCCCAATGTCACTGTAGTTCTATGCTGCCCAGTACCTCTATGCCACACTTCCTCTTCCTGGGCTCCTCCTCTCTTTTACAGCTCTGAACTGCCTCTTGAACTTCTTTATAACGACCCACCAACTGGGCGAACAGTTCCAACTTGGTGCGAGCTCAACGGAGCTGCTTTGTAATCGAAATGACTATCCTCGTGCCACTTTGTTCCTGTGGCTCATTCAGTTGCTCTTCTGATCTTCCCCTAAGGAATATATAAACGATAACAGGGTGGCGTTTGTGTACTGTCGTATCCATATAATAATCATATACGTTTTCGACAATACATGAATGGGTGGGAATTTAATGCTCGCCTCCTAGTGTTTAATAACATTAATACTCCCTGCGCTATCAGCAGGGGTAATCTTTATTCTATAGCAAGACCTAGCATAATCTCCTGCAGAGATACTCCAGCTGTAAATACTCTGGACGCAATGGCCCCTCTCGCTGAGAGTGCTCCATATAAATTCAGGTTGATACCTGCTGCCTGCATCACTTCCCTTACCCACCTTGCTATGGTGGCTGTCGCTACTGCCTGAAAGGGCTTGCTACGTGCAATTAGTAACTGGTAGTCCCTGCTGCTCTGTGCTCTGCTGTCCTATTCTCGTATTCTCTGATACACTTCGCTATACACCACTTGGGATTAGTCGGGAAATACGGATAATGCACTGATGTAGTGCCTGTCTTGGTTCTTCTCACTATTGAGAATGTTACTCCCCCAGGCCCGAAGGATTTCCTGTTCATTTCCAGTGCTTTCACATCTGCCACTCTTTTACAAGATACTAGGCACAATAGCATTGCTAATTTGCCGGACAGTTGCTTCAGAGAGAGATATCTTTTATTATTATTTATTCACATTTGTTAAGCGCACATCAGACCCGAAGGCATTGTGGCGCTGTTTACAGTGTTTCTTAAACTTAGTTACACGCAGTTGTACCCTTGGTTACATTGGGCAATGGTTATGCTTAAGTATATGTACATAGAGAACACAGTGGTTATGCTTAAGTATATGTACATACTCTGTCTATTGGCCAGCTCTCTAGCAGAAGTAATGCTATTGTCACGTCCCAGACTTTACTATTTTTTGCCTCCGGCGGTGCCTTATATTTTGCTCCTCTTAGGAGTCTCACTACTGTTGGGTGTTCTCCTGCTGGAACTCCTTCAATCGGCAAATGCCCAGCTGAAACGGCTGATCTGTATACTCCAATTGTCCGGAATGCTTTCCCGTCCTGCAAGAGGGAAGCTAGTAAATTCAATATTGCGACTACAGGTGCGGAAATGGGATGAAAATGTCTCCCTCTCCACCAGGTCGACCACCTTGCCCAAGCCGCGTCATAGCTCCTCCTAGTGGATGGAGCCCATGACTCTGCGATGAGCTCGGCAGCTCGTGTCGAAATACCCGGCAGTGACCAGCGTCTCCTGATATCGTACACGCTATTAGTGGCAGTGTCCCTCTCACTCTCAGAGGATAAGATGAGACAGGTGGGTCCGTGAGAAGTCTCTCTCCGTCTGGGAGAACCATACCTGCGCCTTCCATAATGGCGCTTTCAAGACCAACTCTGCCTTCTCCCTCTGACCGGCTAAGAGCCTGTTCAGCATCAAGAATGGAGGGAAAGCATAGTGCAGGTCCCCTGACCATTCTTGCAGAAATGCGTCTGTTCCTCTCGCGCTCGGGTAGAGCCGCCAGCTGAAGTAACTGGGTGTCTGAGCATTGAGACGTGATGCAAACCGGTCCGTGTGCACTGGACTCCACATACGATTCAGAGTATGAAAGATCTGTGTCTAGCCTCCAGTCGCTGGAGTCTGTCAGATATCGCGAATTCCAGTCAGCCACTACGTTCAGCGACCCTGGCAGGTAATCTGACGTTCCTGTCTGCAGGCAATAATGCCAGAAGTCTTTTGCTAATTCTGCTACTAGAAGGGATCTCGTTCCCCCTAGGTGATTTATATACTTGACTGATGATATGTAGTCTTTTTTTCAGCAGGACACACAAACTTACTTTTTCCCTGGTCAAGGCCTTGATGGCGAATGAACCTGCTAGGAGTTCCAACCAGTTTATGTATAAACAAAGCTCTTCTTCGCTCCACTTCCCTTCGGTCTCTAGGGACCCGCATCTTGCTCCCCAGCCTATGCGACTGGCATCTGACTCTGTTACCAGATCTGGTCAATCTCCGAAAATGGCACGCCCATTCCAGGCGTCCATATTCTTCAACCACCAGTCCAGTTCTGTGATGGAATCTTGATCTAACGGTATCTGCTGATGATACTTCAAACCTTGCTGAAGATGATTGATCTTCAGTCTCTGAAGTGCTCGATAATGTAGGGGCCCTGTGAAGATGTCTTGGATCGATGCTACCAACATCCCCACTATACTCGCTAGCGTTCAGATTGATACTGTCTGCTTGCTCAAGCAGCCCCTGATCTCCTTTTGATATCCTCCTTCTTTCTCGCTGGCATTTCTAGCGTCGCCTTCTTGGTGCCTAGCACGAAACCTAGGAAATCTATCCTTTGTGCTGGCTTCGTATCTGACTTCTCTCTTCACTAGGAAGCCCAAAGATGTCAGCAGGTCTTGTACCCACTTTGTTTGATGCAACAACGTCCTCTGCTAAAAGGAGGAGATTGTCTAGTTATATAATCGTCCTGATGCCCTTCTCCTGAATTGCTGCTGCTATGGGTCTCATTAACTTGGTGAAGGCCCAGGGCGCTGATGCTAGACCAAATGGCATGGTTCTAAACTGCCATAGTTGATTTGCCCCATCAGAAAATGTTCTGCATTTCGAATTCTTGCTGGACTGGTACCAACAAGTACGCGTCCTTCAGGTCTAACCTTGTTAGCCAGTCCCCTTCTCTCAGGCAGTCTCTGAGCTGGTGGAGCCCTTCCATCTTGAAATGGCCGTACACTATCCAGCTGTTTAGTTTATTACTGGCCGCACTTTCTCTTTTCTGTGGACCAAAAACATGTTTCTTACAAATCTGGGGGTTGTGCCGCATATCTCTATGGCTCTTTTCACTTCAAGCTGTCAGAGTTTGCGGTCTTAACTCTCCTGCTCCAATTGTGCTAAGTGCGGCTGTGAGGTCCAGCCAGTCTGCACGGGCTGCTGGATAAACTCTAGGTGCAGACCTCTGACGGTTTGTCACACCCATATATCGCTGGCGTGCCAATTGTTCCAGAAAAGCTTTGTTATGCCCCCCAATGGTGGGTATTGCGCTGCTCTCACCTGGTGTAAAGTTCTGTCCTCTGCCGGCTCCTCTTCCTCTGCGCCCTCTCGGAAATCTTCTGGCGGGGAAGGAGTCCTGCTTATTCTCCCAGTATTGCGCTCTGGAATTCTGGAGTCGTCTTCCTCCATGGAAGCGACCGGCCGCCTGACCCTGATAGCGACCGGTCACGGCAGAAACTCTATTCGGGAAAATCTTCTTGGCTGATGTTTGCGCTTTCTCTAGCAAAGCGTACATGCCGACAAATCGGCCCATCTCCCTGAATGTTTCCCCGTAAAGCAAACCTTGGGCAGCTTCGCCGGCTTCATAGGATGCTAGCTCACTCAGCTTCGGGTCTATCTTCAGGAGCAAACCTCACCTCTCTGAAGAAATGGCGCAGTTCGCATTGCCTAGGAGGCAAACTGCTCTCTGCGCCCAGCTAGCCAGTGCGTCCGGGTCTACTTCTTCCCCCGTGTCTCCTAGCTCTCTCTCTGCTTAGTCAATTATTTTCGCTGACGGACCTGATCTGTACAATACTTTCTCCTGGCAGCTCCTCCGGGATCTATCCATACCCTTGCGCAGGTCCTTACTGGTCTTTGAAACAAAGATTAGCATCTTGGGGTCTAGTTCAGGCGTGTCGGCCACTTTCCCTGGGAGGTGTGGTCGCAGACACACTGCTCGGAGACGCTGCCTCACTCCTTTGTCTAAAGCCTTCCTCAGTCTGATGCCCATGTACTGCATCACCCTGGGGGAGGGTTGCCAGTCTGATGATCTAGGGTTCCTGATGCTGTCTGGGTTGAACAAGTCTGCCATCTCTTCAGGCTCCTCAAACAAATGCTTTTCCTTGCAGCTTCTTCTCCCCCCCCCCCCACCCAACCCCCTCTCCTTCGGCCCTGTTTTAGCAGGGCCTGTGAGTGTGCAATCCTCCTCTCTGGGCTTACTCCATATACTTTAGAGAGTCTGTAGCCTTTCTTGTAGGGGGTCTCACCCCTTGAGCCACTGCATTTGTCAACGAGCTCCCCAGCACTTGCTGCTCCTCCTCACTCCACTCAAATTCAGACATGCTTGGGTAGTTGCCTGGTACCAGATTCAAGTGCCTTCACACGCCCACTGCTGCGTAGTACTGGATGCCTTGTAAATTTTTTGCCTTAGCGAGCAGACGGATACCTCCGACAAATATACTTATGAGGATAATTGTTACACTTTTTATTTTTGGTTAAATGCTTTTACAGTGGCTAGCACCAGTGTTCCTCCTCTTGTTTGGGCTTACTGGCTCCTTGCCAGGCTGTTTGTGGCCCTATTCGAGTAGAGGAATCTTCCTCTGTCTCCCAGTTGAATACCGTAATTGCGGCCAACAGATCAGCTGATCTAAATCAATGCTGCACGTCGAATGGGCTTATTTTGCCTCGCGCTGTGCAGATTCATTAATTCTTTTATCCTTCCTGCATGCTATCCGCTTGTAATGCTCCCTGCCGGCCCGTGTCTTCACTGTGGCTCAGCACGGGAAATGTTGCGCTGTGTCGTGCTCTGGCTCCTCCCCTCCAAAGGAGGGGGCCGGAGCGCTCGGAGCGCGCTGAGCTCCTCCCGCTCGAGGGAGGGGGCTGCTCCGCTGCATTTTTTCCTTATAGGTAGCCTACATTCTTCTGTCTCTCGGTGCCTGATGCCTGGCGCGGTATAAGATAAATAACATAACGTAACATAACTGCGGCCTTGCAGTCTGAGGCACGGCGAGCCCCTGGATGTGCCGGTAATGAGGCACAGGGCTTGTTTGCTTCGGTGTCGCTTCTCTGCTTGTCAACGCTCGAATTCCGTGTGGAATGCGCCGAGCGGATACTTGTGTCAACCTGACATAGTAAGCTCTCATCTACTTAAGACATTTTGTATGTCCGCCTGCAAATATATATACATATAATGCCTGCGCCTAGTTCTAGCGAGCTACTACCTTACATAATTTTTATCGAATACCTTCTAAACATATGATATATCAATCATCGCCCTTCTAACATGCCCCAGATACGGAGATATGAAGAAAGGTACTTATCTGCTGAAGAGCAGTAAAAGAAGAGGAGGAGCCCAGGAAGAGGAAGTGTCATAGAGGGACTGGGCAGCATAGAACTACAGTGACATTGGGACTAGAAGAAAGTGCTAAAAGTCTTTTTTTCAGATGTTATTGTGTTTGTTGAAAGTGCTGAAGAATAAAATAAATGAAGATGAAGCATAACGCTCGCCTCCAGTCTTGCTATGGAATATTGTTTTAATACAAACCCTAATTTGATGTTGCAAAGCGCTTCTACAGTGTCCAATCGCCACTGAAGCAAGGTGTCCCTGCGACCACTAGGCTGGCAGAGTATCACTCTGTTCTAGAATCCATAGCGAGCGGTCAGTTCACCTGCAGCACGTGCACAGTCGAGGTGTTGGCATTAATTATTCCCTTGGTGAGAGCAGTGCTCCATATAATATTTTGAAGTGGGTGTATTTTACATGTTTTTAAGGTTGAAAGTGAAATATTTCAAGGAGGGGGAAAAAATTAAATCTCATTCCCAATGGGAGTATTTTTTAAAAGCGAGTAAATGTTTTAACAATGAAATAGAAATGTTCTTGTAATATCGATTTCTTTGCACCTAGCTATTCACGATCCAAACCAATCCATGCACCTGTGTCAAACCTGGCGTACATGCTTACACGTGTCAGTTTCATATTTATTGTTGGGCATATTTTTAACATTGCTACAAGAAGGGGGTTCCAAGAAGCCATCTTTGTGGTTGGCATGACCACTGAAAATGCTGTGGTATACCATCCCCAACGCACAAAGTGTTCATTGCTATTATATTGCGCAGTTGTAATCCAATAGTGGCGTGTTTTCTCCCTATCAGGGGTACTGTCGCATGTCACATGTCTGTGTGACTTTCAACGTAGAGTGATCTCTTTTCAGGAGTGCATCAGGCCTCCCTTCTTGCATCTGGGCGAGGGCAGCCATCTTCTAAGAGCAACAGGTGGCAGCGACCGCTGAGCATGAGGAAAATCCGAGGCTACAGCGTTGCTACTGTCTAGTAATGAGGCCATGACCATATTTGTACTTTTAAACATTTCACCACACTCTCGGCCCTGCATGACAGAAATAGCACGACATAGGCCATGGTACCGGCAACAGGCCAGGCATCGCAGTAAGGAGGCCTGCTTTTCGGGAGTGCATACCACGTCGATTGGCCACCACCCCTCCCGCCCCCCTTTTCGCCTGCATGCATTCAGAAGAGTGGCTGCTCCTGTTCACATATAGGCAGCGCATTGTGTCACCCCACTCCCCCCCCCCCCCCCCCCTTTTCATCCTCGCATCTCATTAAGTTCCGTCCAGGTCTTCTACCGCAAACCGAAAGGTAACTTGCGTAGCCTCCATCTGGTTTATTTACATATATTTTTTGCCCGTTTATGTTCTTTAGTTTTCCCCGCTTTTAAACTCGAAAGCAAGTTCTGTCAAAACTGGTCGTACTGAAATTTAGGAAAACTTGCTTTGGACTCTGCTGCGTTTCTTTACGTACGCCTACTTAAGTGTCTTCTGAAGTATCGCTGTACTAAATGCCTGATGGCCGAAGCAAAGCCATTTCAGTGTGCCGCGTCAGTTTAATGCAATGGATTTAAACACTTAAGGTGGTTTACTACATGCATTTTATCTATAGAGTGGACTGATTGAACATTTTTAATAGTCATTGGTACATTCAAAATGGGCAAGTGCAATGCGTTCAGAGGTACAAAAACAGAAATGAGGAAAACAAACTGTAAAACAGGACAATCATGAATGCACGTGCCTGTCCTTGCACTGTGCAAGAGCATAAACAAAAGGAGAGGGAGTGGGGTGTGTGGGGGGGGGGGGTTTGGGGTAATTCGGTATTGGGGTCATTCGGTATTTCTCACCATTTCTATGCTGATGACACCCAGCTCTTCCTTTCCTTCTCTTCCTTCTCTACCGATCTCCACCTTAAACTCTCTTCCTGTCTTACTGCCATTAACAACTGGATGTCATCCCACTTTCTTTCCCTCAATACTAATAAGACTGAAGTCTTATTCTCCCTTCCAATTCCCTTCCCCCTCCCTCTCCTCCACCTTTCATTCACTTCCCCCCTCTAATCTTCCTATCTCTACCCACGCTCGCAACTTAGGCATTCACTTTGACTCCTCCCTCTCCTTCTCCCATCATATTTCTCTTACCTGTCGCTACCACCTCTTTAATATTCGCAAAGTCTGCTCCTCTCTCACTTTCCATGCTACTAAACTTTTAACCTCTTCCTTATCTTCTCTCGCCTCTTCTACTGCTCCTTCTTACTCTTTGGGCTACCTACTTCTCGCCTCGCCCCCCTCAAATCTGTCTACCATTCTGCCGTCCATACCCTCTGTCTCCTTACATCCCGAAACTCCATTTCTACTTCGCTTTCTTCCCTTGGCTGGCTTCCCTTTCACTCCCATCTTAAATTTAATTTCCTCTGTTTAGTCTTTAAATCTCTCCATGACCTTGCTCCCCCTTATCTCTCCTCCCTCCTCTCTTTCTACACTCCTTCCCGCTCCCTTCGTTCAGCTGACCACTTCCTTCTCACTGTTCCTTCTTCCCCGTGTGCCCCCTCCCATTTCCGCTCCTTCCAGCTCCTAGCCCCCCTGCACTGGGACTCCTGACCTCTCTCAATCCGCTCTATACCTACCTTCTCCTCCTTCATCACTTCCCTAAAATCTCTCCTTCTCCATCCCCCGCCATGAAACCCTCCCCGCCTCTCGCTCCCTCTCCTTCCCTTGTCTCTTCCCTATGATCCTCTACCTCCCCTTCTCTCCACCCTCCCCATTCTTACCCTTCTACCCCTTCTGTTTCTCTACTGTCCCCTCCTCACGCTTCCCTCTTCCCTCACAGATTAATTGCTCTACTTACTGTTTTATTGGTTTGATTCATGATTGTAAGTTGCTTCTACTGTTATATGTATCCAGTTGTTAAAATGTAAAGCGCTTTGGATGAAAGCGCTATATAAACACAAGAAATACAATACGAAATAAGTGTAGAGACAATAGAGGCTTGGGGAGGGAGGTAGAATAGGCGCAGCCAGTCATCGCCTAGAATGGAATTTAAGCACAGGCAAAACACCTGGGAGCGAAGAGTTGCAAAGTAAGTCAATTGAAGCGCTCGAGGCTGCCAATTTAGGAATGAATGCACGTCACTGGCTGCCAAACGCTATGGAATGCCAAGCCCAGGAAGTCACTGATAGCCCCCGGTCTAGGCGAAGTGAGAGGGATTAAGAAGTGTCCTCAAAATAAGTCAGTTGGCATCTCATGCAGTGTGGCAACATGCAGAGATCCTTCCATTATATATGGGCATGGTGCCAAGTTATCCTTTGCATGTATGTGGGCTATGGGTGTTCACTTGGCGACACTGTGTACGACTCGGCATTTAAGCCACTTGGGTTGCCCTTGCATTAACTCACTGCGTATTCAAAGGCTGCACTGGGAGGCGAAAGAGTGGGCATTGGAAAAAAACGGCGTCAAGGCTGACTGGTATCATGGGTAAGTGAAAGGGTCGTATTAAATACATTTGGCATTTCATCAAGGTGCGTGCAGCGGTTATTAGGGATACATCTTGCGGGTTTTGTAACTGTAATGCACTGACTGGGTGAACGGTCCGGTTTCGGGTAAGGTCGTCCAGTTTTTGGGACACCAAAAGTTTTGGAGTAGGTGAGGGTTGGCGGGTAATGAGAGCAAATTGTACGCCACAGGCAAATGTTTTATTACGCATCGTTATCGTGAAAGCATGCTGGTTCCGTGCAGCATTTAAGAATGAATGCAATGCTATATGGGGTGAGGAAAATTAACTCTGGGCTACATATTCATTACTAAAGTTTGTTTTTAATACAGGTACGTTCCCAGTGAACTTTTGCGACAATTGCCCATTAAGTACATGTAATTACAATAATGGGAAAAATAAGGCGTGGTTTGCCGGCACGCAGCAGCTGGCAAACCACGACCACCTACCATTAGACTAACCTAAAATATGGGTGGAAAATGTTTGGCTTTGCAAAAAGAGGTCGGACAAAATGCAGGTCTGTAGTGGATAACTAAGGAATGATGTGAGGGTGGCTAAAGGTTTAATGGCGAGCGGCCACACTGCTGGTGTGGCCGGCTGTTGGGAAGAGTGCACAGTTCTCGATGCAAGGGAAGATGGCGGACAGCGTATGGTGAGCAAGGTTCACTAATCCCACCGTTGGTGGAAGCAACCAAGGCAAGTAGTTGCTTCTAGACGATCCACAGGGCAGCCAGGGCGTTTGGAGAATTTTGGTTCTCAAAAAGGAGGGTAGGGTGGCGTGATGCACTCTGAAAATTACACAGAGAAATAAAGGGAATTGCCGACATGGCAGTAGCTCCAAAACACTGCAGTGCAGCAGGAGGGTGGCATTTGTAGGGTAATGCGGAAAATTGGCATGGCAATGGAAGGCTGATGGGGCGGGCGATAATGGCTGTGTGCCAGGGAGGTAACAAGCACATACGTGGCACCACTACTCGCCAAACTCGCTGTCCAACCCACTCCCCCACCTAACCCCACTCTCTAGCCCCTCTCATCCTTCCTCTCACACACTCGCTTTATTTCTTACCCCCTCAATCCTCTTGCTCCTCATCGATGGCACCTCTCTTAACCATTTCCTCCCCTGCACTATTCTCCTTCCTTCTCATTCTCTTGCACACCCGCGCCCCTTATCGCATCCTCCTTTAAAACTGTGCCCTCTCCTCCTTGCACCCTGGTGCCTATAAATGCAAATACCAGCAGTAAACGCCAAAACTATTGCCATTGCCAATACTTTTTTTGTTGTTGTTGAGTATTTTAGGGAGTAAAAGTGTTCGATACCCAACCCTGCAGATAAGCAGATAGGGGGTGAGAGTGTACCACTCATGTGGCTCGACTTTAGAGCCACTACAGATGATGCTGGGGTGCAATGGTGCTGTAGTTCAAGCTGTGGTTACCGGGAGGTGCAGACGGTGATCCAGAGGCTCATGCCTGCAGCTTCTGAGTCCCAGGGGTCTTTGGTTTTTCAGGTTTTGTAGTCCTCGACCTCCGGCTTGTTTGGTGAATGGGAAGGGAGGAGGGGGTTGGTGAACCAGTCGAGAGAAAAAGCAAAAAGTTCAGGGGCCTCATGCCAAAGCTATAGGTTAGCACTTTCTTTCTGTCCAACTTGTATGTCTTCTCATTCACATTCTGGCGATGGGAGGGGCACAGGGGGTGGGTGAAAGAGTTGCACGGTTGGGCATGAGAGTCCA
The DNA here is from genome assembly GCF_040938575.1 of Ambystoma mexicanum. NCBI lineage: Eukaryota > Metazoa > Chordata > Amphibia > Caudata > Ambystomatidae > Ambystoma > Ambystoma mexicanum. The sequence continues at coordinate 712,616,072 of NC_090938.1, forward strand.
GTGGCTTTGCTCTCTCCCTTCAACCACTGTTCATGCATTTTTGGGTTAAGTGACATCCGTCGTCATGCAGGCTTGCTGGAGTCTCAGTGCAAGTGTTGTCTTGGTGGGCTGCTCTGGCAAGAGCCCTGGTTGCCATTTCACCAAGGCTGCCTGGAGCGGGTGGCTGCTTTCTGTCCGGCTATCCCTCGCACACTGGTTGTTTTGACTTCCAAGTAAGTTACACTTGTATCATCGAACGCTTTCTCATGCCAAATTGAATGGATTTTTTTCCAGCATTGAATGGATTCTTTAAAGATTTGCAGCTGGGTCATTGTGGCCTCTTGTTTTATTGGCTGATCATGTGTGGTGGCTAAAATGAATGATTTTCGGCTATGGAGTGACGTTGATTGCGTGTTCCATGACATTCCTTTAATGGTAGAGCGACACTTGCCGCACAGGAAATAAATATGCCATATAATGTTAGTACAGGTTGTATTCGTAATGGGATCTGTGCACTGGCACCTTTTTATCGCAGTGCCAAGTGGAGTGAGATGCTGTGCACCATAGCTAGCCGAACCCAATTGGCAGAAGACCCTGAATGTAGCCAATGCAGTGCTACTGAGCCGTGCTGCTGCCACCACACTGCAGGAAACTGGTTTATGTGGCCCAGCCACCCTGGTCACGCTACAGGAAACAGGTTTTTATGGCCCAGCCACCCTGGTCACACTACAGGAAACTGGTGTATGTGGCCCAGCCACCTGGCTCTCACTACAGGAAACGGGTTTATGTGGCCCAGCCACCCGGGTCACACTACAGGAAACAGGGTTTATGTGGCCCAGCCACCCGGCTCACACAACAGGAAACGGGGTTTATGTGGCCCAGCCACCCGGCTCACACAACAGGAAACGGGGTTTATGTGGCCCAGCCACCCTGGTCACACTACAGGAAACGGGTTTATGTGGCCCAGCCACCTGGCTCTCACTACAGGAAACTGGTTTATGTGGACCGGCTCACACTACAGGAAACGGGTTTATGTGGCCCAGCCACCTGGCTCTCACTACAGGAAACTGGTTTATGTGGACCGGCTCACACTACAGGAAACTTGTTTATGTGGCCACTCGACTGCAGCATTTGAGCATCCCACTTAGGTTTTATTTAATGTATTTTATACTTTGGTTTTTCTGCTCTCTACCACCGCAGCAGCAGCTAGCTAAGTGGGATAGTTGGTGCTTTGAACTCTAATTCTTCTTTCTTTCCAGCAACCCCATATCAATTGTCTGAGAGCCTATCAGTTGTTGCGCCGATGCATGACGCTGCACAGGCAAGTTTGGTCCAGGTCAGAGGTGACGTTCTGCGAATGATTTAAAGCCGCAGCACAGGCCAGGTGGAAAGCGTGGACAGTGCATATGCTCCAGGGACTGGATAAAGCTTTGCATATCCCGGTTATAGTAGCAAGTAGATTTAAAGCATCGCTCATGGGAGGGGCAAAGATTACACCACAATCTCGCGAGCCAGCCACCGGTAGGAAAAAGGGCTGCACAAGACCAGAGGTGCACCCAGACAGAAGAGAAACAAAGGACACAGCCCGCCAGATGTACCCGCCACTCAGGAACGTCGGACATTACTCGATGCTAATCGGTGCATAAATGAGTTTCAACCTTCAATGATCAGTCCATCTGTCTTGCAACACCATACTGACCTTGACCCCAAGGCATGTTCCCAGACAGGTACCAAGGATTAGAGGTTCTGTGTGGACTACAGAGGAGTCAATGCTGTCACCAAGACTGACGTGCACCCATTGCCCAGGGCTGATGAGCTTTTGGATACCATAGGTGCTGCCAAATTTGGGAACACCTTCGACCTTGCCTCATGCTATTGGCAAATGGCTCTGACGAACCATGCCAAGGAAAAGACTGCATTCTCAACACCTGAGAGGCTCCACCAGTTTAGAGTCATGCCTTTTGGGTTGAAAAATGCACTTGCCACTTTCCAACGTTTAGTCCAGCATGCACTCGGTGTGCTGGAGGCCTTTTTTTGTGGCCTACTTGGACAACATCGCCGGTTACAGTTCCACTTGGGAGGATCATTTTGACTCACTTGGATACAGTGTTGCAGGCCTTTGAAAAGGGCTAACCTCACTATACAGGCCACCAAGTGCCAGATAGCTCAGGGGAAGGTCACGTATCTTGGCCATGAGGTGGTAGGGGGTCAAATTCAACCTCTTCCCCCAGTAAAGTACAGTATTACATGACTGGGAGACTCCCACTACTCAAACCCAGGTGAGAGCCTTTTTGGAGCCTCACTGGGTATTAGCTCAACTTCATGGCAGACTATTGAACTATAGCTGCAGCTCTGACTTTGCCCAAACAACTGAGGAAGGTTAATTGGACAGACGGTCAGAGGGCCTTCAGTGGCTTGAAGGAAAGTCTGCGTAGGGCACCTGTGTTGTGTGTCTGATTACAGTAAGCCTTTTATCGTTCAAACCGACGCCTGCGACACCGGAATTGGAGATGTCTTGTCTCAGTTAGATGACAAAGGAAGAGAACATCCGATCATATTCATCAGTAGACAACTCAAGGGTAGGGAACTTTGTTGGGCTACTGTTGAAAAGGAATCTTTTAGTGTAGTTTGGAGCCTTAGGCGTTTTAGGCCATACCTTACAGGGTCTACCTTCAAGGTCCAAACGGATCATAATCCCTTAAAATGGCTTATGCAAAGTGAGAACCCAAAATTGCTTAGGTGGTCCATTAGCCTGCAAGGGCTAGACTTCACCATAGAGCATAGACCAGGGAAGAGTCATGATAAGTCAGATGGCCTTTCCAGAAGGTATGTTGACCGTCTGGATGAGGGTGCCTATCTTGTGGGAGATTAGGCATCCTAACCTCAGTCTGGGGGGGGAGGGCGACTGGGATGCTGGAAATGCATCAGAGGGGACAGAGCCTTTGAATCCTTGTCCTTTTATTGCGGCTCTTCCTGTATTTGGTTTGGTGAACAGACCCTTGAGATACCCTTATGGCACCCATGGGTGGGAGTATGACCCTGTACTCCTAGTGTATGTTTTTGGGCACCTGTGTGTGGCCCACCGAGCAGGGTACGGGCTGGTGGCAGCTCCGTGCTGAATTGGCAGGTGCTCTGCTCATCCTCCATTTTGGGATGCCCAGGCCCTGTCATTGGAATCAGTGGATTCCTGATGGAGACAAGATGGCCTCTTGCCGGCCATCGACTGTTAACTTGGTTTTCCCAAAGTCCCGGGAAGCCCGGACTCTGTCCCTTCCCCCTGACTGGCTGTTGTGTGGCAGTTCCATATATGGTAGTGTGGGGAAGTGCCGACCAGACTGGCTGGAGCCTTCCCAATGACCCTATGTTGTGGGTACGCCTGTGAGGTGTGAGGTGGGACCTGGGTGAATGGAGTGTGTGACGAATGCGCATTCGGTGTTATGGGTGTCTGATATCTGGTGTTTGACACAATGACTGAGCCAGCCCTGCCCGAAACTGGTATGAATGCAGTGTGTAGTGCTGAATGGCAGAGTACTTGTCTGAATCCACATTTTGTGTTGTGAGTGCCTGGATGGAGAAGAATGGCCTGGATCAACCGTGCGCCTGATTGGCTGGCTGGCTGGCTGGCTGGCTGACTGGCTGACTGCCCTTCTGAGTGATTGGTTGCCTGAGTGGGACCCAGCAGAGTGAATGGGAGATATTGATATTTTATTTCTATTGCGCTCGTACGCAAGGGAGGGGAACAGGAGAGAACAAAACGGCGATCTTACTAGGCCCAGTGACATTGAGAATGCGAAAGTGTATGGGAGGGGGGGGGGGGGGGTGGAAAGTGCAAAGCAGAGGAGAAACATAAATAAAAAAGGCATAAACAGTGGAAGTGCAGCCAGCGAATTGCAAGTGCTAGGTTTAAGGCAGGAGACAGGGTAGGTCTGATAAGTGCAGGAAGAAAAAGTGGGGTGGGCTGTATAGGTACAGACACAGACCCCAGTGCAAGGGGTGGCCCGGAGGCAGTGCAGGAGGGTGGCAGGGTGTGCAGGTACCTGGGCTCGAAGGACAGCGGTTGACCAGGTGCACAGTGCCAAGAGAGAACATATCAGCAGGGGAGAGGGGGAGCGAAGGCAGAAGAAAAAAGGAAGGTCTTGAGGTGCTTCCTGAACCGGACATGGTTCTCCTCAAGTGTGGCAGGGAGGCTGTTCCAGAGGGAAGCCCCAGCCGAAACAGAGATCTGCCCCCAGCTCGTTTTTTTGAAAAACGACTGACCCTGAAGGAGTTAGAGGAGAGAAGAGCTTGAGAGGGGAGGTATTTACGGAGGGATAGCTGAAGGTATTTTGGACCCCAGCCCCAGAAAGCCTTGTGGATAATGCAGAGGGTTTTGAACTTAATCCTTGCATTCACTGGGAGCCACTGGGAGCCAATGGAGCGATTTCAGAGCTGGAGAGATACGATCCCAGGGCTTGAGGCCAAGGACAAGTCTCAGAGTCCTGTTCTGGATTAGTTGCAGAGGGTGGAGAGCAGAGGCAGGTAGATTTAGAAAGAGGCTGTTAAAATAGTCCAACCTAGAGAGAATCAGAGCTTGGGATACCATGAACTTCTGGGGGAAGGGAGGAAAGGCAGAGTACCTCTGAGGAGGTGCAGTAGGATGTTTGACTTTTTAGAGACCTCCAGAGATGTGGGTGGAGTCAAAGCTGACCCGAGGTTCTTAGTCTCGCAGGTGGGGGTAGAAGGAGAGCCAAGGGAAGCCAGCCAGAGAGTGAGCGTAAAGGATGGTGAAGGTGTGCCGATGAGGAGGATCTCCGTCTTGCTGGCATCCAGACAAAGATGAGATCAACTAGTATATGTGGAGGATTCCAAGATGGCCGCCGGCACTGTGTAGACTTGCCGACGGTGCTCTCCTGACCCGACTGGTGAGTGGTGCCCACCGCCCCATCAGCGGGACCCTGTAGGAAGCAAGAAAGCCCCCACAGGGATCAGCGGAGAGGCGCGGAGCCACTCAGTGTAGCGGGGCAGCCTGTGGCGGTCCTCAGCCGCGGCAACGCTGAGGAGGGAGACGTGGCCTGGTGAGCGACTGGCGACCGGAGTGGAGTGAGCGGAGCGCCTGGAGGGGCCGCGGTGGCGCGGCGCTGTGTCGGGAGTTGCCGGGTGGCCCAAAGAAAAGATGGTGCCCCACGGAGGGAGAGTCGCGGCGGGGGACTGGAGGTGTGCAGCGGGCATGGTGACGGACCACCCGCCCTCTCCTTTGAGGCGTTGCGCGGCTGGGAGGCCTGCAGCACTGGGACGCCCCAAAGCGAGTGAAGAGGAGCAAGGGAGGCGGAACTGATGGAGCAGCGCCACTGAAGAGCCTTATCTACCAGAGGTACCGACGTGCAGCGGCGGAGGATCCGGTGGGAGGGGGGAGACCAGCGGCGGCGGGACCCGGGTGCCAGAAGGCCTGTGGAGGGCAGAAAATTCAGACTCGGCGGTAGAGGAGTGCTGGCCCTGCCCGGTGTCCCCTGACAAGCGGGGGAATTGCAAACACCGCTGCTGTTGGAGGAGAGGTCGGGGGACGCACTGGGAGCCGGGGAGGGGAGGGGGCACTGGCCACTGAGCGGTGCAGAGTTGAGGCGGTTGCGGCGACAGGCCTGGACAGATCGCCCGCCCCCCCCCCCCTTGAAGTGGAGAAGAACCCAGAGCACATTCACCATAAGACTGGAATGCCCCCCCCCCTGCTGCTCTTGGAGAGGGGGGGAAGAGGGGCTAAGAAAGCGTCAGAGCGGGAGCATCTGGGGGAGGAGCCAAAACAGACTCAATCCAGGGGGTAACTGCTGGAGATTCAAAAGGAGCAGCATCCAGTAAATCAACCCACCCTCCCTTGCAGATTGCGGCAGTCCAAACATCTACGCCGGGTGGCTGCTGAGACTATAGTCACTAGGTACTCGGGAACCGGACGAGGAAGCAAAAAAAGAAGGAACAAACTGAGAGGATACTCTGGTATGGGAGCCCGTAATAGGATTCAGGGGCGGATGGAAGAAAACAGGGGGAGACACCCGATATCTGGATATAGTGGAACTCTGTGGCAATAAAACCCCGACCTTTCAGGCTCAGAGGAGGACAAGTGGGGACGAAGTTGGTCCATGGACATAATTACTAGTGGCACAAAGGAGTGGGGAAGTGAGCATCATGACCACAAAAACCAAAGGGAAAGGGGGGAAAGTGGCTCAAGCTTCGGGGGATACGCTGGGCACCCTCCCTGCAATCTGGTCTGTGCATGCCCTGAAGGAAGGCCTCGGGAATTCTTGAGAGAAGATTGGAGAAGACACCGCCCAGGGGGTGTTGGAGGAACAGGCTGTAATGTCCAGACAAGAATTCCTTGGGGAGCTGCATGCTTTACAGTCGAATTTGGTAAAGACTTTTCAGGAAAAATTTCAACTGATGCGAGCCGATCTAAATGAAGCCCTAGGGGATATAAGACGAGAGATGCGGCAACTAGGGGAAAGGACAGACACCCTGGAAAAAGGCCTCCAAGAAGTAGATAAAGAAACCACAGCTAACAGTCAAGCCATAAAGAGGTTGGATGTAGCAACACAAAATCTCGAAACTCAGATGGAGGATTTGGAGAATAGATCCCGAAGGATCAATACAAGGGTGAAAATGTTGCCGGAATCGGTATTGGACAAGGACTTGAAAGCGGTAACCCAAGGCATTTTTGCCGACATCCTGGACGAAGGAAGCCCTGAGACGATTGAGCTAGACCGAGTGCATAGAACTGGGCGGATGGCCAAAGGACAGACGGCGAGGCCTAGAGACGTACTAGCAGCTTTTACCAGGTACGCCCAGAAGGAGGCAGTCCTTCGAGCAGCACAGCAACGGGAACCCATTATGTTTAAAGGGCAGCAGACTGCATTATTTCAAGATTTGGCAAGCAGCAGGTTCATGAAAAGGAGACAAATGGGCCCACTGCTAAAGGTGCTAAATGAGAAAGCTATACGATACAAATGGACATTTCCGTTTGGCCTGCTTTTTGAATGGGAGGGGACCCAGAAACTTATTGCATCTCTACAGGAAGGGGCAGATCTCCTTCAAATAGATTTGGAGGAAACCCCTTCAAGCTCAGGCACACTGGGCACGAGTGGTCGATCCAGACTGAAACCCTGGGAACGGACGACAGTGGGAGAGAAAAGGAGAAGAGGATTCAAGGAAGGCCGTCTGCAACAAAAACCTAGTGAAGAGAGGAACGGGACATTGTCAGACCCCTGAGCCATAACAGTGGTAAAAGGGGTGGTGGGCCTCTAAACAGAGAATTGAAGTTATGGGTCATAGGAGGAGCAACCATTTTGGGTATGGAAAGAGTGGAGATGCCCGGGTTAGGAGTGGAGAGCAAGCGGGAAGGGGTTGTCCTTCCAGGGGGGGCGGGGGGGTAGGGAGGGAAAAGGGGAGGGGGGTGACGAGTCATTTACTGTAGGGAGGGGCGGGAGGGCAGTAGCACATAGCGAGGACCAAGTCCCAAGTGCTGATTTCTTAAGTGGCTAACGCATAATGTAAGAGGGTTGAACACCCCTCTTAAGAGGAAAAAGTTGGAGCACTTCACGAGAAAGGAAAGGCCCGATATTATGGGGCTTCAGGAAACGCACCTTGTGCTCAAAGATCAGGGAAGGTTGAAGCTGCGTGGATTCGACCAGATTCTCCATGCCTCAGGTCAAAGTAAAGAAAGGGGGTGGCACTAGTTATCAGGAATACGGTCGACTTCAGAATTGGCGCTGTACAAGGGACTAAGAGGGGAGATATATTGTGGTCAGGGGGAAATATCAGGATGCCCCTTACACAATAGCAGTTGTATATGCCCCTAATTCCGATCAGGAGCAGTTTTTGCAGCGGGTACTGAAAGTGCTGGAAGAACAATATTGGGGTCAGATTGTTTTGATGGGAGATCTTACTATAGCTTGGGATAGGGAGAAGGACCGAGACAGCAGACGAGTAAGGGGGGAGGGGGGGGGGGGGTAATGTCGGCAGAGTTCAAGGATAGGATCGGTAGGATGGGGTTGAGAGATGTATGGAGGGAATTAAAGGGAGAAGAGGAGGGTTACCCCTTATCTGGAGTTCATGGTTCGCAATCCAGAATAGATTATATATGGGTCTCGGTGGGATTAGTTGGCGGCATTCGGGAGGTGAATACGGGACCGATGGGGATAGCGGACCATAGGATAGTCTCGGCTGTTCTGGACCTTGGTCGAAGGGTGAGGGGGAGTGTGAGGCTGGAAGTTTCCAATGGCTGTCCTGAGGGACCCGGAAGTTTGGGGGAACATTGAAGAGAAGATTAAGGTCTTCTTTGCTGTCAATAGGAAGGAGGATGTAAGGTGGGACGGGTTCAAGGCTACTATCAGGGGGGACCTAATTGCAGCAGCTGCTCATCGAGTGAAACAATTGAAAGCACTGGAGGCTCAATTAGAGACTGAGGTGGAAGCGGCTAGACAGGCAGCGGGTAGGACCCCTTCCCGAGTAGCTATGCGGGTATATAGGAAAGCGTTGGGGCAGCTGGAACTTTTACGTACCAAAAAGGCAGAGGTAGCACTACTGCCAGTGAGACAGAAATATTACGCAAAGGCAAATAAGGCAGACGTGCTTTTGGCACGTCTACTTGGGGGTGGGTGGGGAAGAGGGCAAAAAATTTGATTACAGTGTTGAAATTGGGCTCTGGGGAAAGGGTCACAAAGCAGGAAGAAATACAGGAGGCACTGGCGGGGTATTATGCCTCCCAAAACCCCCTAAGCGATATGCATGACAATTTTTTACAATCTGTAAAGCTGCGGGAAATCGGTAGGGAAACGAGGGAGGTCCTTAACCGAGAAATCACGGAGGAGGAGGTACGAGGGGTGATCAGGGCCCTTCCAGTAAATAAAGCCCCGGCCCGGATGGCTATACTGCAGTCTTTTACAAATTGTTTCTCGCATTTGCCCCCGCAACTGACCTTGCTATTTAATTCATTTCGGCAGACGGGTAGGATTGCCCCGTCCATGGAGGAAGCAAAAGTGACCCTTGTCCTTAAACCACATAAAGACCCAGAGGAGAGAGCATCCTATCGCCTCATAGCTTTGATCAATATAGATGCCAAGATATATACAAAGATACTGGCAAATAGACTTGACACCATTCTCCCGTACTTGATACACCCCGATCAGGCAGGCTTCGTCAGAGGCAGGCAAACCGTAGACCATATCAGGCGAGTGGCCCACTTAGTCGAAAAGGTGCAGAGAACGAACACTCCCACGGTCCAGGTGGCACTTGACGCAGAAAAGGCCTTTGACCGCGTGGAGTGGTCCTTTCTGTTCCGAGTAATGGAAAAGATGGTTTTTAGGAGGGAAATCATGACAATGGTTAAGGCTAATTACCAAGCCCCGTCCATTAGAATAATGGTGAATGGGACAGCTTCTAGATGGGTAAACCTACAGAGGGGAACAAAACAAGGCTGCCCGCTACCCCTAATTTTCTATGCGATCTACCTGGAACCCCATTTGCAAGTAATAAGTGAGGCGTCAGGGATACGGGGCATTCCTTTTGGGGGAGAGCAACAGAAGGTCGTAGCCTTTGCTGATGACATGTTGCTCATGTTGATGGCACCGAGCGAATCGTTCCAGGTTAGCATGACCCTGCTGGAAAAATTCGGGGAGGTCTCAGGGTTAAAGATCAGCGCTCACAAATCTGAGGTCCTAAACCTAACGTTAAGGGGAGGGGAACGGGACGAGCTAAAGGGGGGTACTCGCTTTCTATGGAGCTCAGGAGGGATTAGATACTTGGGGGTGAGAATCACAGCAACTTTAGCTGAGTGGTATTCCACAAACTTCCGCCCTCTCCTTAAAGCAATCAAGAGGGACTTCCAAAGGTGGAGAAGTCTTAAGTTGTCCTGGTACGGGCGGATCGCAGCGGTTAAGATGGTAACACTCCCACGGCTGTGGTATTTATTTCAGGCGATCCCGCAACCGGTACCCTTGAGCTTCTTCAAGGAATTGGGAACTCTGACTAAAGAATTCTTATGGAAAGGGAAAAGAGCTAGGGTGGGCGGCAGCTTACTGATCCCTGCCAAGGGGGAGGGAGGCTTAACGTTACCAAATTTTCGACTGTATTATGAAGCAGCTCAGCTCTGAATCATCAGGGAATGGTTGAAAGGAGAAGGTCAGCAAGATAAACTTTGGGTGAGGATGGATGGGGCGGTGGCACACCTCAACCTTGCAGAAGTGCTATGGCTGCCTAAAGCGCACAGACCCCGGCATCTCTATGAAAGTTCAATTACTAAGCTAATGGCAGATACCTGGGATAAATTGGCGGAGTCTAAGGGAATAACTACATTCCCGTCGCCATTGACCCATCTTTGGCAATGGAGATTTCACCCCGGGCCTGGAGAAAGGTGCATTTGCGAGATGGCAGGAGGGAGGCTGTGGGAAGCTATTTGATATGTTTCGGGGAGGAGAATTGCTGTGGTTTGAAGACTGTAAGCGGGAATTCGCAATACAAGAGGGGGAAAGATTACGATACGCACAGATACGGCACTGGGTATTACACCCAGGGGTTAGAATGGCAGCGGTAAGGGAACCAACACAGTTTGAGAGCTTCCTACTAACTAATTACGGAACGAAGGGCCTAATTTCTAATATTTATAAGATTCTAGATAGCTCGCATACAGGTTCTCAGTGGGCTTATATGAAGAATTGGCAACGGGTCCTAGGGAGAGAAATCAGTAGGGCAGAATGGGAGAGGCTATGGAGGAGGATACCTAAACTGGCTGAAGTGTCCCAACTGCAAGAAGCGTGGTATAAGATTTTAATCGGGTGGCACTATACCCCTGCCCGGCTTCATAAGATGTTTCCAGCAAGATCGGGTAGATGCCGGAGGGGCTGAGGTTTGGCAGGAACGGCTGAGCATATCTGGTGGAAGTGCCCAAAGATTGAACCTTTTTTGAGAGAGGTACAAAGGGTGCAGGAACAGGCATTTGGCCGGGGAGACGAAAGAACGCCGGTACAGATCCTCTTAGGCATCCGAGGAGCCTCGGAGGTGGGGGAACCCAGAGGAAGGGAGAAAGCAAAAGTGATACTGACTCTAGCGGCTATGATGTTGATAGCTCAGAGATGGAAGAGCCCCGAGATCTCTATGAGTCAGGACTGGCTTCGAAACATTTGGGAAATGGTGGCTTTGAAATGGGCAATTTACGCCATGGACGATAAAGTGCAGAACTTTACTGCGGATTGGGGGGAAATAATTAATTTCCTTAAGGATGACTTCAGAGTGATGTGGTGCCCGCAACGCCTGAGACTACTAGACCTACAATGAACGTGAAGGGACTGCCCGGAAGAAAGGAGATTTAGGATTTCAATGCTCGTTACCTTGTGGGGAAGAGGGTAAGAGGGGTGGGAGGGAATGTTTCCTTTTCTTTTGACATGTGGTAAAATTCAATAAAGCGTTTTAAAAAAAACTATATCTGGGGGCCTCTCACTGCTAGAAATCGTTCAGAAGCTGAAGTTGATACTTGATGATTTCTCTCGAAGGTGAACCGCTGGTCCCTTCCGTGTAATATGAAAGCTGCTGTGCCTTCAAGAACTGATCCAAGAGAGAACCTGGTAAGGAGACCTCTCCCCGAGCTACGAGGGACCATCATGCACCAGCTGATCTTTGCCAAAGCTCCCTGGTGGACAGACCTACGAAAGGCTGCTGACCGGAGAAGGGGACCGCCGAGGAGAACGAAGAAAAGCCCCGGACAGCCGTCCATCGACCGGAGCCGCCGTGCTCCTGTTTGCCTAAGAACATTTGATCCAAGGATTCCCTTGTTCATCAGTCGTCTGCTTTCGTCCTGCCGGAGAAAGTCGAGGTCGTCGACTACCGAGGAGAATCCACTGGTGGGTTTCTCGCCACCCCCAGATGCCGACGAAGCTACTGAAGCCAGCTGTGGTCACGTCCCGTTTGGCCATGCCAAACGCGGACGACCCGATGCTCTAGCTGTGCCAAAGCTCTTCACTAACTCTTTGCCGCAACGAACCATCGTCGTCGAGGTGCACCGCACACCTCCCCTGTTGCAGGACATTTTCGATCACTCGACTACAAGCACCGCAAGGACCGAAGCTGCTGCCTCAACAACCACGTTCACCCTTTTCTCATCTGAGAAGTTCGACCCGTGGCTCCTGCCTCAAAGGTAGTGTCTTAAGAAGGGCCCATCGATTCTGCGACGAGGAGCTCTACAACACAAGGTACATTGGGTTGCAGAACTATAGAAGAAGATAAAACTCTAATATACCGTATATGGACTGGGCTTGTAGTGCATCTTCATTTACATGATAAAAGGATTCCCCAACCCGCGCTGAAAAACGAAACACCTCGCATAAATTTGTGCACAAATTTTGTGGAAACGGAAAAGATTTGGTGAAGAACAGTGTCAACATTTATTGTACTGAGTGGAGATTTTAAACACATAATACGATAGTCGCCATTAGGCACTTTGTTCCACACTGACTCAAAGTGATACTACCCTGCTCTTGTATTGACTGCTCCTTTCTGTTTCCACAAAATGTGTTCACAAATTTATGTTAGTGGTTTTTCAGCGCAGGTTTGGGAATCCTTTTATGAAGTACTCGCCCCAAGTGGGTAGGGAGACCCACTTTTCCCTTTAAACTGCTGCTAAAATCCTCATCCAATACAGGTCCAATCTCATCTTTTGGGTCCTAGCGCATAACCAAATAGGTACCCCACTTTGCTTTTCTTAGCATCTTCATTTACAGATTTCCCAGTTGGGGGGCCGGGGGGTGGAGTGGGGGGGTCCTGACACGGAACTGTGTGTAGGTAACGAGCCAGTATTCTGCCAATTGTCTAACCAACCTATCTTCCTCCTAGGTCTATGGTTGATATCGTTTTGCTGTGTTGATTTGTATGCTATTTGAACTGAGTACAGTTGATGCATTTTAATGGAATCTGAGTAATCGTGGTACCACCTAGAACTGTATATATTTACCATTTTAGAATTATCGGAGCACAAAGTGGATTATTGTGATTTGTGTACATAACCTTGAACCTTATTTATATAAAGACTGTTTTAACTAATAGTGTGTGGACATTACTTTGTGGGTGCTTGGGGACTACACTGTATTTAAGAACCAGCCCGCATCACCTCCTGAGAAGCTAGGCCTTGATTGCTCGACTATAGCTACCCTATAGAGAATCTTGGCTGGGGTCCTTTGTGCCTCTCCTCTGTCATATAGAGAGCAGGAGTACAGACACCCCCCCCCCCCCCCACAGTGCGTTGCTTTACAGTGATATTTTCTCAAATATTGTTTACACTGGATCTTGGAGTACTTCTTGCGGGAGCCTCCACCTCCATAGTCCCTTGATGCTATCTGGTATAGCGATCTCGACCCACAGAGGGGCGTGATCTGATAACGAGATGGGTCCCTGTTCTATTTCTTGGACCTTTCCTAGTAGTCAACCCAGACCCAAATGTAATCTATTCTAGCATTGTATTGTAGATGGGAGAGAAATGTGTGAACCTTTCTTCTTGGCCCTTGCGTTCCTTCTATACATCAGCGCGCCTAGTTTCCCATCTTTTGGCAGGTTATTTGTGGCCGTCCCCTGGTGTCCCTTGCTACTCCTGTCCATGTTGGGTTAACAGGCCAGATTCAGGTCCCCTCCTAGAACTCTCTCTCCTTTTGCAAAGTCTTCTAATTTTCCAGTGTCTCCCTTATAAAGCCATCCTGCTCAACGTTTGGCGCGTATATAGCCGCTAGCGTTAGTGTATATCCTTCTAGTGACGCATTTGCCAAGATATATCTCCCCACTTTATCCATACGTGCACCCAGGACCTGTATCCTGAGGTTGTTGTGGAATGACATTAGGACACCCGCTTTTTTTTCTGTCGCGTTGGACTGTATGGTGTATCTATAGCCCCCATGTTGGAGTTCTGCCTTATCTCTTAATCTGAAATGTGTTTCTTGTAGCATTATGATATCGTACCTATCCCTCAGGACATTTTCCAGCTTTTTTCTTTTTACTGGGGTGTTTAACCCCCTCACATTAAATGTTAGTATATTCAGCCCTCTCATCCCTAGGGTTCTTTAGCAGTGTTTCTTCCTGTTACCCTGTCTCCATACTCCTTTCTCTCTCCTGGCCCCCCTCCCCAACTCCTCCCCCCCCCCCCCCCATGCCACCCAATGTGATAACCCTTCAACTTCCCTATAACTGTCCCGAGGAGGGCCCAGGGACCTAAGGTTGCATGGGCGGTGCGCCCAATGCTCCTGGCCCTCTGGAAACGCAGGAATAACTTTGCAGAGGGGGGTCCTAAATCCCGCATTCACCCCTGTGTTCTCACCCGGTGCCCAGTGGTGGTCCCTGGCCAGGCCGCAGGTGCTACCAGTTCATTGGAACGATTGACTTCTCTGTCCCTTCGATTAACTGTTTCCTATTCCATCGACGAGGAACCTGTATCCCTGCCCGCTAGGGGGCTATTTTCTCCCTCTCCATTTCTTTTGCACGTTATATTTCTTTTTTGGGGTGTATAGTCTTCCATTACCATGGCCTTCTCTGTGGTCTCTCCCTTGTCTCGTGTTTCTCCGCCTCTCTCTCTCTCTCTCCTCTTCTTTGATGTTTAGGATATGAATTCCCTCCTCACAGGTGGTCACCCTGTGTTTGCCCTCCCTTGCAAAGAGGAGTCCAAAAGGTAAGGCCCTCCTGTATCTTATTTGTTTCGCTACCAGTTCTTTCACGACTGGAGCCATCTCCCTTCTTTTTTGGAGCGTTACTTGGGCCAGGTCCTGGTACAGCTGGATCTCCACCCTGTTCATCCTGATGTGGCCATTACTCTTGCCTTCCGAAGAATTTGTTCCTTTTGAGGATAGGAGGGTAGTGCGACCAGCACATCTCGGGGGCATGCACCCGGTTCTCCCATCCTACGTGGGCCTACCCTGTGGATCCTGTCTATCATTTCCTCTTCGTCCCCATTCGCCAAAGTCTTTGTAAACTTGCTGAACAGCTCCCTTGAGATGTTTATCTTCCACTGATTCCACCGTGTTTTTAATTCGGATTTTGGACCTGCGGTAGCGGTTTTCTAGGTCCTCCCTTCCAGTTCTAAATTATGCGTGAGGCGCACTAGGCGTTCTTGTGTCTCATTACTTTGTTGTGCTTCTTCCTCCACATTTTGGACCCCCCCCCCCTTTTCCAGGGTGTCCGTGCACTCTTCTAGGTTGGTTAAGTCTGTCCGTAAGTCCTGGACCGCTTGCCTCATTTCATCTTTGATGGATGCAAATTGATCCTGCACTGTGGTCATATATTTCTCTTGGAGGTCTATGAACCAGGCTTTCATATCCTCCTTTGTGGCCCCCATTGCCTGTGTTTGAGTCACTTCCTGCTCTTTTGACGTTTCCCCTTGGGCTTTTCCTTTGCCGGAGGTGGTATTGCCGCTGTTCCACAGTTGGATCAGATTTGAGTCCGGTCTGGAGGCCTGGTTTTGCGGGGTAGCCTTTGCCCCTTTTCCTCTTGATTTGGACATCTACACTCTGTAGTATTGCCCCTTGCCACGCTCTGCTCTTATCCCTTTTTCATCCGCAGGGGTCTTCAACCAGTGCTTTGTGCTCATCCTTTTGCTGCCGCTGGTGGATTCCTGTGGCCAGGTCGTTTGTTGACTTGTGTTCTTTGTGCCTACCCCCCCACCTCCCCAAGCGCCTTGTGCTTGAGGGAGAGGGTGAACAGGTCTTACCCTTATGCGGCCGTCTGGCCCTTGGCTGGAGGAAATCTTGTTTAGTTGTTATTGTGGGAGATCCTTGCTGTTCCGTCCCCAGCCCGTTGTGAGTAGACGGTGGAACCTCCTGCTTTTCTCCCTTGCACCCTTATTAGTGGTAACCACGTTCTGTTGGTCTACCTGCCCTGTCATGGCGTGTGCGGGTGAAGGGGTAAGGTAGTTGTGCCCCTTTCCTCCCCTTGTGGCTTTGTCGGCTCTTCTCACGGGAGGTGGGCGTGGGCTCTTGGTTTAGCGTCCTCCTTCCCCGTTGTTTTTCCCCTTCTGCCTGTTTTGCTGGGGGTGGCAGAGGGGTGGGGGGTTGGGGGTGGGGGGGGCAGCCCTGAGCCTTTCAAGCTGGGCTGTGCTACTGGTTCACAGGCCCTGATGACTTTCTGGAGCTGTTATGTGAGTTCCATCCTCGGCTGAGCTTTTCCTGAAGTTAGGCCTCCCCTCCCCGGCCCAATCCTGGGGTCCTTCTCTGTGGGTATTCCCTGTCTGAGCTGGGGGTTGGGTGTGCTGCCTCATTATGCGGGGAGTCGTGCTGAGAATCCTTGGGTGTGCCTTTTACATGGATCCCTTGTGCCGCCTTGTCCACGGGAGGGCCGGGGGGAGGATTGTGAGGTGTTCTCAGCCTCTCCCTAGAGACACCTTATCTTCTGTGCCTTTTCCTGACCCCCTCTCTTCTATCCCAGCCCCAGTCTTACTGTAGAATAGCAGCTTCTTTCTTGGCGGCTTCGTTGTGCCTCCTCCGAATCACAGCACTTGTCTGATAATCTCTTCTGCCCCCTGATGAGGGGGGCATTGGGTGTTTGCGTTGCCTATTCTGTGCCCCAGTGGTCTTTTCAGGTTTGCACAAGGCCCCTTCGCACTACGACGCGAGTCTCATCGGAGGATCCACCAGGTTCAGCGGCCCTTGCACTGTGCCGATGCATGTCGTGCGGAGGGGGGAGTGGAGGCCCACTTTTCCCACTCGGGCTCTCTGCCCTGTTGAGTAGCGTTGCAACTTCTGTAGCTCCCAAGCCAGGGCTGGTGTCTTCTGCTGAGGGCCTTCTTTGCAGCTGGGAGCTATGCCCACCTCCGCGCTGGTGGGCAGGCTGTGTCCGTTAGGTCCTTCTCACTGCCCTCGGATGGGCACCTACATATCCCTGTCCCGTGGGGGTTGGGACGTATCAATTTCTACAGTACGTAGCCTCTTATTCCTTGCCCGGTTGCGGTGTGCACCCTTTTCTGTTCCACCGCTCTCCACGCTTGCAACGCTTCGGGAATGGCGTTGACAGCGGTCCGCCTCCCTGGCGTCCTCCCGCATCAGTGGCTGACAGGTACCCGCTGAGAGCTATTCCGTCCCCGCTGCTCCAACTTCCTCCGGCGTTTCCCGTCAATTTCGCGGCTTGCCGATGGTATCTGATTCCCCTACCCGGCAGGAGCTTCTAGGACAGGTGTTCTTCAGTTGCAGTCTGGTTCCAATGCTTTATTTTTATCCTTATTGTTATGGCCTGGTGGGAGAGACACTCGCATATGTCTCCTTCCCGCGGCAGCCATCTTGGAATCTCACCTTTTTTGTTTTTTGTTTTTGTTTTGCTTTGTGGTATAAAACACATTGAATTCATAGTCCACATTGGTATACAGCCTGAAGTATTCGGTGAGCACCACACAAAGGCCGGCTTAAGAGTCTATAGTGTCTTTGTGGATGAATTCCAAGAGTCTTGTACGTTATGCCCTATGGCAAGGGAAAGCAGACACTTTTTCTTGTTATCCAGCGGGCCAATGGCTCTATTGAACACTTCAAAATCTCTAGCCAACTTGGCCCACCTTGGGCTTAAATTGCTAGTCTCCGTAATATCCAAATGGCTGGGTAACTGCATTGCCATTGTCTCTTGGAGACATGGGGGTAGGCCCATGTGCAGGGTAACTGGCACTGTGAGATTCTCGGCATCTGACCTGTTAATGCTAGCATGAGTGAAGGGTGCTGCCCCAGTTCACTTTGGGCTATATTCGTTTGACTGTGGGGTGCAGCCCCAGTGTCCTCTGGGAGCGCTTATGTTTGCGGCCTCCTTTAATTTGTCCGATCCGGTTCTGAGCCTTGCCTCCCTCACCTTCTGGGATCACGATGGAGAGGTCTGCTCCTTTCTGTGGGCCTCGTTTTTTTTTCTTTTTTCTTCTTTTTTTTTTTTCCCCACGGTGCACTTTAAGTGCAATGCATTGCCCCCCTCCAAGCCCATTTGGGTGCAGTACCTGTCCCACTGTCAGGATTCGTTCTAGTTGCGAGAGTGACTACCTGAGTCCTCCTTGTGTGCTTGGCGTCCCACAAGGAAGGTTGGATGGCAGAGCAAGGCGGTTGAAAGGAAAGAAGAGGCTAGTAGCTGACAGATGGGCACGATGGGTGAATGTGTGGAGGGGGAAGGGGGAACTGTTGGATAACATGTGGGCGATAGGCGGCGAGTGTGCACAGGGAATCGGGGTCTGGGGGTGGGGCAGCCAGGTTTTAAGGGCTTTCCTGAAGACCAGGTGAGTCGCTGAGGTGGAGCATGAGGGGATGGGAGTTTCAGAAGGTGGGTGTGAGGACAGAGAAACCAGCACCTCCTAATCCGGAGAACTTCAAAGGAGGGATTTCCAGGAGGTGTGTGGAGCCTGATCTGAGGATTCTGGTGGGGTGGTAGCGAATGAGATTGTGTTTGAGGAATTCTGTCCCTTTCTTGTGGATTGCGCGGTGGTAATGCACATGGCTTTGAAGGCGGCCAGTCGGCTGATGGGCAGCCAGTGTTAGTGTCCTGAGGGTTGGGGGAGATGTATTCTCTGGGGGAGAGTGCCAGGAGGAGCCTTGCTGCAGTATCTTCAACCAGTTGGAGCTTTCTCAGTTGGTATGTAGGCATGCCGAGGGAGTTGGAGTAGCCTAGGCGCAAGAGGATGATGGCCGTGATTGCAGAGAAACTATGGTGGTAGGAGAGAAGATCCGCTTGAGGATGCGGTGGTGGAAGGTGCATAATCTGGAGACTGCATTGTTGTGATGGGAGAGGGTCGGATCTGAGTTAAAAGTGCATATGAGGTATTTGACTTAATTGAGGTATTCCTGTTGATACATTATACCAGTAATAATTCTGTTGTAAAATTCTTTTGCTTCAAAGAAAGAAAATGCAAATGAGCTTTTAATGATAAACTTGAACATGTACAATATTTTAAGTACCTTGGCACAATGATCTGTACAATTTCAAAGCTATATAAACAATTTAAGTTGAGCAGGACCGCAATCTTCTCCTCTGCAGCCTAACTTAGACAATTTAATTGTTGTTTTTGTTTTGGGCTTGGTATTGCGATTTTATCGTCAGAAAATGGTCCAGAAGGTAATGGACTGCGCTGAGGTACTGGAAGAGGATGGGCGCTGGGCTCAGTTTGAGAGTGGACTGTGTCGTATGGTCCCTTCATTACCCAAGGGTGTTCCTTTGGCTGCAATAAGACATGTGCTGGGCGTTAGCTGGAAGCTACAATTAACTGGAGATATCTGCAGCTCTATAAAGGCTTTTTAGACCCTCCTGAGGGTACTTTGCTGTCAAATTTACAAATGGTGATGCTCTACAGGAATTGCAAACCCCTCTCTGTGTGCATAAAGATACCGGCTGAAACTTTGTTGACCAGACAAGGTGAAAAAAACGCCTATATGAAATTGACTGGATAGATAATAGAACTAGGTTGTTTAACTACAGGATTTGTAATCATTTTACCAGCAATATAAAATCCTGCAACTCTCTTCAAACTATCCTGCAAAAATACCCATTGAAAAAATGTAGGCTAATCTGGTTGCGTATACAAATGAATTTATTACCCACACTTGAAGTTTTGGGCACAATAGAAAAAATCCTAAGAGCTGAACGTGCTTGTAAGATGGCAGTAGAAACACTACCATTATTTGGTACATTTGACCTATCGCTAGAATTATCTGGTGAGGTGAGACATTGGCATGTTCTTTGTGACCCCACCCCTACATTTTTAGTAGCCACCAAGTGGTTTTTAGAGTTGATATTTGGGGCTGACCTTTTATGAAGAATTGATTTTAAAAATGCAATACTTTTTTTATATTAGAATGTAGATCCTGTGTTTTAAGCAAGTGACTTTGTATAATGGCAATGTTTTGTGAATGCAATAGGAGTGTTTTATGGAATATTGATATGAATGTTCATGTCTTTAATGCTGTTTTGGGATTAATTGCATTTAAGACGATTTTAGAGATTCTTGTGTGGAAGTAGATTTTGTATTAAGTTTTCTCTTCTCTTTACAATGTGTGAAAAGTTTGCTTTTCAAACTATAGTACACAATAAATAACATTACAATTTATTTCTGCCCACTTTTATTATTTTTATAGAATAAAGTGGGAGCTGAGCGACAGAAAATGACCTCTCAATTTGCAGGGATGCGGCAGGTGATGGATTTCCAGGAGCGGGTCTTCCTCAATCGACTGGAAGAGGTGGAAAAGACCATTGAAATGGCAGCAAAGGCTACAATAAAACATATTGATGATAAACTTGCTTCACTTAATCAACTTATAATGGAAATAGAGAAAAGTGGCATTCGGCAAGCAGCGGTATTACTGAAGGTAAGAAACGTGAACTCCAGACAGTATGTCTGCTCTGTACATTGCTTGACTCATAGACCACCCCCCACTCTAGTGTCCAGATCTGGTATCGCGTATAACCATGTGCAGATAGGGAATACATGTTGGACTGATCCTCAGTATTTCATCATATGTAACCTAAACAATTGGTGATGGCTAAAACAAATTCACATACATATAGCAAATAACATACATGTGGGGTTGGTGTTAAAGTGTTTCATATGCATTTATGATTTTTGTCATACTAAGTATATGTCATGATGAAGGCCCAATAAAAGATACACAAGATGAATGCAAGGATGTGCGCATCATCACAACAAGGGCTGTAACAAAATGTGTAGACGGAAAATTCCTTATAGAACCATCTTACTGTAAAATAACTTTAAGCTGAGCACAATACTAATTAACTTTATCTGCCGTACAATGCCTTGTACATCAACAACCTCTGTAACAATACAACACCCAGATGTGAGAATCATCTCTACTAGATTAGCAAAGGGTGGTTGGATTGAAAGAGGCTTTGTCTGCATACCTCTATATATTAATGATTTTTCAAAATATGCTGCATGTATATGAAACACACTTTTGCACTAACCCCACATGTATGTTACTTGTTATGTGTGTGAATTTGTTTTAAGCTATCTTTGTTTGTCTATGATGAAATATTGAAGAATAAACCCAACTTTTTATGGAACAGGAATACTGAGGATCAGTGCACCATTTATTCCCTATCTGCACAGAGGTTATAGGGGATACCAGATCTGGACACAAGAGGTGTATAATTTTTTTGTTCTTTATATTTACGCCCCCCATACCCCTGCCTTAGAGTATCAGCAACCCGACAACAGAAATTAGGGGCGGCACATTGTTATCACGCTCTGAAACACTTGTGTATGAGCGCAATACAAATAAAATATCATATTGTTTCTTTAACTCTATTGTTATGATCAAACATAACTTATGCTACACCACCAACCAAATCAACTCTGTGTATTAATTAAATGTAAGGCATGTAGAGCTAGTATGCATGATAATCAAAAGGTGATGGGTGAAGTGCTTGAACCGGTACTTACTAATGATCATGGTGGGTGATTCTGGGTAGCCTTCAAGTCTATTCTATTTCATATCTCTGCTTTTGTCCCTGAAGTGCTTGCTGTTTGAGGAGTAATCCAGTCTGCACTGGCAGGCCATAACACATTCGCACAGGCATATCATCATCATCATCCTCCTCCAGATTTTCTTCGGGGTTGGTGGGCATTGGTGAGGTTGAACTGGGTATTGAGCGTGTTTGGCACACCTCTGGATGAACCATGTTGGGGAGACGCACTAATGAAACCGACTCATTATGGAAATTCTTACAATAATTTATTGTATTTATTAACTATTGAGAGTATACTATCAAATGGAAATGACGAGTGTAGGAAGCAGTATAGATACCGGACGCTGTCTCTGGTTAGAATGCCTTCTCAAAATACTGAAAACATCGGCGTGATAGTTAACTGGTTGGTGAGTGAGAAGTAGTGAAATCGGACATAAACCAAGGATAAAGACTATGGGAGCAGACCTAAATAACTCCACCACGCCGGCCTAGTTCCATGGAATGTGGCAAACACGCTTTACATTTGCCTCATACGTGAGACCTGGCACAGAGGGTTTGGCTCTTGTCAGCTGGTGAGGGGCAGAGGTGGACCTTTTACTGGCTAAGTGGAGCATATGTCTGGTCTTGAACTGTTATATATTTTGCCTGGCTTTGGTGATTATGGGTTGGGGTCGGGCATGCCAGTAGATTCAGGAGAGTAGAGAGGGCAGAAGATGGAAGAGGTGCAGAGAGGACATTGGTCAGCATTTGAGTCAGGCAAAAACAATCTGAGGGACCCCGACGCGTGAGGGATTTTGGGTACACTACACATCACCTTAGGGATAGCGTTAGTCACGCCCATATTGACGTCCAATTTTGATCTTCGAACGAAAGATGCAACACTCTGCAATTACCACTAGATGGCAGACTATATGCACAGCATGTGAATTTAAGCGGGCATAATGCTCAGAAATGCTATTACGGTGAGTATATCGATATTTGAAGAGTAGGAATTTGAAGGAGCCCTTGTGCATGGCTTGCCACTCAGTGTGGTGACTGCGTCTGGAGAAAAGTTAGTTGTTGAGGCTGTGTTTTGTGGATTTTGTTGCAGGGAGGGAGAGTAGAGGGAAAGACTGAGTGGGCTCTAGTAGTAATCAAGTTAGCACAATCGTAAAGGTGAGTTTTAGCGGAGTGCATAGTTGAGGTGGGGTGAATTTTCTTAATATTGAAATGGTTACCTCTGGCAGCCGTAATGAGCTGCTGGTATCTGTCGCTGTCAAAAAGGACCCGAGTTTATGAACCTTGGATGAAGGAGTATGGAGGGAAGGAGATGGAAGATTGGCGAGTGGGATTAGCAGTGGAGGTGTGCTGGAGGACGATTTCAGTCTTTGCGGAATTTAACATCGGTCAGCGTAGAGCAATCCGGTGGTAGAGCTAGCCCTCGTGCGTGACGGCAAGGATGCCATGTGTGAATCCCTTCAGTTGGGTTTGGACACGGCAGACTGTGTCAGCTGGTCCATGGCTGCGAGCACCGTCCTACGCAGATTTGCATGGTTGCGGAAGTCAGGGTTTGCTCCTGATGTGTTCAAGCCGGTCTTCTGAACATGCCATTTTATGGCATTCATTTATTTGGCAGCAAGGCTGACGAGAGCCTGGAGAGGTTGCGGACCTCCAAAGCTGCAGCAAAGTCTTTGAGTGCCGCAGTACGTCAACCTCTGCCTTTTCGTCCTTGGGGACTGCAATGGAGGGGAGGTTCCTTTTTGTTCTCCTCTTTTGGTAGATCGAGAGGAGCCAACGTAAGGGTACCTGTGGTGGACAGGGAACTTGGAGTGCCAAAGCCGCTTGGGCACTTGGCTCTTTGCCTTCAGGCACTGCCGCTACAGCTCAGTCATGAGGACATGTCCCATGGTTCGCCGGTTGGGGGCAGATTTGCGCAGCATCTTGGAGAATGGCGTGCCATTACTTAAGATGCGTGGGTTCTGGATATCATAGTCCATGGCTACTGCCTTCCCTTCCTTCAGCGGCCTCACCACAATCCACCGGGGAAGCTCTTTGAAGAGTCCGGATCCGTTCCTTGCGCAGGAAATCCTTTCACTGCTGGAGAAAGTCGCCATAGAATTGGTGCCAGTAGCGGAGCAGAACAAGGGATGGTATTCCCCTTATTTTTTGATCCCAAAGAAAGACTGGGGATTGAGACCCATCATGGACTTGCGTTGGTTGAACAAGCTTCTCAAGATGATCACTCTTTCTCAAGTCCTCCAGGCCCTTCAACTTCACGATTGGTTGGTGTCTCTGTACCTCGAGGATGCTTACTTTCATGAGCTGATTCATCCCAAGCACAGGAAGTACCTGAGGTTCGCGGCTGGCGACTCGCACTTTCAGTTTCAGGTCCTGCCATTCGGATTGACCTCCGCCTGAGGGTCTTCACCGAGCTGATGGTGGTTGTGGCAGCGTACCTCAGGAGAGGGGGGATTCACATCTACCCCTACCTGGACAATTGGCTGATCAGGGCGCGTTCTCCCGAGCAAGCCCTGGATCATCTATCCGTCACCTGCCATTCCCTTCACTAGCTGGGCTTCTCCCTAAATTTAAAGAAGTCGCATTTGACACCTTCCCAGCAGCTCCAATAGATTGGAGCAGTGCTCTACACGTCCCTGGGGCAGTGTTCGCCTCCCCAGGTGAGGGCTCATCACATTCTACAAATGGTGGACTAGTTTCAACGTGCCCAGAGTCTCCCGGCTTTCGAATTCTTAAGGTTGCTATGCCTCATGGCGCCCTGCATTCTTCTGGTGCACGAGGCCAGACTGCGGATGAGATCCCTGCAGTGGGCTCTCAAGATGCAGTGGTCGCAGTTCTCCGTCAAGATGTCGGATCACGTTCAGATTCCGCTCTTGGTCGGCTAGGATCTTCTATGGTGGGCCGACAAAGGAAATCTGATGAAGGGGGCACTGTTTTGGCAACCATGGCCGGAGGTGACTATCGTGACGGATGCCTCCCTCACAGGATGGGGCGCTCATACCAACGAGTTGACAGCCAGCGGTCATTGGTCTCCGTCGGACTCCAGACTCCACATCAATCTGTTAGAGCTGAGAGCCATCAGGCTGGCCCTGAAGGCTTTTCTGCCGTCTGTGCGGGGGAAGACTGTCCTGATTATGACGGACAGCGCAGTGGCCATGCATTACCTTAACAAAAAGGGCGTGGCGGGGCAGGGTCACTCCCGTTGTGCAGGGAGGCGATGCAGCTCTGGTTCTGGGCCATCCAACAGGGAATCTCGATCTCAGCAGTTCATCTGGCCGGAGATGAAAACGCGGCGGCGGACGCTCTGAGCAGGCAGAACACTGTCTCTCATGAGTGGGAGTTGACTCAGGAAATCCTTTTGGAGATCTTCTCCCTTTGCGGAACCCCACCAGTGGATCTCTTTGCCACAAGTGTCAACCGGAAGTGCAAGAGATTCTGCTTGCGGGAATTTCCCCCAAGAGGAGCCTTAGGGGATGCGTTCGTAGTGGAGTGGTGTTTCCCACTGCTGTACGCGTTTCCTCCAGTCCCCGTCATTCCTCAGGTGTTGCAGAGGTTCGGTTCCTGAATGATCCTCATTGCTCCGAATTGGGCCAGGAGAGCGTGGTACCGGACCTTCTAGACATGTCCATCTGCCCTCTACGCCATCTTCCCTACCGAGACGATCTGCTCCCACAGAGGGGGGGAGGGTCAGGTTCCCCACCCAGAGGTCGGGTCTCTCAACCTTCATGCTTGGTATCTGAAAGGTTGAGATACAAGGATTGGGACCTCTCGGATGACGTGATGGAGGTGTTGCTTTCGGCCAGGCGGCCCGCAACAAACTCCCTGTACCGTTAGCGGAAGTTCTGCGACTGGTGGTGCAGGGGTCAGAATGTGGATCCTTTCCAATGTTCCATTCCTATGGTGTTGGTCTTTCTGCTTTCTTTAGCCCCTAGCCGCCTTCAAGTGGGTACCATTAAGGGTTACCTGGCGGCGCTGTCCATATTTAAACGCTCGTCTGAAGAGTGTTCTTACTTTAAGATTCCTTTTTGATTTCACAGTTTCTGAAAAGACTGTCTAATGTGTTTCCACCATCCCTTTCCAGGTGCTGGGTTTGAATTTGAATTTGGTTTTAAAGTTTCTGATGGGAGCTCCGTTTGAGCCCTTACACTCTTGTCCGCTGCAACTGTTGTCTTTTAAAACTGTTTTTGCGTGCGGAAGTTACCGCAACTAGAGTGAGTGAATTGCAGGCACTTTCTGCCAAGCCACCCTTTACTGTTTTCCATGAGGATAGGGTTGTCCTGTGCATGCAACCTTTTCTTCCGAAGGTTGTCTGAATTTCATTTGAGCCAAAAAGGTGATTCTTCTGGCATTTTATCCTCCTCCGCATCCTGGTAAGGATGAGGAGAGGCTCCAAAGGTTGTATCCTAGGAGAGCGTTGAGCTTTTATCTTTCACGGATGTCCCGGGTCAGAGTGGACGATTAGCTCCTTGTTGGTTATGCTGGACACCGCTCGGGTCAGGCTGTTTCCAAACAGACCTTGTCCAGATGGATTATCCTAACTATCACTGAGTGATACCATTTGGCGGGGAAGGACCCTCCGGTAGGCTTACGGGCTCCCTCCACTAGGGTTGTGGCTGCCTCCAATGCTCTACAAAGGGGTGTTCCTATTCGGAATATTTGTGAAGCAGCCACATGGGCTTCTGTCCATACTTTTGTTAGACACTATTCCCTGGATTCCATCCATGGACAGGATTTGGCCTTTGGTAAGGCGGTCCTCTATTCGCCCATTTGATTGGGTAATCTAAATTCACATTCTAAATTCTTTCCCTCCTCCATAGTCTGGTACTGCTTTGGGAGTCTGTCATAGATGTGGAATAAGTCGGAGGACCAAACTGGTAACGTTCCTTCGATGGGATGTTCCTCCGACGTATTCCACATTGCCCTCCCAGCCTGCCCCTCTGGAGAATTTCCTCTGATTGCAGCTTCCGTTTCCGCAAGGCTGTAGGCAGTTATACTGGCAGGAGACGGGTGCCACATGTTCTGGGGGGAAAAAAACTAAACTGAGGCAATGGGCGGCATGCGTCCTATATAGAACATCCGGTGACGTCGACCTTCGACAGAGGCCCTCGAGGGTCATCGGATCGACACAAGACGCTCTCTGCTGAAAAGTTTCCGAAGTGCACAGCTGTGGACATTACATGTCATAGATGTGAAATACGACGGAGGAACATCCCATCGAAAGAACCTTACTTGTTCTTCTTGATTGCATTTATTTGTGTTTCTAAGGTTAGGGTGTTGTCCATCAGGACTCACAGATTTTTTACTACCTTAGATTGTGTTGGTGCTGTTCCCAATTCCGTTGGCCATGGAATGTAGGTGGTGTTCTCTTGGGTTTTTGGATATAATCATGATTTCTCTTTCCTGGGTTGATTTTCAAGTTGGTGGCATTCATCCAGTTAAAGACTTTGTTTAGACACGAGATTAGGGTTGAGTGATCGGCTTGAGTGTCTTCGATTTTGTAGATGATTTGAGTGTCATCTGCGTAGTTGTAGCATTTAATGTTGTATTTTTTGAAGATTCTGATTACTGTATATGGATACAAGGGGTTAAGAAGCACTGCAATTCCCCTTTGACACATTCTCACTTTAGCAAATCTCTGCTGTTCCGGGAGGATACAAACCATTTGAAAACCATTGTGCAATTAGTGCCATCCAGATCGAATTTCTTTTAATAATGCTCACAGTAGTGACAGTGGTTCTGGTAATACGCTTACTATGGAAGTACTTGTTATGGAGTGGAGTGTTAGAAAAGGATCTATTGTGAGATCATCCATCACCTGTAGGGCAGGAGGAAGTTGCAAACCATACATGTCCCAGTTGGTTGAGATTGTGGGTCTGCCATTTCAGTTGGACCAGTTTAAGGATGCTTTTTGGTTCTATCCTTGTGCGTTTCAACAGTTAGGTTAGCACCTAAGCCAGGCCACATCTAAGGCCACTATAAGGCCCTGTTTGCCTCCACTACTGCTAGTGTGTGCCCTTAGTTGGTGGAGAGGGCAGGAGCCCCCACCAGCTGTCCTTGCTGACCTTTGATCCAGCGTGACTCCAGCCGCGTACCCAGCAACCTTCCATGTGACCTTCTGATGACATTTTCTGAATCCAGCTACCTGGCGCTAAACTGGTGAGGCCACCTTCACAACAGCCATGCCTGGGCTTTTTCTGATCTCCATATATGCCTGAATCCACTTTAGTGCTTCAATTTTGCCTAGAACCGCACCGCGCCGACTTGCTTATCCTCACAAAATGTTGGGCGTGATGCGGTATGAAGGGGCGGGGAGGGGCTCGGCTTCCTTTCTGTTGATAGGCAACGTCACCAATATTAGTGCAAACATCTGCCGGCAGGCAGACGATCCGGCCACATCGAAGGCCACTGTAAGGCTCTGTTTGCCCGTGTTGGCACCAGGGCGCACCCAGACTTACCTTATGCCACTACCCTCCTTGGTCTGAACTTCCCTCCGAAGCGCGCGCCGATCAACTGGGAACCATCTGAACCTTTGGAACTATTCCGGCAAACGCACGAGTCGGTACGCTTGACTTGCGTGTTTAAGACGTTGTTTGAATGTATTCCTTTGCGTAAACATACGATCGCCTTCCTTTGTGACTAGTAACATCACCATCAATATATGTGTAAATACTAGTCTGTATTCCCTGCTCGAGTACTAAAATGGATATTGTCCAATTTATTAGTATTTAACTTCAACTTATTTATGTACTGCGCTTGGCTACGGCACTCCCGCTGAATCTTGTATGCTACATGGCTCCGTAAAAGTTGCATTAACTTATTCACGAATACACTGCCCCCTGTATCAAACCACGAACATTCCCAACTTTAATAGCCCTGCAATCCAAGGCGGTAGGCAATCTACCTACACCAGGCTAAAACACTCTTGCAGCACTTCACTGCTTAAATAGGTGCAGCTGCTTAGTGCGTTGTTAGCGCATCTGAACTTGCGTGGATTAGCCCACTAAGCTCGAGCCCACTTATTTATTCATCGGTCCAGCTCATTGATTTCTACGGCATCAGCCCACACTGACCTGCCAGATAAGCCTACTGTAATATGCCAGCCTAGCCCTTTCTGACTACATTAGTTCTGCAGCTCTGCAACTTCTATGGCAGACTAGCCTATTTTAACCGTATTAGCTTTGTAATGTTCATGCCGGACTAGCCTATTTCTGACTACATCAGCCCAAGTGATATGTCTGACTAGCCCATTTTGTCTGTACTAGCCCAAGTGAACTTATGTCTGACCAGCCTATTCGTGTCTGCAATAGCCTAAGTGAATTTATGTCGGCCTAGCCCATTTTTGACTGCACTAGTCTAGTGAATCTGTTGGACTAGCCTATTTTTTTGAATTGGCACACATGCATGTATATTGGACTTGCCTATTCTGCACCAGCATTAATTCTGCATTAGCTCTGGACTAGCCTATTTTTGTATGCAATAGCCTAATTAAATGTATGTCGGCCTAGCCCATTTTTGTCTGCACTAGCCTAAGTGAATCTATGCTGAACTAGCCTAGCTTTTTGAATTGGCACACGTGAATGTATGTTAGACTTGCCTAGTCTCCACTAGCATTAGCTCTGCAATAGTCTTTGCATCAGTTCTCCAATATCCTTCTATCCAACAATCACAGCCTGTTCACCTCTGCATATGCTCCTCACGCTACTTGCTCATTATCCTGGTCGAGCACCCCCTACTCATAGTGCCTGTATCGTGTACCTCTGTGTCCATATTAGTGCATTATGCATATCACATTTATCCTATCTCTATTAACTGCTCTCAATACTAATTGCTCCCTGGCTCACATCGATCCAACAACAATTGAGCATCAACATGTTCTCCACTAAAAACGCTGACCACAGAATTAAGGCCACCCAATTCCTACCAGCACTAAACACAATCATCACAGATGCCAAAATCAAACCCACCACATTATTACCCAAACTAATCACAGACACACCGAGGAATAATACGGTGATGATACCCAATCACGCCATTGTTGGGAGCACCAAAAGCTGCACCTCTGACCTGCTGTCCACTTGCCTTAGCCCTAAGCTTAGAAATGTTAGATTTCGCACCAGTGCACTCTTACAATCTTAGCCTGCATTTAACAGAATCCACACCAGACACTTCTGCAATATCACAGCGAACCACCCGAAGGATCTCCTGGCCACCAACCTTGCCCACTCCAGCATGCATATAACTATGAAACACACCAAAGCTGACAAAACTGTCGGCCAACTCAGAAACTCTGAGACAAGCCAAAGTTGACAACAGTGCATCAGGCAACCCCACATAACCTCTCAAAGGAGCCTTAATTAATGTAAGGTTTCTAGTTGCTAATGCTACCGATGTAGCTGACCTCATATTATCCAATAACTTGGATTTCCTAGCAGTAACAGAATCCTAGCTGCACGCGGCAGCAGGCCCTTCATTACTACTGGCTATCCCAGACCACTATTCCATCATCAGAGTTGACAGACCCATAACCAGAGAAGGAGGCATCACCCTCATTTTCAGGAATACACTCGATATGAGATTAATCCCCTCACCACCACTCATCGTGTGAAATTCTCTCCGCTAAACTCCAAACCTCGCACAAAAGTACCATTTCTATCCACCTAATCTACAGACCTCCTGGGCACTTGGACGCGTTCGAAGAGGACATAATGACATTGCTTTACAATATCAAAACTACCTTGCAAACCCTAATCCTAGGAGATTTTAACCTAGGCTACAATGACCATAACAACCTCCCTGCAAACTCTCTAGCTAACACCTTGGTTGAACATGAATTTACTCCAGAAATTACCCAACCCACTCATGAGACAGGAAGGATCCTTGACTGGGTAGCATATTTAAACTGCAACATTTCAGTTAATTGTATCATACCGCAAACTTGGACTGACCACTACCTTATCACGTTTGAACTCATTATGAACATAACACAAAACAAAACATGTCCCATAACACCCGCGTGCCCTACCAGAAATAAACGGAATATTGCGGCTGAGGCAATCATGCCCCTTGTAATCCCAACCCTTAGCGCATTACTAAACATAGGCGACCCTAACGTCCTTGTAGAAGCTTAGAACTCCTCCATGCTTAAAGCAATTGACTCAATAGCACCTCTTAAAATGTGCAAAGGGAAACCAAGAGCCCATGTGAACTCATGGTTTACCTCTGAGATGAAAGCGATCCGCTCTGAAAAAAGAAAACTCGAAACTCCCTGGAAACACACACCTTCACCAGAGAACAAACTAACTTAGTCTCCATCTCCACTAAATACATAAGAGATTATCCGCACTAAACGTGACACATACAACAATAGAATAAATCAAGTAGGCTGCAGAACCAAAGAACTCTTCACCATTTTGCGAGAAATTGAGACGCCTAATGCACCCACGGACACATGCCTAAAAGACAAACTCTGCTCACAAAATGCGCTCACCATTAAAATTGCCAGTCTACAGACCAAAATGACGGACAAACGTAGACTACTTACTAACCAAGCTGCCACTATGCCCCCCATTTTTAATTTTTTTTTAGCACATTTTCTTAATGCATAAAACATACAGGTGAGGTAAACCAGAATCAGTAGACTCAGTAATACATACAACCAAATTGCAGCCAGGATTACGCCGTGAAGAAACAGAGGGTTGCCTCGGTCGGCAGGGACAGAGTGGAATGAGGGAAGAGAGGAGGGCAGCAGGAAGGGGGAGGAGAAGAAAGGAGAAAAAAAATAGGGGGTTGGTCGTCAGGGACTAAGTCTCATTGATCATCCATCCATCTCCCCCAGACCTTTTGGAACTTGCGTGGGCACCCTCTTGCAGTGTAGACTCGCCTCTCCAAGAAAGCACACCTGCTAACAGCATTAGTCCACCGGGTCATGCTCAATGCTGCATCGGACCCCCAATTAGCTGCGATCAGTGTTTTGCCTGCTCCCAATGCTACGGCCACGAATAGTTTTTCTTATTTGGTGAGGCCCAGTTCTCCCCAAATCCCAAGCAGAATCCCCTTTGGGTCTAGCGGAATTTGGATTCCCATCGTTCTCGAGATTGTGCGCGAGCAGCCTTCCCAGAAAGACCGTACCACATGACACTCCCAAATTGTGTGGAAAAAGGATCCCCTTTCATGCTTGCATCGGAGGCAGGCCTCCCCGACTGTCCCACTCCATTTAGCCAGCGTGATTCGGGAATACTAAGCCCCCCATTGAAGTACAGAACCACCAATCTCATACCGCACAGCCTCACGGCTTAAAATGTTCAAATGTATCAGTACCTTTATGTACAAAACTTAATTGCGTCAGTGAAACCATCTAATTGCCAGGGCGACAGTTGCCCAGCTCGGATTATTAAAGATGCGGCCAGAAACCTGGCCCCATTCATTACCAAACCTATCAATGCTTCTTTCCCTAGTGGCGTAGTAACTAGTAATCTGTAGGAATCTTGGGTACTCCCACTACTCAAAAAAAAAAAACAAAGCAAAAAAAAAAACCTTGGCGCCCTCCATTCCCACGAACTACAGACCAATCACCACGGTCCCATTCCTGTTAAAGATTTTGGATAGGGTTGCATATCTGCAAATCCAGGACTATGTTGAGGCCAACTTTTGGGATCTTGGCAGTCGGCTTTAGACCACAACATGAGACAAAAACTGCCCTTGTTGACTTTAAAGGCCTGATGGACGACCTTAAAGACAGAGGCAGACTCGCTATCCTGCTCCTTCTGGACCTGTCGGCAGCGTGTGACTTGGTTGGTCGTAAGGTATTATGTTATCACCTGGTGACAGCAACCTATTTCTCCAAGTCAGCCATTGCATGGATACAATTGTTCCTAAACAAAAGGACCATGCAAATCTTCTCGCCTACCGCAGCAGCTGACCCCATACCTATCACCAGCGGTGTGCCCCAAGGGTCCTGTGTCTCGCCCTCTTTCTGTAACATCTTTACAAAGCTGCTGTTTGAGGAACTGGATCGTCTGGGTGTCACCTACACTAACTATGCAGATGACACCCAGATACTTCTACCCCTTACAGGCACATACGACACAGATGTACGTCGTGTGAACGAAATCTGCACCCTCATTCAGGCATGGATGGCCGTCCATGGCCTATGCCTGAATGATGAAACGGAACTATTGCTAGCAGGCTCCACAGTCAATCTAAACAAAATAAGCCCCAACTACAACACATTCAACATAGATGGGAACAACATCCCAATTGCCAAAGCAGTAAAGCGCTCAGCTTCTACTTCGATGCCACGTCCAACATTAGCAAACAAGTAAATATGACCGCCTCAGCCTACACAGGCAAACTGATAAGAGCTTGCAGACCCATGTTGTCATCTGAAAGCTGCCTCACACTAGCCAGAGCTCTTATAGGCTCTAATCTGGACTATTGTAATGGGCTTTACTTAGGCGCCAAGAAAACAGTAATTAACAAACTTCAGACTCTGCAGAACACTGCTCTCTAGATGCCTTGAACATACCCAGAAATGAACCTTTCTGATGTTTGTTAATCTGCTTAGAATCACATGCTGTGCAGAGTATTGCATCTTGTTTTTCGAAAGTTGAAAAGGGGACGTCGACATAGGTGTGCCTGTAATACTGTCCCTATAGTGACGTGTAGTGTACTCAAAATCCCTCATGCGTCAAGGTCCCTCAAATTGTTTTTTACACCCAGAATACTGGTCTCCTTATGCGGAGCATGTAAGAGACATTGCCATATAACATTTATTTGACCTTTGGTCGATTTGTCAGTTATTATTTAATTCAACCGCCTCCAGCCCTCTTTCGACGGCCATTCAACTTCACCGCCGAGTCAAGAACGTCGATGGCGGTGGTTTCGACAGAGGTGATCCTTTCGGCGCTGCCGAACATGTGGCCCGACCTACAGAGTAGGGAGAGTGGGGGTTATTGTGGACATTTCTGTTTCTTCTAGAATGCCTTCCCCCCTCCCCCTTTCCTTCGGGGTCGTTATCACTTATTACATCCTCAGCTATGGAGAGGACTCCTTTTAGATTTTGCCCTCGTAACGGCAAATTTCGGTGGAAGGACAAGCATAAGCAGTGTAACTGCTGCTTACGCCTCGACCACAACGAGGCTGGCTGTTCGGCCTGTAAACTCCTTCGCCCAAAAACCTTGAAGGAACGCAGGGTCAAAAGGTGGGCAGCCTACGAGTATGTCGAGGGCTGATTCCTCCCCAGTGGCCGCTGCCGCCGAGTGTGATGAGGGGGATGGAGGGGGATAGTGATAACACTAACACCGTAACTGAGGTTGTCGACCTCTCTATGGAGCGCTCCTGCTCCACCGTGTCTGTCCCCGGCCACGAAAAGCTCGGCTCCGCCCCCCCTACTTATGGGGAGGTACACACCGGCGACCCTGATGCACATGAAAAAAAATCACAAAGCTCACAACCCACGGCCATTCTTCAAAATTGAAGAAGGCCTCAGCGCCAGCTGACCGTAAGGTTCGCCAGCCCTCCCCGCATACGCACCTAGCGACTGGGCCGCCCTCTACTAAGCGTGCTACCACCAAAACGTCCGTCAAAACGCCTTGTGAGAGGACGCCTTGTGAGATGGCGCTTGTCGACGGTAAGGTTCCGGCTCCGCCGAAAACTATTCACGACCAGCCCTCGACGGACAAACTAGTTGTGGAAAGCTTAGCTAGAAGTGTCTCCAAGGACATTCAGACGGGGGGTGAGAGAGTCACCGAAGCCCGCTCACAAGATCAGAGGGACGTCGAAATCTACGGAGGGTACGCCGGAACCTCCCCCCACGTCGAAGGGAAAACCCAGAGATACGTCCCCAGTGCCGGCCCCATGAGAAGGGTTCTCAGAGGGCGAAGGGGGTATATCCTCCATGTTATGGGAGAGATCTCGACTCCTAGAGACGGAGGAGCAGCCCTTTCCGCCATTAGACCGTTCAGGGTTATCCCAGTGGACTAGGGAAAGATTTGAATCGTGTATGGACAGACTAGATAGGTTTGTGTCCACCTCTGAACACATTACACCCAGGAGGCCAAGGGAGCTGATCCCTGAAGACCCTAGGTCCAAATGTACAAGACTTTTCGACCCACTTGAAGAAATTGATGCATATGACCTCACTGAAG
Source organism: Ambystoma mexicanum (assembly GCF_040938575.1). Lineage (NCBI taxonomy): Eukaryota > Metazoa > Chordata > Amphibia > Caudata > Ambystomatidae > Ambystoma > Ambystoma mexicanum. Next base: position 712,650,610 of record NC_090938.1, read on the forward strand.
AGGATCCACATATTCAGGAAGATGAAGAATTCCTAAATACTGAGCCTTCGAGGAAGACCCAGACACATGTGAACCACAGGCCTGGCAGTCGCCAGGGGCGTCTACAGACCCTGATGTGTTAGATCTGCCCTCTCCTCAGACCACACAGGTCAGGGACCCTTCACCTGTGGAAGATCAACCCACCTTCAATGCAATGCTACGCAAGGTGGCAGCACATTTTGAAATTGACACAGGGGAAACCACCCCAGAAGTAGATTTTGTTGAGAAAATAATTAAGGAAAAGCCGCCTGCTAACCAAGCCATACCCCTTCTTGCCTCAGTCAAGAGATGCCCCGTTCCCTCTTTATCTACACCTGCATTGGTGAGAGGGGTCAATCCAAGAATAGAGAAGCTTTTTAGCCCCTCACCTTCTGAACCCTTATATATTAGGGGTCACTCCATACCTGATTCCCTGATAGTAACCACCACGAGGAAAAGGGCGGGGGTTCCGCTATCTACTAGCGAAGCACCCCCAGACAAAGAGTGGAAGAAGCTTTATGCTTTAGGAAAGAGGATTACATCCTCTGCAGCTTTTGCCACGCGGATTGCCAACAACTCAACTTTGTTGGCTAGCTATGCTGATGCCCAATGGGGATTGTTGCGCGAAGGCCTACAAGAAGCCCCTGAGCCCTTGAGAACCCACTTGTTAGCCATTGTGACAGAAGGTACTCGGGTCAACCAAAACATCAAGAACACCTTAGATGCTTCCGAAACAGCTGGCCTGTCCCTAGCCCAGGGTGTACTTCTTACGCGTCACGCTTGGCTCAGAAACTCTGGTTTCAAACCAGAAACACAGGCGTCCCTCATCAACAAACCCTTTGAAGACTCAAACTTGTTTGGCAAGGCGGTTGATGACGCTCTGGAAACGGCTAAGAAGGAACACGAAACTCTAAAGAGACTGGACCAAATCACAAGACGTCCTAATAAGCGAGGTTATGGCAATGGGCGCTTTTTTCGTGGCCAATGACAAAATCATCATCATCAACACTCCTCAACCTGCAACTGGTCCTCCCCTCAGGGAACCAGTGGACAGTATGCTCAGAGAGGACAACTTTGTGGCAAGGGAAGAGGTCTGGGCTCGGGGCTCCACTCCCAGAGGCTCCCCGCTACCAACACCAAAGTTCGGGTCCCCTTGCATGCATGCATCTTCAGTCGGGGGCCGGTTAACATCATTCCTACAAGCATGGGAGGGAATTACCACAGACCGTTGGGTACTGTCAACTATAGCCCACGGTTACTGCATCGAATTCAGTCGGTCCCCAACATTCAGACCCCCAAGGGGAAGACGCCTATCACCGAAACACCATCCTTCTTCAGGAAGTCGAACTTCTACTGGAAAAAGGAGCAATAGAGTTTGTGCCTCCATCACAGGCAATGGAGGGTATTTATTCAGTGTACTTCCTTGTGCCCAAAAGATCTAACCATGCGCCCTGTACTAGATCTGCGCCCAGCGAACAAATTCGTAAAACCTCAGAAATTTTGTTTGGTGACTTTGCAGGAGGTAATCCCCCTGCTCACACAGGGGGATTACATGGCAACACTGGACATGAAAGATGCATACTTTCATATTTCAATGTTGCCAGTGAACAAATACCTCCAGTTCATGATAGAAGGCAACCACTATCAGTTCAAGGTGCTATCCTTCGGTATTGCCTCAGCGCCAAGGGTATTCACGAAAGTACTGGCAGTGGCAGCAGTACACCTGCGCAGATTATCCATTCCAGTCTACCCTTACCTCGACGACTGGCTCATAACAGGGGATTCCTACGAAACATGCTTCTCAAATACCCAAAAGACTGTAGACCTTTTGTTCCACCTGGGCTTCTCCATCAACGAGACGTCCAGTCTAGACCCCAGCCAAGTCAAGCAATTCCTAGGGGCTCTAATTCGAACAAAGGACGGCCTCTTCTTCCCCTCCAACAAGAGGGTCCAACACATGCTGTTTCGGATCCCTCAATATGTAGCTGGTCGGGAGGTGACGGTACGCAAGGCCATGCGGTTGCTAGGAATGATGGCGTCATGTATTTATTTGGCACCTCACGCGCGCCTGCACCCAATGCAAGAGTGGCTCAACAGCCAGTGGTGTCAGGCCAGTGGACAATGGGACGATCTAGTGGTGGTCTCGCAGGCCTTGGTTCTCTTGCTGCGATGGTGATCGAAGGAAAACCTTGTGTTGGGGGAAACCTTTCACCACCCCCGCAGTGGAAGCCACTCTAACCACAGACGCATCCCTCACAGGATGGCGGGGGCTTACCTATCCCATCAGACTGCAGATTCCCAGGTGGGACAAGCAGTACTAAGACATCTTTTCTCTACTGTTCCTTCTTACAACCCACCTCCAACTCTGGGTACTGCTCGCTAGTCTATGCACAGCATGTGATTCTAAGCAGATTAACAAACATCAGAAGACGTGCATTACTTACCGTAAAAGCATTTCTGATGGTTGTATCTGCTTAGATTCACACGTGCCCACCCTTCCTCCCCTCTTGGATGGAAGAAACATAGACGTCTTACTTTCTCTTTTCTGTACTCACTCAGGTTAGTCATAAGGCTCCCTCATGGCAGAAAAAATACAAACAGAGGGACCTCAACGCGTGAGGGATTTTGGGTACACTACACGTCACTATAGGGATAGTATTACAGATACGCCTATGTCAATGTCCCCTTTTCGGATTTTGAAAAACAAGATGCAATACTCTGCAGTGACCACTGGATGTCGGACTATGCACAGCATGTGAATCTAGGCAGATACAACCATCAAATGCTTTTACAGTAAAATGGGCTCTTCACTCAAGACGGAGACCATGCTCTTATTCATGTTGTGGAGTCTGAGATGAATCGAAGTCATTCCACAAAAACGATTTTGTTTGACCATCACTTCCCTAGAGGAAGTTCAAGTACACAACCTAAAGGAAACCGTGCTTCGGTTTTCTCTTTTGAGAAATGTTTCCGAATGTGCCTGCACCTCATAGGATTTCTAACAGTATATTAACTTCATGAGACAAAACAAATATTCATGGACAATAGAATTCCAATAAGAACTAACTAGATTGCTTTTTTTAAATGGATCAGTGGAACTTTTTGAGAGTGACCAGTTGTTTCTTTAACCCTTTTGGCATTTTGAACATTTAATAATTGTTACTTTGCTATACGTGCGAATCTCACTTGGAACTTCCTTAGGTCTTAAAGCGGGATTAGTCTGTTTCTTCTATCCTAAGTGACTGTTTATTAAAAACGCATTAAACGTAACCATCCCATCTATTTTTTAAATTTGGGTACTAGCGGACCCGGTTTATAGTGACTATAAAAGGGGGGTGGGGGGTTCCCCCAAACCACTGTTTTTTAACACTTTTTTTCACTTATGAAACCAAAAAATATATATATAAAACAAAAAATACATTCGAAAAAAACAAACATTTCAACAATGTTATTCGAGAAAATTGCATTTAGAAAAAATGCATTCGAAAATATGACCCGATACCAGCGGACCCCATTGTTTTCTCAAATATAAAAATGTCCGTCATGGAAATGGGGAAGGAAAACTGGCAGCCCCTCTTCCGTTTTCATAGTTTAAACTGGAAAACGGAAATGTTTTTGAATTGCTTCTTTGCACCTAACGTGTATCTTTTTGATGTGCATGAATAAACGATTCCTGCACATTAAAAGATACAGGTTTACTTCTTTCAATCAGGCAGTTATACTTGCAGTTTCTTCCTCTGGTACTACATGCATTACTGGTCCAAACGGATCCATGGTGCTGTGGGGGTGCAAGCAGGGGCACAAGGTTCTACGTGTCTGATTACTATTTTTTTTGTTGGGAGTATTTGAACTCTTGATTTAAATTTTTGTGGAGTACATGCCTATATTTGAGGAGTAAAAGTGGCTGATGCACCCCTTAACTGTAGAACTGGGTAAGTGAGGTGGGGGTCGGGGAAATTCCTAGGGTAGTGGGTGGTCGAGAAGGCACAGTATGAGACGGTACCATGGGCCTGCAACTGGGGAGCAAGTGTCACACCACTTGGTGGATGGGGACAGGTGGTGCACAAAGCCCACCCGAGGGCTTGGATGGCAGGTTAATTTTATTTATAAAGCGCACCTAACCCCTCATGAGGTAACTGGGCGCTAGAGCATATGACAGAGTTACAGATGCATACATATAGCTCAATGCCATGAGGTAAGGTCTGTGATCCGCGCCATCTGATTGACAGGATGAGACCACCATGGTGCTAATTCCTCGTAATCCTGCACATCTGTAAATTGTCTTTTGAGCTGCTGCCCTACAGTGTGGTTATGCTAATTATTGGTAATTCTTTGTTTGATTCTCTGTTCTGTTAGAGAGTCGGGCACATAAGGGCTTGAAGGGCATGAGCCATGGTCTCAAGATAACTTAACTGGGTGAGGGGGACCTGTACTGTTTCTTTGCTATATCCGGGGATACGTGCCCTTTAGAAATTAACATTTGTGATAACTGGGATTGGGGCTGACATACCGAATGCCTTGAGTGTTTGTTCCTTTCATAAACGATCTCGGAAGTCAGACGCTGAAAACGCGTTTTTGACAGTCTAATCAAATGTTATAATTTCTTTTGTGTTTTTTGTTTTTCATTGCAGAATGTTGTGGACCATTTCACCAGGTAACACATTTAATTTTTCATGTAGTGCTTCTGACAGCGATGTAATGTTAACCAGTCACTTTACTTATTGAAATGTACATTTGTGGGCAGGTATGTTTTGTATCAATTCCAAAAGTGAAGTTGTTCAACTGCTTTCGGCTTTTATTTTAGAATTCATTAAAGGTGTGCATTGATACACATTTAGTGAAAAGGTCGGTGAGTTGAAACAATTAAATCAATGTTTTAGAACAAATATCTGGACTGGGGCAATTTGCACATTCATGAAATAAATTTTATTGGGGTGAATGAAAGGCAGAAATGACAGTTGAGTATAGAAAAGGGAAGATGGGGTATGTGAAGAGGAGAAAATACTACTCTTTGCACACATTTCTTCTGCATTTCCTGAGAGGCAACATCTCGCTCGAAACTGATGGGCACTGGTTCAAGAATTCCCAGTGTCAGTAATGTTGGTAAATTGTCAGAATGGCTTAGGTCTGTCTGTGCCTCCCGCACCCACACACCTCTACAGTCTCTTGTAATTCTGATTTGTCGTTAAAAAGAAGTCAAGTAAATATTTGTATACACTGCCTTAGTCCCATAATGAGTACTGAATCTTGATAAGGAGGGTGGTGTGTGCCATATAATTTATTCCATATTACTTTCTCTTTGGTAGATGGAGAAGTTGTGCTGGAGAGGCATGCACATTGGTGGATATAGTCGACCCATGCCCACCAGATGTGTTTCAATAACTGGTCTGCAAACTTTGTCACACATTTATTTGTATGGCAGTAGAGCTCCCTGTCCAGAGGTTTTATGCATTGGGTTCTGCATGTGCATTTGATGCAAATGCTCCCAAGAATGTTTCGCCCTTGATGGTGATCTGCGCTTAATTTGTTTTCTTTGCTTCAGACTGACGACCATAAGGGCTGGTTTGGTGTGCTTTTACAATTCTAGATTGTGTGTGCCATATTATCTGGATCTGTATTACAATGCCAGCAAAGGTTGAAGTGAAGAATACCTACGTTTTCCTTTGTTGATGTTTGGTTAAGAATAAAGAATTTGGATTGAGCATTACTTGCCGAGATTTTTACCTTGGGTGATCAAAATATTTGTTGCCACTGTACCTCATTAAGTTTGTGGTTTTATGGGTGATTCCTGTTACCATTTTGTGCACAGGACTCTCCTCAGTATTTTTGTGAAGCAAGGTATACATTTTGGATGTAACATGACTACCTCTGCTGCTTGGGTGGGTGGGAAGATTTTAGCTTTTGGATATCAGTTTGTTTAATTTTAGAAAGGAATGGAATTCTGTAAATTGAATAGTTATAATTGGACTGAATGAGAGGTGGACTTTAGTCTTAAAGATCATTTATTATGGATAGCCACTTGCAAGTCCAAGTTGGGCAAAATATTTTAATGTAGTCTCCCTACAATGAAGTGTGGTGAATTCAAGGACGTCCTTTCATTTTTTCCTGGGAAAACTATCCCCTGCTATGTGGCCAGGGGACACCAGCTGCTACCTGATCCTGACCCTGGGGGTGGCTATATGTGGGGGAGGTAGCTCTCAGGGAAACCTGATGACATCAACGGTGGACATCACATATCCTCCTTTTCCCTTAAAGGTTGCTTCCCCAGTCCCCTATGTCTTAATGGCATGGTACCCTCATTTCTCATCTCAGTCTAAAGTTGAAGTGTCTTGCCATCATATTCCCAGCAGGGAGACTGTGTGCCACTGGGAAGAGGCAGGGCGTGATGAGGATTACTCACCAGGTAACCCGATGTTCATCTTAGTCACCTAAAAAAAAAATAACCTGCCATCGGAAGCCTTTTGCAAATGCTTTTCTCACTCTTTATTTTAACTGCCAAACTTCCTTTCTAAAATTACTGGAAATATTACTTCAACCCCTACACATTTGCACCTAAGACTTACTAAAGGCATCTCCTCAAACTCTGCCTATAAAATAAGACAAGCAAACTTTCCTTTTTCTAATGCTGTAACTATTGTCATGAGAAAGATGAGCCGTGTAATGAAGATCACAAAGGAAAAGGAGCACATGCTGTGCTCTAGTTGTTGCGAGCACATGCCTGCAGGAGGGCACATTTAAACGGAGAGGACCCATTTACTCAGCGGAGTATGAGAGCCTGCAAGGAGGACGACTATCCACTCAGTATTAACTGACGGACTACCAGCCAGAATTGAAATCCGTGGAGCCAACCGGCTCAGAAGAGGAACTAGGGGAGAGATACTGCCCAGTCTGGCAAACTGCGGAAAAACAAGAGTGAAGAAGACAGCGCACTGAGACGCACTTGTAACCGAGAGCTGCCCCTGCACTACTGGAGTCCAGGAAGGCGTGCAGCAGGTGAGCGAGACATGCAAGCAGATCGGGAACCGTATGGCAGAGGCGGCAAGCCCCAGAGAAGAGACTGGGATGTCCGCAGAACGTTGGCGGTTCACTGCGGGAGAAGCTATTCCCCTTGCAGTAACCCAGTGAGTGTGCCCGAGTGAAGAGGGGACAATGGGACATGCAGAAAATGGTGGCAAAAGGAAACCAAAGTAGATGTAACATATGAAACGGAACAAAAGATACCATATTTAAAGAAACCATATAATTTGAAGAAACCGAACCATATAATAAGACACTGTTACGGTTGCAAATTCAAACAATGGTGCAGAAAGGAAACCGAAGCAAATGTGCTGAATGTGACAGAACGAAAGGTGCCAAATAACTTACTGAAAAGTGTCATAATAAGAGTCTGTCAAGTTTGCAAGTGTGCATCGTCCGAGTATAGGAAGCCCATTGTAGGAGAGTATACCAGGCAGCCGTAACTTATAGAAATATACATCTGAAAGGAAGCCCTGGTAGGAGAGTATACCAGGCATTACAAATAACAAGTGTTTAAGAATATGAGAGCAAGTGGTTTGCATACAAAGCACCAGGCATTCACAAGCAAGGGGTGTTTATGTACAAGGCAAGCCCTGGCAAGAGGACGTTCCAGGCAAGTTCAAATTGGACAATGTTATATGAGAGAATCCTGAGAAAAATATAACTAGCGATTAACTAAGAAATGTGAATAAAGCACATCCCGGAGTGTAAGAAAGCCTGGCAGGAGAGAACACAAGGCCTTCTATTTTGTTATGCTCATTCTATTAAAGGAACTCGAAGAACTGCTAATAAGTGCAGAGAGATCCAGGGAAAGGGAATTACCCTCTGGAGCTTTATGTATTTTGAACTTTAAACCTGTCTTTTGAACATTTATACACTCTTCAAGGCCAAAGACATGTCCCTTCCACTCTAGAATGTGAGGCTCCGGATAGTGCTTTGAAAACAGGACTTGTTTTGGGCCTTCTGACAAAGGATCGACCCATTAGTTTTGTTTTGATAGCAAGCATGCCTTTTAGAGCGGTGATAGAGGTGATTTTTTTCAAGCCAGTTTTGTTTAATAAATCCACGGGCAAAAACATGAATCCACTGTGTCGGAATTGAATTCCTGACACTTTACAGAAGTAAAAGACCTTTAAATGGGGATGATCATATGTTTGTCGTAAGGTTTACTTCACCTGTATTAAAGGTCAATGGTGTTAAAGATTTTTCTGGAGGCTGAGAGAAGTCCCAATGGGTTTTTATCTTTTTCATTCTATGCCATTGCAAGGGATTCAAAGCATTTTGGTATTTGGAAAAGTTTGCAATGCTAATCCATTTGAACTCTTTGGGTTGGTGGAATTTCCATAGGGCTTTTCTGTTTTTTGGTTGACCATAGGAAATAACTAGTACAAAATAATTTTCAAAGGGGTTTGGCGTCTTTACCGGTAAATGTAAACCTGTCAATTTGCAAGTTACAATGCAGGCATAAGTCACTCACTCGCTCAGTTCTCCAGACCCACACAACACATCGTATCTTAATCGCTAATAGTCGGGTCACATTTGCCAGTGGTGAGTGCAAATTTTAGGGCCTGCCTGCTGGGTTTATATGATAATTTACAATGGACATTTTTATAGTTTCAGCTCTGGCCCGGCACCATGAAAATTTCAGAAACCATGTGATTTATTTGACCTTGTTAATAAGTTTTGTATTAATGTGTCTGGTATCCATGATATTGTCAAACAAGATGACAGTGCTTAAATATGCCGGGTTTTTCTTGCCCTGTATTCTTCTATAACATTAGTATTTAATATTGATACACTGAGTGTAGCCACAGATCGTTTAACATTTAGTTATTTCTAATAACGTGGGTATTGAAGTCGATATCAAAGTAATTAAATTGTTTACATAAGCAGATGATATTAAGTTAATTGTGAGCTTTTGTACTGCGCTGAATCAACATAGTAGTGGCCTCAAAGAACCTATCCTTTTCTTGGACTTTAGGGTGTATTCTGTCCCCCTTCAGGGATACCGGATCTTAGTCTGCCGAGGAAAATAAAGGATTCTGGATGGAGTGGGTATGGGAGGCATCTAGGCATAATCAGAGGGAGCTTGAACTGAGGATGAGTGAGTGTAGATATGAACATAATGGAATTGTAAATACAGTCTGGATGTATGAGTGGCTCAAGATGCACTTGGGATATTGTAATTATGGTGGAGGCGTGATTGACAGCGTCACTGTTGGGTTAGACCTTGCCTTTTTAAAGGTCTAGATAAGTTGGCTGCCAGGGACAGAAAAGGTATATATATATTCTGATGCTTGTTAATCTGCTTCGAATCACATACTGTGCATGTGGTCCGACATCCAGTGGTAACCGTGGAGTATTGCATCTTGTCTTTTGGGGTACCGAAAGGGGACGTCGGCATAGGCGTGTCTTTAACACTAACCCTATCGTGACGTGTGTAGTACCCAAAATCCCTCACACGCCGAGGTCCCTCATTTTGTTTTTTTCCACCCAGATAGCTGGTCGCCCTATACCTTACCAGAGACATTGTTTATATTTACCGATTGTCGGTTTATTCCCCGTTAAGTCACTTCGCCTTTAACTACATCTTTGACAAAGACTACGGGGGAATAGTCAGCGGCTGTGGATTTCGTCGCCTAAGGTCTGGCGGCTGGATTGTCCACGTGGTCGCGCCCTCTGCCGACCTATACAGTAGGGAGAGTGGGGTCGGGGTGGCCATATTGTTTAGTATGTCTTTCCTCCTTTCCCCTCTTTCCCCTTTCGGTCTGGTCATCCTTCCCTTTTGCTATGGAAAGGACTCCTTTTAGATTCTGCCCTAAGTGTAGGGTCAGATATCCTTGGAAGGATGAAGACAGGACGTGTAACGCCCGTCTCCCCCCTAGAGCACGACGAGAAGCAGCGTGCAAAACCTTCGGCCCAAGACCATTAAGGAGCGCTGTGTAAAGCAGTAGGCGCGTACAGTATGTCACGCGTGGAGGTTCCCCCAACCCACACCAGCCGAAAGTGACGGGGGTGACCAAACGTCCAACGCCGATGTTATAGACCTTGAGGCGGACACTTCTAGATCCGCCACGCCTGTCCCCGACCCTTCCAGGCTTGACTCTGGTCTTGCTACAGGGACCACACCTGGCGACGGGGGCGTACAAGCGCATCATCGAAAAAGGCGAAGGCGCCAAGGGGCCGCCGAAGTCTTCGCCGGTTCCCTCGGATCGCTCTGATCCAAAGCCTTCCCCGCATTCGCAGCAGCGTATTGCGACTGGGCAATCAAAACAAACCAAGGGCGATACTCCAAAACCTACCCGCATCGAAAGTCGGGAGCCTGACGCTTTGACTATTTCCAAGGCCTCAGTAGGCCCGAAAACTACGGCTAGGCCTCTACCCAGAAACCCGACCGGAGCCTTTGTCTCACAACGATTCAGCGACTATCCAAAGCAGCATCGGAAGAATCGCAGCGGCGGGGGGGGGCCTTAGTCCGGTTCCGCCAAAGGTTATGGGTCAATCTGCAGAAAAAGATTTCAGTGGATTGGATTCCCGATTCCGATGAGGCTTAGGTAGATAGTCAAGAGCCTCTCTCCGACACTCTTAGAGGTTCCTGTCGACGCCAAGGTGCAGAGAACGTTATTTCTCCTCGCGCAGGCCCGTTTGGGTCCTCTAAATGGACTACAGAAAAATTCAAGGGTTGTATGGATCGGCTGGAGCGGATTATCATTTCTTCTGATCATCCGCCCCCAAAAAAGGGCTCGGATAGACCCTAACCCCCAAATTCAAGTAGATCAGTCTCAGGTTTTCCAACAAGACGTTATCCATATGGATACTTATAGAGACATCTATAATGGAGAAGAAGCAGCTTCTTTTCTCAAACTATGAGGAGGATCAACAGGATACGACGGACAACTGGGAGGAAACCCAGCAGGAAAGTCAAGACCCTTGGACACAGCAAGATCGGGACTCTTGATATTTTGTGCCTAGACTCTCCTCCGTCCACACCGGCTCGCCAGGCCTCCCCTGTGGATGACCAAATGGCTTTCATCTCCATGTTGAAAAAAGCGGCAGAATTCTTCAAAATTGCCACTCAAGAGGCGGTACCGGAGCAGGAGTTTGTGGAGGATATTATTAACTCTGTTAAGAGATAGGTAGCTCCCTCATTGGTCACACCTGCTCAGACACGGGCAGTGAACCCGAGAGTCTAAAAATTATTTCGCCCTTCTCCTACCGACCCTCTGTATATCAAAGGGCACGCCATCCCAGACTCACTGGTAGTGACTACCACCCGGAAGAGGGCAGAGGTACCCCTTGCCACGGGAGAAACACCACCGGACAAGGAGTCTAAAAGGTTATATGCCCTGGGCAAACGTCACATCAGCAGCTGCATAGACCATTCAGGTTGCTAATAATACAACGCTATTAGCAAGCTATGCTGATGCCCAATGGAACTTACTCCAAGAAGGCCTCCAGGAGGTTCCTGAACCCGCCAGAACAAAGCTTCTCGCTATTGTTTTGGAGGGAAAACCAGTTAACCAGAATGTGGTGGAGAACACCCTGGACACTGCAGAAACAGCAGGCAGGTCTCTTGCACAAGGTACTCTTCTGAAAAGACACGCATGGATGCGTACATCGGGCTTCAGACCTGAGAATCAGGTCTCCCTCATTAATAAACCCATTGAGGAGACTAACCTGTTCGGGAAAGCAGTGGATGAAGCGTTGGAGACGGCCAAGAAGGAGCACGAGACTATAAGGTCTTTGCACCAGATTACACAGAAATCCTCCTCCCAGAGGGGTAATAATTCTTGGTGGTCCTTTCGAGGACAAGCCCGTGCCGGTCAGAACAACTACGGCATGGGTAACTTCAACACAAATCAAGCATCCGGAAGCCCTACTTACTACCCCTCAAGGGGTCAGAAACGCAGCAAAGGTAGAGGCAGAATCCCCAATCCCAGAGGAGCCTCAGCCTCTAGTCAGAAATGACCACCAAGTACAGGTCCCCTCCCATGTCTCCCCGGTCAGGGGGGCGATTAACATCTTTCCTCAAGGCATGGGAGGGGATAACTTCCGACCAGTGGGTCTTAAAGACGGTCGCCCACGGTTATTGCGTGGAATTCGCCCGACCTCCCCAGTTCAGACTGCCGTGCTCACGGCGCCTTTCACCAGACCATCTGGAAATCCTAATCCAAGAGGTGGAAGCACTGCTGGGAAAGGACGCCATAGAAGCCGTCCCTATTCTTCAGGTAAACGAGGGTATTTATTCAGTGTACTTCCTTGTACCCAAAAAGGATCTCACCATGCGTCCTGTTCTAGATCTGCGCCCAGCGATCAAGTTTATAAAACCCCAGAAGTTTCACATGGTAACACTGTAGGAGGTGATCCCATTGCTGAAACAGGGGGACTTCATGGCAACATTGGACATGAAAGATGCATACTTTCATATTTCAATGTTGCCAGCGCACAGAAAATACCTAAGGTTCATGATCCAGGATAAACGCTACCAATTCAAGGTACTCCCCTTCGGCATCGCCTCGGCGCCAAGGGTGTTTACCAAAGTCCTGGCAGTGGCAGCAGCACACCTGCGCAGAATATCAATCCCAGTTTACCCTTACCTCGATGACTGGCTCATTACGGGCGACTCGTTCGACGCTTGTTTTTCTAACACCCAAAAAACAGTAGATCTCCTCTTCAGCCTGGGTTTTTCAATCAAAGAAAAGAAATCCACCTTAGTCCCCAGCCAAGTAAAATAATTTCTGGGACCGCTAATTTGGAAGCCACTCTCACGACAGACACATCTCTCACGGGGTGGGGGGGCTCACCTGTGTCGGCAGACGGCGCATGGAGTGTGGTCCTCTCAAGTAGCGTCCAACCATATTCACTTACTGGAGCTACTAGCAGTGTTCAAAGCCTTTCAGGTGCAACTGCAAGGGAAAACAGTGCTGATCCTAACAGACAGCACTACAGCAATGTATTACCTGAACAAACATGGGGGCACTCACTCTCCAGGGCTATCCAAGCTGTCCCAAAACATTTGGATATGGGCTCTCAAACACGAGTTATTTTTGTTGTCCCAACATGTTCCAGGGGAACTCAATCTTCTAGCAGACGTACTCGGCAGAGATTTTCCTCTGCCAGAAGAATACGAATGGCGACTGCACGAAGACATTGTGTCAGTCTTTGCAGAATGGGGTTTCCCAGAGATCGACCTGTCCGCTACTCAGGAGAACGCCCAATGCCAAGACTACGCCTCCAGGTACCCCCAGAACCGATCCAAGGGGAACAGTCTCTGGATAACTTTGTTGGGGAAATTGGTCTATGCTAGCCCCCCCCCCCCCCGACTCCCCTTCTCAACAAGATGGCGCTCAAGATGCACCAGGAACTAGTTACCAAGATAGTGGTTGCTTCCATGTGGGCCCGTCAACCCTGGTTCGTTCACCTGATGGAAATGTCCCTCTCCCCACCAGTCAAGCTGCCCTGTCCGTCAACATGTTGTCTCAGGACAAGGGGAGACCCTACACCCATGACCACAAACTCTGAACTTGGCAGCTTGGCTCCTGAGATCATAGTTTGGACACCTGCAACTCCCTCAGAGATGCATGGACATACTCAGGGAAGCGAGAAAGCCTACTACACGTTATTGCTATGCCAGCAAATGGAAACCTTTTTGTCATCTGGTACAATTCCAAGGGTGTCCATCCCATCGATTGCTCGCCCTCACACATTGTGTTGTATCTAACCCACCTGTTGGACTCTGGGTTAGTCTTCAATTCCCTAAAGGTTCACCTGGCTGCTCTGTCAGCCTACACCACATCACAACAAAAAGTATTGTGGTGGAAAATACCAGTAATTCAAGCCTTCATGGAAGGGGTTAAGGGGATTTATCCTTCCATCCCTCACCCAGCCGCTGGACTGGATCTGAATGTAGTTTTGACCAGGCTCATGGGAGCTCCCTTCGAGCCTATGCACAAAGCAAGTCTGAAAGATCTGACTTATAAGACCGCCTTCCTAGTGGCTATCACTTTTATCAGAAGAGTTAGCGAACTACAGGCTCTGTCTGTTTTAGACCCCTTTGTTACAGTCCACAAAGATAAGGTAGTTCTGTGCACACACCCTAGGTTTGCACCTAAATTCATTTTGAAGTTCCATGTGAACCAGTCGATCACTTTTTTTCCAGAACCCTACTCACCTGGCCGAAAGAAGCCTTCACACTCTAGATGTGCGCAGGGCAGTCGTGTTTTACCTGGAAAAAACTAAACCACTAAGGAGGACTAAACAATTCTTCGTTTCAGTGGCAGCTGGTAGAGAAGGGGAATCTTATCTCTAAATCGGTGATCTCAAGGTGGATTGTCAAATGCATCACCCTGTTTCTCTCTTGCGAAGAGAGAACTGCACTTCAAGCCTAGAGCACACTGTACTCGACGCACTGGGGCACCCATAGCATTCATTGCAAATGTTCCCCTTGAGTCCATTTGCAAAGCGGCAATCTGGAGTGCTCTACACACCTTTACAAAACACTATTTCCTAGACACTCATTCTCGGTCTGATTCTCAGGTGGGACAAGCAGTACTAAGACCTCTTTTCTCTACTGTTCCTTCTCACAACCCACCTCCAACTCCGGGTACTGCTCGCTAGTCTATGGACGGCATGTGATTCTAAGCAGATTAACAAGCATCGGAAGACATGCATTACTCACTGTAATAGCATTTCTGATGATTGTATCTGCTTAGATTCACATGCGCCCTCCCTACCGCCCCGCTCGGGGTGGAAGGAACATATACCTCTTACTACTTACTTTCTTTATGTACTCACTCACTATAGCCTTGGGCTCCCTCATGGCCGAAAAAATACAATCGGAGGGGCCTCGGCACGTGAGGGATTTTGGGTACTACACACGTCACGATAGGGATAGTGTTACAGACATGCCTATGCCGACGTCCCCTTTTGGTCTCTGAAAGACCAGATACAATACTCTGTGGTTACCACTGGATGTCAGACCATATGCACAGCATGTGAATCTAAGCAGATACAATAGATACAATCGTCAGAAATGCTATTACGGTGAGTAATGCTATATAGACAGTGTTCTCAGATGGGGGTATTGACATGGATGGTGCTCCCTGGCAGGTTTTTCTAACTGTATATCTTACTTCTATTCTTTAGATGCCAGAGCCAGTTATTTTGCACATTTAGGTTTCATTATTTCTGTGGTTCCAATCTGGCCAACGCAATTACTAGCCAAAACATCTATTGACATACTACTAAGTATGTTTTAGCCAAAAACATAGGAGATTATTTATACACTTCGCCGCATAGAAGCACTGTGGGCAACCATCCCCCCACCTCCTTTTTTCCTCAGTTTGTGTAATTGTAGCAATCGTGCAGAATTCAAAAATATTTTGATTCTCATTATATTATATATTTGAGCCTATTGAGGCCATTTGGTTTTTATAAATGTATATACACTGTTAATTTAGCATGTTTAAATATAGCTGCCAGACGCTGGTAACTAGTGCTGACATAGGACTTGGGCCACTCTATGTATTTACCATAGAGTTTCACACAGTATTTAAAGAGTCCCTTTTCTGTGTTTTTTTTTTCCCTACCTACGTGAACAAGCGGTTAGAATACCGCGAAACGCGTCGTCTGCCATCCAGGCTTTTCCCTTTCTTATGCACTTTTAATAATAAACCTTCGTGCTGCCTGGACATGCTGTCATGTCTCTTTTCTACTGAGTTTTGATGCACATCTCCCAGCTGCTTTCAGGAGTGCAGTCCGCCGGATTTGCCTTTCCTTAAAGGCATTTTTCTAAAAAAAAAAGTGTGATTAATCAAAGATCAACATGAACAAATGTTTCAGGCGTTTCTAGCTCCCCCCCTTTCCCACTCTTATCCCCAACTTTCCCCCCTCCCTTCTCCTACCTTCCCTCTTCTACCCTCCCCCATCCTCCTCCTTCCCTCTTCTTCCACTCCCCTCTACCCTGTCCCTCTCCCCGTCCTCCCTATCCCACTCAGTTAATTGCTCTTCACACTGTTTTATTGCTTGATCGATTCATATTGTAATTGCTTCACTGTTATATCGTTCATGTTTTATGTATTGTTGTTCCATGTACAGCGCTTTGGCGTAAGGCGCTTTATAAATATACAAATACAAAATAGCTTTAATGGGATGCAATCTCTAGATCAGATGATACCTTGTACTATAGATGGTGTGTGTGTGTGTGTGTGTGTGTGTGTGTGTGTGGTTGCGTGTGTGTGTGGTTGCGTGTGTGTGTGTGGTTGCGTGTGGTTGCATGAGGTTCTTGAGATGTGCTCAAACTGGCCCTTTACGTTTGGAGGCTTTCACAAGCTTATTTTGTAAGCCAGCGGAACATATGTGCCAGCACCAAGAGTTGGACGTTAATAGAAATTTGGGTGGAGAACGCTGGGGTAGAGTTGGGGCAGAGGAGAATTTTGATTGGAGGTGATT
Organism: Ambystoma mexicanum; assembly: GCF_040938575.1. Taxonomy (NCBI): domain Eukaryota; kingdom Metazoa; phylum Chordata; class Amphibia; order Caudata; family Ambystomatidae; genus Ambystoma; species Ambystoma mexicanum. The sequence goes on from NC_090938.1 coordinate 712,667,095, forward strand.
TAAATTGGGTTCTATAATCAGATACCTGTCTAATACCTAGTGGGTTAAAGGCGAAGGAAACCTAAAAATGACTGTAATGTGAGCCAATGAGTAGGATTGAAATAAAGTTGGAATGTATGCTTGGAGGTGTGAGTGGCAAGGAGATTGCTTTAGTTGTAAATCCTGCTCTTCAGTTAAGTGGTATAGTGAATATAAACAAAATGTGTGTTGCAACATAACCATATGAGGCAGAATTTCCACCTGGAACCAAACAGTCACCAGTTTTCTTATTGTAAGTGGTATGTGTGAATGAATGCAGTAACAGGCAGACTGACCCACTTACTCGTACTATAGAAATCTGACAATTGCAGGTGTGGCACACATCTGCAGTGAGTGTGATTGGCCGGATCATTTTTTTTTTTTCAGACTTACAATTAGCCTTTGTGTTTCAGTAAAATGTTTTCCGCCCGCTTAGCCCTTTCCCCGGGAATAAAGTTCCATTTCAGGGGTCTATCCAAAGATGTCTTGAATGGCAGTGTTGACCTTGCTCCACGTGGAGTCCTGTATTAAATGAAAATTAAAACAAAGGATAGTGCTACATCTAGTGGACATTTGCAGCCATTTTCATACCTCCAGGTGATCCAAACTGAAATGGGCCATATGATGTATTTCCCTTAATACTTTATTGTATTGACCATGTATTCCCTAAAGTAACAATTTTAAGATATTTTTTGGATTCCTGAAGCTACAGGTTTTAAAAACCTGCCTTAGCCACTTGTCAGAGAAGATTCAAATGGACTTCTTGATTAAATGTAGTCTTGCATTCCAATGATTCCCTATCAAATACTAATCCATTGAAGTTCTGTTTGGGAAATGGATGAAAAAGATTTTGAGTAAAATTTGATTGTACAGTTTGGTTAAATTACAATATTACATCTGTAATATGAAATCCCTAATTGCCATAAAAACATCAATTTTTGTTATTGGGTTCAGACCCTATTCAACCATCCAGGGTTGAGTCTGTACTGGCTGACTCCACTGTGTCTGCATCGGTATCAATTTTGGCTGCCGCAGTGAGATCTTCAAACTCTTCGGTCCCGAAGAAAGCCGACAAGGGCTCTCACGAGACATTTGCAAACTTTATTTCGAAGGGATTGTGTCCTCCGACGTATTCCTCATCTTAGATATATCCTTCCAGCTCTGCTGGCCTCGGAAATTTTTTTCTCTAGAGGGCGCTGCGCGTCGACGTCCCTCGAGTCGATGTCCTTCGACAGCTGCCGTATCGACGCTCGACGTCATCCTGCCTATAAAGGCCACGCGCAGTGTCCGTTGCTCAGTTCCGTTTTACCGCGCTACTCGGTGCCTCGGAATACCGTTGCTCAGTTCTTAGTCAGAATAATCCTATTTACCTCGAGTTATTCGATCCGTACTCGATGGCTTCCTCGTCGGAACCGACAACTCCTCGATCCGGCTTCAAAAAATGTCGAGATTGTGGGAAAAAGATGTCGTTGACCGATCCTCACAGAAATTGTCTGTGGTGCTTGGGAGCCGAACACCATTGTTCGGAGTGCGAGGACTGTATGTCCATGACAGCTAAGGCCCTGAAGGAGCGTAGGGGGAAGCTGGAGAAAGGTAAGACTTTTAAAGCTTCTTCTTCATCGACGAAGTCGAGACATTCGTGTCCTCGTCACCATTCGCGCTCCAGGTCTCGGAGTGGGTCTCATCACTCCTCGAGATCGAAGCACTCGAAGAGGAGACGTCGAAGATCCCCTTCTCCGTCTTCCTCTGTTTCGCCAAAAAGAATACCTTGCCCCACGAAACATAGTTCCCGGGCTGAATGGGAGGAATTCAGAAAAAATATGATGAGCGTCTTCGAGAAAGCGGCCTCGACCCCCTCGAAGACTGCCGAGAGCGATGCTCTGGTCGAAAGACCCGAAGGTCAAAAACGCAGCGAGTCGCAATACCCGGCGAAAGTAACCTCTCGAGCGCGTCTCGAACCCTCGAGTAGGACTATGACCTCCAAACCTTCCTCGAAGGTTCCGTCGACGCCGTCGACGAAGGTTCCGTCGACGTCGAGGTCGATGTCTTCCATGCCGTTGTCGAAGGGACCTTCGACACACGGGTCTGTCGACTCGACGCGGCCTCGACACCGACGCCGAGAGAAGTCACGGTGACCACACATCCAGTGACGATCCCCAGGCCCTCGACGTCGATGGCGTCGATATTGTCGAGTAGAATTCCAATTCTGTCGAGGTCCTCGAGGCCTCCACCTCGGTTTTCGACGCCACGCTTGAAGCCTTCGACGTCGACGACATCGTTTTCGAGGCCAATAATGACAAGTTCGGCGCCCTCTGCCTTGGAAATGGGATTTACTCCCTTTATGAGTTCAGAACAATTGAGAACTATATCCTCAATTTTAGAAGAGGGTGATTTGTCTGAACAAGACACATTTGAGTTACAGGGACCTGTAACCCCAGTTAGAGAGGAATTTTCCTCTGAAGAGCGTAGATTAAAGGATCTTCATGATTCTTTACATGAGGCAAGTGGGTTAGACACTTCCCCTGAGGTGGATTTTGCTAAGCCAGAACCGGGGGAGCATGCTGAAACCCCCTACAGAGCTATAACAAGGGGGTTGTCCTACCCTCTATAAATCTAGGAGGTGTACAGGGAAAATTCAGTGTACACTGGTTATTTGGACCCTTACGTCTGGATATGATGTTAGGAATTTTAAAGGAACAGCACAATCAACAAAAGGGCCCAATAGAGTTTTGGGTGGGTGTGCTGCTGATGTTTCGGCAGGATAGATTCCCCTCCACCCTACCCCCCCGCCCCACTGCTATCACCACCACAATCCCTGTGTTCCACTCACACGACTCCGCCCCTCATTCGGCCGCGGAGAATTGGGCTCATGGGGGTCCCAGCCCTACCATGGGCGCCTCTTCGGAGGTCTTTGCAGATTAGGCTCGCTCCACAACAAATCGCTTCTTTAGATTAGGGCTGAGCCTCCTGACAAGCCAGCCTATCCGCGCGCGCCTCCCCGCCTTGTCGTTTCCAACGCTATGAGACACATGTCTCCAGCGCATGCGCAGTGGCGCTCTGCCTCACAGCGCATATACTGAGCTCTCGATTTCAGAGCCAGCACAGGCACCATTTCGAGACGCCTGCACCTCGTTGCTGTTTGTCAGCAACTGCTCCAGGTACGAGTCCCCTGCTCCCTTCGCCCAGCCAGGCAGACCTTGCCCATAGGTTTCCTGTCATTTTGTACCAACTTCAGTCTGTGTGCCCCAACTCAGACTGTTTGCTCCCTCATACTGCCTTTTTCTTTACATTTATTTCTACTTTTCATTGTTTGCTCACAGGGCTCACGAAATGATTTCTACCCATGAGCTTCCCAGCCTCGAAGATTTTTCTCTTGGTTTCCCCCAGTCGGGCTCTCCACGCATACGAACCACGCGCTCTTACAACCTGAGACAGGTAAATTTCCTCCCCTGTACGAGTGCCCCCCCACTCTATCCACTTTTGTGACAGTACCACATCTCTCACTGCACAGCAGTGCCACTAACTGCGGTTTGTTTTACTTTTGTTCCATTTTTTCTCAGTTTCTATGAGGCGCCACACTCTGTGGACCCTCTTCAGTCCCTGCCTATTACATCAGGGATACCGCACCAACCACGCATAAGGGTCGCCTCCCACCTACCAGGCCAGCCCTTATACTCACGCAGCCCCAACCTGCATCCTCACCTGCCCCATTTGTGGATCGACATGGCGTCCATCTACACTCACTGGAAGCACGACCAGTGGTGAGTGGACTCCCTCTTTTGGAATGTGTCCCAGGACCTGTGTTCTAGTATCTAATACTATGTATCGACCCTTTTTTACACTCTGCTGCTGCATTCTTACATTGATTTCTTTCACTCATGACCTTTTTCTTGCTTTCTCCCTTTTTTCTCACACAGAGTCTCCTGACTATTCTTGGCCCAAGAAGAAGGCTATTAATCTATCCTGCCGAAACGTCAGCAGCACACCCACCCAAAACTCTATTGGGCCCTTTTGTTGATTGTGCTGTTCCTTTAAAATTCCTAACATCATATCCAGACGTAAGGGTCCAAATAACCAGTGTACACTGAATTTTCCCTGTACACCTCCTAGATTTATAGAGGGTAGGACAACCCCCTTGTTATAGCCTTTCCAGCCCTCCAGTCCTCCCCGCTCCAGGGCAGCCTCTTTTTGTTCAACGAAACCCCCTACAGAGCCTTAATGGCTAGGATTACAGAGTTCATGGGGTGGTCTGCACCTTCACAATCTTTCCAACAAGATGACCTCACGGATATTCTTGACAAAGGCCCACAAGAGGATCCGGTGGTGCCCTTTCATAAAGCTCTTCAGAGAAAGATCATGACAAACTGGGAAACCCCAGAGGTAATACCAGCAGTAAATAAAAAACTGTCTGCAAAGTACAGGGTATCTTCCACAGACCCAGAGTTTTTGTCTAAACATCCATCCCCAGAAAGTCTGGTGGTACAAGCAGCATCCTCTACCGATGTCAAGACGGCTTATCCTACAGTCCCACAGGACAGGGACGATAGAAAATATGATGCTATGGCAAAGAAAGTCTTTTCAGCATGTAGCATGGCGTTAAAGTCGGTTAATGCTACGTGCACCCTTGCTAGGTTCAGCCATACACTTTGGGAGTGTGCTTCTACAGCGGCTGACTGCATCCCGGAGGGAGAAGAGAGGGATGCGTTCCTGAATATTATACAGGACGGTAAAGACGCTATGTGCGAATCCTTCCAGACGGGCATTGATTCGGCTTACAGTATCAGCAGAGCAATGGCGGCAAGTACATCAACCAGGAGGTTCGCTTGGTTGAGAAAGTCGGGTTTTGCCCCAGATGTGCAAGCCAGGCTCTTGAACATGCCATTTGATGGCTCTTCTTTGTTCGGGAAAAAGGCGGATGACAGTTTAGAGAAACTGCAAACTTCAAAAGCAGCAGCAAAATCCCTAGGAGCTGCAATCCGTCAGACTCCTTTTCGTCCCACAGGAGCCTCTGCGAGGGGCAAGTCCTTTCGCTTCTACTCCGCATTCGGAAGAGGTAGGGGACGACCGGCTCAAAGGGGTCAAAGAAGAACTACCCGAGGTGGACGGGGTAGATATTCTAAAGCCGCAGCAACAGCAGGTGCCTCTTTACCATCGGCATCTGCATCAGCCGCCCCAAAACCACTCTGAGGACTCCCCTCACAGGACACCTGTAGGAGGCAGGTTGACTCAACATCTGACGGTATGGCAGGCTATCGCGTCAGATGCTTGGGCATTGGAAACAGTCGCCCAAGGTTACTGCCTGCCTTTCCTACGTATACCTCAGAGTCATCCACCGGGGATCAGCTCTCAGAAAGCTCCAGATCCGCTCCTCTTGCAGGAAATTTTGGACCTGCTAGAGAAAGGTGCCATAGAACCGGTACCTGTAGCGGAGAGGAACAAGGGCTGGTACTCCCCTTACTTTCTCATTCCGAAGAAAGACGGAGGACTGAGACCCATCTTGGACTTGCGAGAATTGAACAAATTCCTTAGGAAAGACAAATTCAAGATGGTCACTCTTTCTCAGATCCTCCAGGCCCTGCAGTTTCAGGACTGGTTGGTATCTCTGGACCTTCAGGACGCTTATTTCCATGTGCCTATCCATCTCAAACACAGGAAATACCTGAGGTTCGCAATTGGCAACTCTCACTATCAATTTCGAGTACTGCCATTTGGGCTGACCTCCGCCCCGAGGGTCTTCACCAAGTTAATGTCAGTAGTGGCTGCAAGTCTAAGGAGGGAAGGGATTCACGTCTACCCCTACCTGGACGATTGGCTGATCAGGGCTGTTTCTCCGGAGCAAGCTCAGATCCAGCTAAATCACGTGTGCTACTCCCTTCACAAACTGGGCTTCTCCCTCAATTTAAAGAAGTCACAAATGATACCATCGCAGAGACTCCAGTTCATAGGAGCGATCCTGGATACTTCCCTGGGAAAAGCCTTGCCACCAGAGGTGAGGGCTCAAGATATTCTACAGATGGTTACCAAGTTCCAACATGCCCAACGTCTCCCAGCCTTCGACTTTTTGAGGTTGCTAGGCCTCATGGCATCCTGCATTTTCCTTGTGCCAGAGGCTCGCCTGAGAATGAGATCCCTCCAGTGGGCACTGAGGACTCAGTGGTCACAATTCTCAGGGAGAATGACAGATCTTCTTCAGGTTCCCGGCAGGGTGGCTCGAGACCTTCAGTGGTGGGCCTGTCAGGAGAACATTCTGAAAGGAGAACAGTTTTGGCAACCCTGCCCGGAGATAACAGTAGTCACGGATGCCTCACTCACGGGGTGGGGAGCCCACGCCAACGACTTGACCATCAGCGGTCGTTCGTCTCCATCGGAGTCTAGACTACACATCAACCTGTTAGAGCTGAGAGCCATCAGACTTGCGTTGAAGGCTTTCCTGCCAGCTGTACAAGGGAAGAACGTCCTGATAATGACGGACAACACGGTGGCCATGCATTACCTCAACAGAAGAGGAGGCGTAGTATCACTACCCCTGTGCAGAGAGGCGATGCAGCTCTGGTTTTGGGCAATCCAAGAAGGAATCTCTCTTTCGGCAGTTCACCTAGCCAGAGAGAAGAACTTGACAGCGGACGCTCTGAGCAGGCAGAACACAGTCTCCCACGAGTGGGAGCTAGCTCAGGAAGTCCTTCAAGAGATCTTCGCCCTTTGGGGAACCCCTCAGGTAGATCTGTTCGCCACCAGCCTAAACAGGAAATGCGACCTGTTCTGCTCAAGGGAATTTCCTCCGAGAGGAGCTCTGGGAGACGCGTTCATAGTGGACTGGGAGTTTCCGCTTCTGTACGCGTTCCCACCGGTCCCTGTCATTCCTCAAATGATCAGGAGGTTGAGAAGATTCCGGCGAACCATGATCCTAATTGCCCCGGATTGGGCCAGGAGAACGTGGTACCCGGACCTTCTAGACTTGTCCATCTGCCCTCCAATTCGACTTCCTCTCAGAGAGAACCTACTCTCACAGAAGGGAGGTCAGGTTCTCCATCCAGACATCAAAACCCTCAACCTTCACGCTTGGCTTCTGAACGGCTGAGGTACAAGGATTGGGACCTCCCTGATGATGATATGGATGTGTTGCTTTCGGCAAGGAGGCCAGCAACAAAGTCTTTATACCGCTGCCGTTGGAACAGATTTTGCAGCTGGTGTAGAGAACAGAATATCGACCCATTTTCATGTGGTACACCAATGGTTTTGTCCTTCCTACTATATTTGGCAAATTCAGGCCTTCAAGTTGGCACCATTAAGGGCTATCTCGCAGCGCTATCTATCTTTAAGCGTACTGCGGAAGAACCATCCTATTTCAAATTACCCTTGGTAATACAGTTTCTAAAGGGGTTAACCAATGTTTATCCCCCAAGACCATTCCAAGTTCCCCTATGGGATTTAAACTTAGTACTAACTTTCCTGATGGGTACACCTTTCGAACCTCTCCATTCTTGTTCGTTAAGATTCCTTACCCTTAAAACTGTTTTATTAATAGCACTTACATCTGATAGAAGGGTGAGCGAATTACAAGCTCTTTCTTGTAAACCCCCTCATACAATCTTTCACAAAGACAAAGTTGTCCTGCAAGTGAAGCCTAATTTCCTCCCAAAGGTAGTTTCTGAATTCCATATCTCTCAGAAGATTACCCTACCATCTTTCTATCCTCCTCCTCACCCGGGGAAAGAGGAAGAGAGGTTACACAGACTAGACCCTAGGAGGGTTTTAAGTTTTTACATTAGTAGACTAGCCAGGATAAGACAGGCAGACCAGCTGTTTGTAGGTTATGCAGGTCACAAGCTGGGTTTACCAGTAACTAAGCAGACCATTTCCAGATGGATCATTCTAGCCATTCTGGAATGTTATAAACTGGCAGGGAAAGAGCCCCCTCAAAACCTTAGGGCTCATTCGACCAGAGGTATTGCAGCTTCATCGGCCCTCAAAAGAGGCGTGCCGGTTAAAGACATATGTGCGGCCGCTACATGGTCGTCTGTCCATACCTTTACACGTTTTTACAATCTGGATTCCTCCTCTAGTCAAGAGACTAGGTTTGGAAGGGCTGTACTGCATTCTATTCATCAATAGAAGACAGCGTGAAGTCAGTACTCCCTCCTCCGAATACAGAATACTGCTATGGGAGCCTATCTAAGATGAGGAATACGTCAGAGGACACAATCCCTTCGAAGAACAAGTTACTTCTTACCTTGTAACGTTCTTTCGACGGGATGTTCCTCCGACGTATTCCTCATCGACCCTCCCATCCATCCCCGCAGTTCTACTTCCCTTGTTGTTGCAGCTTACGCTCCTTCAGGGTGATTAGTCTAGTACAGACAGTAATACTGTGGGCTACAAAACGGAACTGAGCAACGGACGCTGCGCGCGGCCTTTATAGGCAGGATGACGTCGAGCGTCGATACGGCAGCTGTCGAAGGACATCGACTCGAGGGACGTCGACGCGCAGCGCCCTCTAGAGAAAAAATTTTCCGAGGCCAGCAGAGCTGGAAGGATATATCTAAGATGAGGAATACGTCAGAGGAACATCCCGTCGAAAGAACGTTACAAGGTAAGAAGTAACTTGTTCATTTTACCAAGGGGTTCATTGGAATCTGTGTGAAGCTTAGTTCCACACAAGTGCCTTTTTTCCCAGTTTTTTGTCCTGCACACAGATTTAAACACAAATATACATTTAAACCTGCCTCTGCCCTCTTGTGCCTTCCCTGTCATCTCCTGTTCCATGATAGTTTAACTTTGGGTCGTGCATCTCTTGGGGTTCACTGAAGCATGTATTACATTTTTTATTTTGCCTCCTGTGCAGCAACTGGAACCCATCAAGTCCTTATTTGATTATTTCCATTTTTGTATGTGTAGATTACCTTTACGTATTCATGGCTATATGTCCAAGAACGCAAGCGGTAACCTGGGCTGCATGCAGCAATAAGATATTTCTTGCCTCCTACTCTCCCTGCTTCCCAACTGGTTGCGACCACCTGCATCCGCAGGTGGATCGAAAAAAGCAGACTCAAAAAGATAGCTGCCCTTTAAGAACTTTATCATCAAGGGACCTTTTTTATTTTTTAATCTGACCTGCTCTTTTTGCACTGGAGTGAAGCCTTCAGCTTCAGTTTTGTCCTAAATTGACATTGAGATGGTTTTTGGTTACTCTGTGTGCCTAAGGGACAAACTGGTGGCAGCAGTAACTTTTTCTTTTTTTTTTTTTCTTTTCTTTTTTTCAATAGTATTTTATTTTACTTTTTCCTTCAGACATTGGTGCAAAAAAGAATAGAATACAATCTGTCTCGTTAGGTAATAATCGGTACAGCAGAGCATAACTTAATCAAAAAGCAACCTAATCAAAAATGCTATTTCTCAGATTAATATTAACAAAATAGCTTATAACCAACGGATTAATTTGCAATTTCCCCCTCCTTCGTCCCAACCGCCCTCCACTGACATCGGACCACAGGAGAATAAATAAGATTAACAGTATAGGTTCACCTCTGATCACTGTTCATCCTACTACACCTTTGTTTCATCACAACCAATCTATAATGGTTACAAAATCACTCTACTTATTTAGTGTGTTCGCTTGACCAAGGATTGATTAACAGAATGGCGTATACAGTGTTTTATGCTTCGGGCCACCAGGTATGGCATGTTTGTGCTTGCATACCCTTGTGCACAGTGTAGTATTCAAGAAAGGGAAGCCTAACCGTGTATGTGGGAGTGTTTCTAGTAATACAGCTGTAATGCTCTCCATCTGATATATTTTGTATGCTTTGTTTAACCCTTCTTTCAATGAGGGGAGCTTTGTTTGCTTCCATCGTATTGTCGGACTCTGGCCACCAATATGAGGTTTCTAGGCATATGTGATAGCACCGTGTGGCCCTTCGGCATCTGGTTCCACTCCGAACAATATTAAGGGGTTAAGCTTCTGTGTATCCCCTCTACTGCGTGCATCCAGCACAGGACCTCTTTCCAGTATATCTGGGTTTTCTAACAACTCCACCACTGGTGCCAGTAGTTGCCCACCTCTGGACACCCCCTCAAACAGTGCGGCATGACCCCGGGTACATTTTTGCTAACCTTTGCACGGTTAAATGCCATCTCATTAACAATCTCCCATTGTGCATCTTGTATTGCATAGATATTGAGGTGGACCAAACCGCTTTATATATAACTGTACATATGTCTTCACTATCTTGCAGGCCCAATTCCCTTTCCCATTCGCTTAGTGTACTTGGCTTTGGTAAATGGTCTCTGTTGATCAGAGAAGAGTACAGTCTAGCTATCAAGTCCTTGGAACCTTAGAACACCTATTAGGAGGGTGAGGGCCTTCGGAGGGTTGCATCCCACTTCTGGTCTAATAACACGCTTCATAGTTGTAGGTAACACCATGGTGAGATTATAAGGCCCTGTTGAACTGCTTCCAATTCCTGTTTTTTCACAAATACACTGTCCTTCCACATCTGCCCTGTTCTCACCAAACGTTTCTCATATTGGGGCTGGTAGCGGTTTGGGTCAGTCAATGGGTCTCTTATGGGGGGTGCCCATATGCAGCTTAGTGGGGATGGCATCTTGTCGCTTCCTGCATATTTTGCGATGGATGCCAAAGTGACCATAGCACTGCCAGCACTGAATGTTCACGGCTTCTCTGTGCTATGGGACTGATGGGGACCCATAGCCATTCACTGAGGGTTACTGGGGCAAACAACCCATTTTCCACATAGACCCATTGTTTTTTGATATTGACCCACACGTGATCTATAAAGACTCTAATTTTGGATGCTCTAATATTCATCCAAATCCGGGTAACCCATTGCGGCCACCCCCCTTATCTCTGGGCCTCACTAAAGTGGTATAAATTACCGTGGGGCTTTTTCCTGCCCACAGAAACTTGAGTAGGAAACGCTAGACTTCTGCATTAAATGATTCTGGGATTACTCCCGGGAGCGACTAATAGAGGAACAGTAATGTTGGGAGAATATTCATTTTAATAGATGTGAACCTGTCCGCCCAAGACCATGTTAACCTAGACCACCTCTCAGGATCTGTTTTATCTGTTTCCCAGAGAGGTACATAGTTGGCACTAAACAGGTTTGCTAGGTTTTTAGTGATCTCTATACCTAGGTATTTGAATCTCTCTGTCCGCAGTTGAAACCCCCAATCCGCCACCAGGTATTTCGGGAGGCTTGAGGACTGTTTCAAGGTATGTGCTATTGTTTTATTCCAGTTGGCGCAAAACCCTAATAATGCCCCCTACTCTCCTAGGGAGGTGAAAAGGGCTTGGATGGATTCTTATGGTTGAGTGAAATATTCCAAAATATCATCAGAGAACAATGCTAGCTTGTTTTCGCGTTCCGACTTGAAGAGTCACTTTTTATCTGGGCATTTGCTCTGATGGATTGCGCCAGTGGTGCAAAACCAGGGCAAACAATAGAGGTGATAGGGGGCGACCCTGTCAAGTGCCCTGTGTCAAAGAAAAGGACTCTGATGTGATACCGTTTACTACCACTTTCGCTGTTGCTTTGCGGTATAGCACCCAGGACCCTACTACCCATTGTTTGCTCAGTCCTGCCCACTGCATCACTGCCATTCCACAGCGGCTAATCACTGGGAAAGGCGGCAGGGTTTAATGCTATTTTAAATATTCTCTGTATGGAACACCTCCCGGGTCAGCAAGATGGAGCCAGATAACCAACCAGAGCTTAGGGAGGGGGTCAAAAGAGACCCCAGGTAACAGGAAGTTGTGGTTTGTACAGATGAGCTCAGAGGAGGAGATGGCAGACCAAGAGACCAGCAGGAGGAAGGACCAAGAAGTGGAGGCTATTTATTTATGTCTTTTGTTTATTTTTTTTGGTAGCAGTTGAGGTATTGGTTAGTGTGCAGGCATCATGAAGCATGACACAGACAACAGACTTAACCCCTTAACTGCCATGGGTAACCCCCCCAACCCCTGTGCCAATCACCTTTTATGATGATTTCGGTATGTCTCCATTCAATGGCTTTTAACTTTTTGGTTACATGAGATATCTCTGCCAAAGTTGGCCCCCTTTTCTCCCACATGTAGGCGGTTGTAACGTCACCCAGGAATCCTAGTTTGCTGTAGGGTGGTGAGAAAATAACCAAACAGGGGGAAAATGTTGCATTTTATTCCAATAAATGCCAATAAAATGATGTACAAACAAGCCTGTGATGTTTTTCCTTGTAAGAGCTAGGAACAAATGGTTTTCTGTGCTGAATTCCCCATTTTCTTGGCTTTCATGAACAGGTTGAGTGGAAACGAGAAAAACATTTTTTGATATGGTTATCAACCGTTTTGTGAGAGGTAGGCGATTTAGGCCTTTTTTTTCCAATAGGACATGCGTCGATGTAATGGAAGAAAAGGGTAGGAAAGCTCAATGGGGAGGACAGAAAGGCATACATTTCTGGAAAGTAGAAAACATTCCAAGTTTAGGAAGGGATGATTTGCGCAGGTCAGGCAACAACTATGTAGGGAAAAATTCCATAGTTTGGGGGGGAAAAAAGCAGGACAATGACCGAAAAAAAGGTATGTGGTTGGCCTGGTACGGCAATGGCTTCTATGAATTTTGAGAAACAATGCTCTGCAACATTCCCCCATCTCTTGCAGTTAGGAAATCACATTTTGTAATGTTTCACAAAACAAGCAATACCCCAAGCCAAAAACGGAGCCATGGTACACAGGAGTTTTATGCTTACGGCCTGAACAGACGTACTTAGCATGTGTAAATCAGGAAAACCACTGTGGTGAGGAAGGGCAAGCATACATTTTTGGAAAGAGCACAGGCAGAACTTTTCAAGGGTAAGTGACTTGTGCAGGTTACAAAAGTGTATAGTGCCTAAAGCAGCGACTAAATGCAGGTCACATTTGGGAAATGAAAGGGTTGTGTGATGAAGGGCAGCAGCAAATGGGTCCAAACGTTATGAAAACCACGCAAATACAACAAATGTCATACCTTCCCACGTTCCCACAGGTGTCCCGATGAGAACATTGTACCTCACAGGGGTGGGTGCACCTAGCTGGGCGCAAAGGGGAAAGCCGAAAACACGGGTAACGCCAAGTCTTTCGGCAGAGCATAATTTCAGGAATTCTGCTCATGCGCACACCCTACAGATTTGGCCTAGGGTGTCCAAGCCACCAAGGAAAACCGGGAATCCCATGCATTTCCGAAAAGGACACCCATTGGAATCCGCAGAGGTCTGAATTGCGCAAATCGGCCCAGAATTTATTACCCACAATCCCCGACAAAGTTTGATATTTGGGAAAAAACACATTTTCACTTTGTTGGGGGTTCTGGGTAATACATTCTGGGCGGCTTCACGCAAGTCAGACCTCTGTGGATTCCCATGGGTGTCCTCTTTTCGGAAATGCATGGGTTTCCCAGTTTTTCTTGGGGGCTTGTACACCCTAGACCCAAATATGTATGGTGTGTGCTTGAGCAAAGTTCCTGAAATTATGCTGTGCGAAAAGACTTCTGGTTAGCCGTGTTTTAGGCTTTCCCCTTTGCGCCCAGGTAGGTGCACCCACACATCTGAGGTACCGTTTTGGTCGGGACACCTGTGGGAACGCGGGAAGGTATGACATTTGTTGTTGGGGACGTGTTTCGGTGCGTGGGCATAGGGGAGAAATGTCTCTGACATTTGCTGGAAATAAACACAATTCTCAAGACATTTCGCTCTGATCACCCACCGAAACACGCCGCCAAGACCACATGGCCTACCTTCCCGCGGCCCCACACGTGTCCCGATGAAAACGGTACCTCACATGTGTGGGTTCACCTATCTGGGCGCAAAGGGAAAAGGCTAAACCACTGGTAACACCCAACGGGTGTGGGGAGACAACCTACAGAATTGGGCCTAGGGTGTGGAAGCCACCAAGGAAAACAGGGAACCCCATGCATTTCTGAAAGGACACCCGTGGGTATCCAAAGATGTCTAAGCTGCGCAAATCTCCCCAGAATGTATTACCCACAAGCCCCACCAAAGACCCACATGGGAGATGGGTGCCCAAGGCCAGGGACATTACTGCCGACTTTGCTGGAGCTATGGCTGGCCTGCATTACAGCCTCTCCCTACGGGAAAGGACGGCGAATGTCCCGGCCCTCCCTGGAACCAATGCTGAGCATGGAAACGTTCAACCCAAATGGTAGTCACCCGCCCAAGGCCAGGAATATAGCCCCCTAACACCCTGGAGGTTTGGCTGCCCTGTGTTACAGCTTCTCCCTCTGGGAAAGGTTGGTGACCCTGCCAGAGCGCCCTGAAACCGTTGCTGAACTTCGGCCCAGTGAAACCACATGGGAGACAGCCGCCCAAGGCCAGGGACATCAGCCCCGGCCATCGTGGAGCGTGGGCTGGGCTGCGATACAGAATATCCCTTGGGGGAGGGGAGTGGCCCCTGCCGGGGCTCCCTGGAGCTGGCCCTGTGCTTGGGGACGGTACACCCACATGGTAAACAGATGTCCAAGGCCAGGGACATCACCTCCAACCGCCCTGGAGTTCTTGCTGGCCTGTTTTACAGCTTTTCCCCACCAGGGAGTCCCGACAGTGTGCCAATACCTCCCCGAAGGGAAAAGCTGTAATGCAGCCCAGCCACAACTCCAGGACGGTTGGAGGTGATGTCCCCGGCATTGGACATCCATTTACCATGTGGGTGTACCGTCCCCTAAGCACAGCGGCGGCTCCAGGATGCCCCGGCAGGATTCCCATTCCTCCCCTGAGGTGACCTCTGTAACGTAGCACAGCCAGAGGTGCAGCCTGGGCTTGCAGACGGTCAACCCACATGGGAGACGTCCGCTCCCAGGCAAATACCAATGTTGTGCTGGCATGGGGGGCAATTTGTGGCCTGCCCCTGCAATTGTGTCCCAGCCCACCAAAGTATCTCCCCAGACAGCCCATTCCCACCCACACCACCAACAATCCAGCCCCAGTCTCACCCACCCCACTGACAGTGGGCTCTAACCGTAGAATAATTAAAAACGTTTCAGCTACTCGCGTAGAAAAAGCTGTAAACGAAACAAACATTTGTTACCTATGGTCAACCCAGCAAAAACAAATCTACACTAATCACGGCCCCCCTTGCAAGCCATCCCTGGTGGTCTACTGAACCTCACCCCCCAGTGAAAACACATTTGCCCCTTCCTATGGGGCAGAAATCTGCCCCAGGGAGGGCTGCATGAGGTTTCCCCCTCCATTTGGGGTGGGGGGGAGAGGGCCATCACAAAACGTGGGAGAGGCCCCCCAGTGGATGGGGCAGTACGTGTTGGGCACTATGGGGGCAGATAGGCACAGTAATGTGCCTATCTGTGCCAAGAGAAGTTTGGTAAACAAAGAAAAAAATTGAAAATGGTAGGCTGCATTTTAGGGGGATGCTGAGGGGCCCCCTAAACCGCTGGGGAATTTTGTAATGTAAAGGGAGGTGGCCCTCTTCCCCCCCCCCCCCCCCCCACACCAAATGGAGAGGGGCATCTTATGCAGCCCTCCCTGGGGTCATATGCCCCTTCCTAGGAGCAGATAACTGCCCCCAGGGAGGGCTAAATGACATGGCACCCAGTCCATTTTGGGTGGGCGGGGAGGGAAATCCTTGTGGTCTAGTGTGGGGGCACTCCCCCCCCCCCCCCAAACAAACTATTTTTATTTTGGTCCCATCCCTAGGGGCAGATGGGCACCCATCCTTTGGGGGGCCTGCCCACACTCTCCTGGTGGACCTCCCACGCCCCCTCAAATGGATGGGGGCGCACCACATGTATGCCTCCCTGGGGGTAGAAATCTGCCCCAGGGAGGGCTGCAAGGGGTTGCCCCCCTTTCCACTTGTGGTGGGGGGAGAGGGCCACCCCCGCTTTCATGTACACAAATACTTGGTGGCCAGTGGCTCCCCACCTTTCATTTTGTGTGCATTTATTATTTTTTTTTATCCCCTTCCCTGGGGGCAGATGATCTCCATAGCTGTAGCCCCATGCTTTGTGGCCTCGGTGGTCGCTACCTCGTAAGCAGCCCCCCGCCCCCGTATCAAAACCTGATCCCTGGTGGTCGAGTGGCATTGCTGAGCGCGGATCGAGCGCTCTGCACCCTATCCGCAACCAGCAATGCTTTAAAAAAAATCTCCCCTTTCCAACAAAACCTCCCTCGATCTCCGGCTTGAAATACAGCTGGAGATTGAGGGAGAGAAAGGTGGACATTCACCTTCTCTGATCTCCGGCTTGAAATACAGCCAGAGATTGAGGGAGAGAAAGGTGGACATTCACCTTCTCTTTTCAACGCAGCAGCCAAAAATGGCTGCTGCAGTGAAAATATTTTGTTTCATGTCGGCATGCATTACGCATGCCGACATGACACAAAGGTATCCAACCCCCGGGCAGTGAGGAGGGACCTCCCCCTCACATAGTCCGTGGGTTGGATTACAGTTTTGTGTGATCCCTGCTTTGCAGGGATCACACAAAACAAAGTACCTAAAAGGACAAGCTATCTCGTCCTTGGCACTTAAGAGGTTAGAGTTAGACATATATTAATTCAAATGTCAGGATGGTTGCTTAACTTGCCATATACTAGGGTGTGATTTCCCTACCTGAATGAAACTAAGGAATTCCTGAGTCAGAGTTCAACTGAATTGTCTGTCTGTGTCCAAAACCTATTCTTGCCCTCACAACTAGATCAAACAAATGTGTATGGATGTCAAAATCAAAAGAAACCGTGTTTCATTCAAAGGTCTGAGCTTCTTCCAGGTCACAGCTTTCGTTCAACTGCCCTTCCCCAAGCCCAATAAAGGTCCATGAATAAGAGTCTTGAGGTTTACCATTCTCCAGTTCAAGGCAATATAGTTCAGAACCAATCCTGGGGTTCACTTCCCCTAGTTTCAAATAACACAATCCAAACAAAAGGGGGTCTTGAGTCTCCGATCCCAAGAAAACATATATAGACCAGTCAAGTCTCAGGGTTCCCTTTCCCAAGACTTCAATGTCTCACACAGGTTCCTTGGTACTTGCTCCTGTGCACCAAGTCACCTTTATTTGGTTTCCTTAATTGGCCTCTGTGTTTAGAGTGTGCTTTTGGGCTCCTCTGGTTTCAATTTAGCCGCCTTGTGGCTTTGCCACCATGTGTTGCACACCCCTTTTCGAATGGTACCCTTGTTGCACTGTAGTTAATTATTAAGGTTTGCTGTTTGGGTTTCCTTTCGTGACATAACCTGGGGGTCTAATGCACAGAAAAGGGCCTATCAATATCGACCAATGCTAAGGTCGTATTAGGGTTTCCTTTAGCCTCCAGTATATTCAGCTTCAAAGTTTAAGTTCATTCGTTGTGTCAGTATTATTCAATTGCAGTTCAGTGTTTAATGCAGTATTTTCAAGATTTCAGTTAATTCATTGTGCAAATTGCATTCAGTATTCAAAGTTTACTGGTTTGCTTGGATGGTAAATTCCCCTTAGATTCGATATTCAGTATGCATTGGCTTTCTTTATAGTTTCCCTTTAGTTCAATATTCCATATGGATTGGCTTTTTTCAATTCACAGTTCATACATCCGTGTTTTACTTGCATTCCTTGGTTAGACTTTTGATAACGTTGCTTCTAGGGTACGCAAATACTTCAATAACACGTTAATTGGTTCAAAAGGAATGATTCGTATTGTTCAGAGACATTCAAAAAACGTGGTTGTTTCTTTAAGAAGGCACACAACCACTCTGCTACATTGTACCAGTCTCTGCCCACATTTAGCAATCTCTTTGATGGAATGAAGGATGACCCGTCACCTGGTCTCCTTTCTTCGCCTCGCTTCTGGTCCACAGAGCTCATGCTTCCACTCCACACTTGTCGGGACAATCCGCTGCTGCAGTTCTCATTGTGCTTTATCCGGCTGCAGGACGCCTCACCGCGGATCCGATCAGCGTCTCGCCTCACTCCTCACCACACCCTTTTTTATACGCGTGGCTTGTGCAAAAGGGTTGCAGGTGTGAGTCCTTTCCCTTAATTGCCTGACTATAGTTAGGATGACTATTAAGACATGCCTGGTCTTGACAACGGTACTCCTGAGGCCCTCTTTCTCGTCCCATTACCAAGTGGTGTAGCTGCATAGTGGTGTGCATAACTCCTAGTCGGCTCTTCCTCGTCCCAGTACTGTCAAATGTCACGTGTGGAAAAATGAGGGGAGCTGGCTTATAATAGCCCATAAAGGTTGGGGTAGGGTTAGGTTTGTCATCAATAGAAAAGGGAAGTACTGTGTCTTGCCCATGAGTTCCCCACTCCTCAAAGACTCTCCACCCAGGAGTTCCTCCGTCGCTTTTCCACCCCCAGGATCCGGATCCAAGAGCGATGGCCTTTCCCTGGCCACCTGCGCAGAGGATTCAAGGGGAGTAGGAGTGAGAATGCCCTCAGGGTTCTCACATTAGTGAGTGCAAGTGATATTGCTGTGAGTGTGTGTGAAAGTGGCAAGTGTGTTCAGGAGAGGCAGGGTATTGAGTGATTTGTGAGGTTCTTGTGAGTGAAAGGAGGGTGTTTGAGCGCAAGGCATAAAATAAGCAGTTTCGCAAAGCATTTTGATATGCAATTCTGTGTTTGCTAATCAAATGGGCACTTGTATAGCAAAGATAGCTATTTAAGTTTCCCTCTTCAATGAAATCACAGCTAGCCCTGCATTCCTATATTGCCCTCTGTGCTCTCTTCCCCCTCTTTTCTCTCTTCACTTCAAGCCCTAATGGAGAGAAAGTGCAGCAGTAAGGCTCTACTCCACTCTTAAGTGCCAAAGGCATGTGTGGGAGTGGTAGGCAAGAATTTATTTTTCCTTTTCAAATAATTGCAAACCGGAAATGATCATGATACTAGCTTTTATTAAGCTTTCTATATACTGTCTGGCAAAGACTAGTATGTGTAAACTTTATATTTATTTTAAGACACTCATGCATTTACATTCCTAAAATGTAGTTTGTTACATAATGCATAGAGTATTGATAATGTAAAACACTACATCTCCATACCTTACAGTAAACTTTAGGTTAGTGTATCTAAATGTAATTGTGCCAACTAGATTTCATTTTGTTGGGGGAAGATGCATCATATTAATGAGTGAACGCTTTTGAAAATGTACATGATCAAATTATCAAATGCTTTTGATCGCAAATCTAGTTCTGTAACCTGTAGGTTGCATACATCTTGCAACTGGTGCTCAACCCATGAGCGAAGCCATACTCCTTGACATTCTATATTATCACCCAGTTGCTTTATACCAGGTACCCTGAAAGTGAGATGACCACAAACTACAATATTCCATCTAGTTTGTCCAGTTCTCTGCCTGCTACGCAATCCACTCTGCTTAGTCTTTCTTTCCTCTTACATAATGAATACACAAAGCAAACTAGATGCTTACGCAAAGTAGTGATCAATGGTTCCATCTAGCCTGTACATCTACTGCAATAACACTGTAGTTAGCCTCCAGAGCTCGCTTTGCTTTGTGATTATGATTGCATTATATATTACCACCTGCAGGTGACAGCTGGCCAAACTGTTTTCCAAGCCTTTTCATCATATCTATTTATTTGTATCCATTCATGCAGCTAACATTTTACATTTTACAGACATTCAGCTGTGGCTCGCAAAGTCTTTTCGCCCACTCACATAGTTAAGTAAATTTCATGAAGGGCGAGAAGCATTTGAAAGATGTTTGAAACTTTTATAGCACTTATATTGTTTGCAGTAAATGTCAAACAAAGGTCTCACTTTGCATGTCTGGCCTCTGGGTGGCAGAAGTGTGCCACACAAAGCGGGTTTGTAGTGACATGCACCATTGTACACATCACATTTTAAATTTGTTGTCCGCCATTGCTATGGGTCGAGTGCATTTCTCTTCGGTTGAATAAGGAAACTAAGTTACCCGACCTGCAGGTCTAGCTGAAATTGCAAGGTCTGACTCCTCTAACTAATGTCTTATTTCAGCAGTACGCAAAACTGCTTTGTTGCTCATTTCATGTCTTGGCTACAAAGAACTTCAGGTGAAATAAAAAATATTAGTACAAAATTGCTAATCAAATGTGTCTGTTTGCTAATAAAAAAAATTCATTAGCAAACTCTGCTAATCAGTTTTTGAAAACTAATTTATGCCTTGCAAGTTGAGGTGATGGGGTGGAGGCAGGAGAGTGTGTGAGACACCGCCCAGAGCCCTGCCTGGCGCTACAAAAACAACCCTGGAACTATCTTTAGGAGTTGAGTGCTCTTTGAGCCCTCTGTGACACAACTCTCTTTTGGACTCTTAAAACGAGCTTAATTACATAGATTTCCTGAGGCTAAAATTAGTTTCTTATGGTGCTGAAGACCAAAGTTCTTCTGCTAAAGAAAAAGATTGATCAAGTGTTAACTGACACCAATTGCCAAGTTCTACATGTGGAACAAATGGATACTCTTTCCATTCTTCACTGCAATTTAGCGACAGATTTATGATTGAGCACATCATCACTTGATTTTTCTGGCAGTGCATTTGGAGGGACTGGGCCATGCATCGGCCTGTAGGCGTCCATACTGTCATGCCTTTTACAATTGGACCCTCAGTCCAGTTTTGACCCAAGGGATTTTCAACCTCTGATGCCATCCTACAATAGATCAATTTGCCACACATGAGAATGCTCATTGTCGGTCGGGGTCTTGGCCACACCTATTGTCTACGCTTTATGTAGGTCAAGCAAGACCCTGTATGCTGTTCCATTGGCAACTGATTTTGTGAACTCTTTGGAAGCATAGGCCATCAGTCAATTCCTCTCTGAAACAGTGTGGTATTCGTATTGTTCAGCCTTTATCCTGAAAGTCCTTTCTGGCATTTCCCTTTTTAGCAAGAAATCAGATTGTGTCTTCCAATCTAGTCCTAATGCAGCTTTGGCCAAGGAATGCTTAGATAATGTAAGTCTTAAAAAAGATCCGGGGCTATAAACCCTTTTGGTACTTGCTGAGATCTTATCCAATGCAAGAAAGCAGCTAGGAAACCTAAGTTTATGGATTGTTTGCTGCATATTTACTTTGTAAGAGCTCCACACTCCCCCACAGGCAGCATCTGTGACCTTTCAGAGACCCCTGTGTATCTGTGAAATGCTTGGGGCTGCCACATGGGCCACCCATTGTTCTTGTATTCTTTCTGCAAGCCTTACCCATTGGATGCTTCCTCCAGAAGGCATGTACCTTTGTCCAATAAGCTATGTGCAATCTTTTTGCTTGAACGTGGTTGGCATATACAGACTCTTGACCTGGCATCTTCGCCCTGCAATCCCCACACCAATTCTGAAGCCCAATGCAAAGGGCATTTCTCATCCTAATCTGATTCCCAACCATTTTGTGAAGCAGGGAGAATGGGGCAAGTGAGGACAAATTACCTTCATGGTATTCCAAGGTGTGGTGGCTGTCAGATTCACAAGCTCCAAAAATACACTGTCAGCACAACAAAGGGTGTAGGGTAGGTCGTAGAATCGGAACTGCTCACCTTCAGAATGTGAGCATGCGTATACAATTAAGATCGAGGCGTCTGACCAAGGAATGTACGTGTTCCACTTTTTGACACCAACCTGGATGGGATAGAAAGGTAAGGATGGCTTAATAGGCAGCCATCAGAGCTAGTCTAATAAGCAGCCATCATGTTGGCTGCTCACCAGTGCCCCAATCTGTTACAGTGGTTGGCACAGAGTATTCTAATCTGTTTACTAAACTTAATTAGGCTTCAACGACGACTGATTAGTAATGGGATGAACGTGTGACGTGTACAAGCAACTCACAATGCACCTAGTCATTACCTTCTGCCAGTTGTGGATTTTTGGTTTTGATTAAAGGGCTTTATGAGTAGAGAAAGCACAGATTACCTCTAACCGCAAGGATGACCAGTCATGTAGAGAATGAGTGTACATGTTTGTGAATTTCAACTCTGGTATATTTCATATCTGGAGCACATAGAAAAAACGTTTTTTTAAGATCTGCCTGTCTTGGAGCCACATGATCCTGTGGCTAGACAAACACAGGCTGTACAAACAATTCCTTTAATGGGATCACAATAAGATCATGTGCCAAGATTGCAAAATATTCAAACCCAAATGGCAAGATACTGGGCAACCTTTTCGAGGGAAGCTGATAGATCGGAGACCTCTTTGCAGTCAGAGCAATTGAATGAGATGAAGGAGCTAGAAGCTGAAACTGTGCTGGCGGTTCACTTCCAAGACTATTCCATTATGACTCCAAAAGAATGAATTGGTATTAATGATATCCATTTTGTGAAGTGCATCTATCCCACACGATTACAACCACAGAACTCTTATGAAAGATTACCCCATATCCTCAAAAATGTCTGTGAGAAGACAACAAAAGCTGAAAGTGGCAAACATATTGGGGAGTTTACAGAGCCATGAAAGCTTGAGAAAATCACTTCACCACTTCTAATGTTGATGTCACACACTGCACAGTCTGAAATTATTTCCACAAAATATAGCGGCAAAAGCATGGCCAAAACTTAATCTAAAAATAAATGCGACTGGTATCCATAAACTGCACCTGAAGACCATGTTGTTGGATGATCCAACAGGTTACCAAAAGGCTTCATGGTACAAAAATCAACATTCCCCTAATTAAGGAAAGCTTACGTTCCATCGGACTTTGTCTAACTCAAATGAGCGCACAAAGGAAAGGTTAGGTAAAGACTCTCAATAGCAACCCTCACAACTGTAACATTTCGCAGAAAGAGCCTTATTCTAGAACTGCTACACAAGACAAAGGGGAAGATGAAATTTCAGGTTAAGACAGAGTATGGAAAGACTGTTGCATGGATTCTTCTTTTGACGTTCAACATCCTTTTCTCCTAGTTACCTACTGATGACCAGATAGAATATCATGTCATCATCAGGAGTGAAGCAAATGGGTCCAAACTGAATATCCAGGAGGAACAAGACAATTGTTTGGCCAAGACACTGGACGAACCGAGAACTCCATCAGCAATACTTTTTTGTTAAAGGTACAGATAAAAAAAATAAACAAAGCACACCATGCTGAATCCAGCCACGGCCACTTTAGATTTGAAAAAGATATTCTAGACCTGCCCCAGATCTAATATTAAACGTGGATTCCCTGATTTCAGATCCATATATGGTCACACCAGCTTAAATTTGCAGAACTCTAGCATCCATCTCCGAGGCACCAACAGATGGGTGGGGGGAAAGCAAGCCTATACATGCTCTAGAAAAACATTCCCCCAACATCTGCATCGAACGTACACATTGCAAATTCTACCACAGTCCAGGCCAGAGATCTGACTGCAAACCCATTAATTAAGTCTAGCTTACATGATTCAGAAACCTTTGGCAGACAGGTGGCCCCAGGAGAAGTAGTAAAGTTACGAATGGCTTTAAGTAGCAGGCTTTAGAGCAGACACTAGCCACATATCCATATGCCTTTACTTCCTCAACAACATACACTAGACATCAATGTCTTAGGAAGTAGGGTAATTTCACTAATAGTTTGAAGTTTCCGCTCTCGCAGAGGGGAACATTTATATCAATCTGGACACTCAATGTGACCTGCCAATATCTGTTGCCAAATCTGTTGCACTACTGGAGGCAATCTAAACCAATGGGACCTTGTTGTTGCACAATGCACACCAGGGATACATAATTTGCTTGATGGCTCAGTCACTAAATGCAGTAGGCACATGTGAGGGGGCTATATCGCAAAAAGTCAAGACCATTTTCAAAAAAGGGGAACACCAGTCCTCAATCTCTTCACGACAGAAGAGAAAGTGAAATGCCACGCCATCTCCTCCATATACTCTTGGGCACCGCAAGGTGGATCAATTGGCCTGGGGTATTTGCCTATCCCTTTTCACTGATGCAATCCTGCACAAATGGATTCCAAAGATAGAAGGCTGTCACAGGAAACTCCTACTCATCACACCAAAATGGGTGAAACCAGTATTGCATCCATACCGTTACAGATGGTAGTCTCCACCAATCAAACTTCAACTTTGTTAAAAATCCTCACTCAAGAATAGCAGATTACAAACCCCAATCGACGCACTATGAACCTAGCATCTTGACATTTGTGGTCCTAATTTGGTCAATACCAAACTAATACTATACACAGCCAATGATTTGCACATATGCCAGTTTTGTTGGTATTGCATTTAGAAGATTTATGAGTGTAGCCTGTCTATTGCGCTTAGAGAAATTATGAGGGTAGCCTCTCTATTATACAGACTATCTGATGACACAGCTACATCAAAGACAAAGCTCCATTTGAGCATCAAGGTACGTATTTATGGACCACAGCTAGCCACCCGCATGCATCCAAATGCAGCGATGACCTACGATAACTTTTGGTCTAGCTGGACATATAACGCGTCCCGAGCACTTGGGCACCCTCATGATCACCTGCACACCCATCCACATGCCTGACCTTAATGGATAGTTTACTGGAGTTCGGCCAGTCCACCTAACTCCCTATCTTGGGCAAATGCACACTCATTCGAAACCTTTTTTCCCATACCTTGGACTTCTGTACCCCAAGGGCGTTCCCACCACAAGCTCATTGAGGCCATATTAATGAGACCAAGGCGTTATATAAAAGACAAACTAATACTGCTTAAAGCTACCCCGGGGGTGTACAGTCTTATTGAGGCCGAAAACCTAGTTCTGCTACTTCCAAGAAATGGAAGAGGAGTTTTGTAGTGACCCACCTAATTATTGAGAAACTGAGATTATGAAATACCTAATATACTTGTTGAATAGTGTACTATTCTACAATGTACGTATGGTTCATCTATTTGTACTAGCTGCTTACATCACATCATGTGGTGGAAAAATCACTGGTAAGTGCTCTTAGTGTAGGGATAAAGAGATTGAATTGTCCCTGCACTCTCCATGCAGACAAGCACTAGTATTTCAATATGGTTCTGCACAGGCTGATTCTTCCACCTTTCAAACTGATACATGAATACATTCAAATGAATACCATCGATGTAGCATGCTTACTGGCAACCCCATCCATAAGAAGGGTAAGTGACTTACAAGCGCTAGCAGTGTGGGAAACCTTTCTCGCAATACAGAAGAATAAAGTTGCCTTTCGAAAGGATTGTGTCCTCCGACGTATTCCTCATCTTAGATAGATATATCCTTCCAGCTCTGCTGGCCTTGGAAAAATTTTTCTCCAGAGGGCGCTGCGCGTCGACGTCCCTCGAGTCGATGTCCTTCGACAGCCGCCGTATCGACGCTCGACGTCATCCTGCCTATAAAGGCCGCGCGCAGCGTCCGTTGCTCAGTTCCGTTTTTCCGCGCTACTCGGTGCCTCGGAATACCGTTGCTCAGTTTCTTAGTCAAATAATCCTATTTACCTCGAGTTATTCGATCCGTACTCGATGGCTTCCTCGTCGGAACCGACAACTCCTCGATCTGGCTTCAAGAAATGTTGAGATTGTGGGAAAAAGATGTCGTTGACCGATCCTCACAGAAATTGTCTGTGGTGCTTGGGAGCCGAACACCATTGTTCGGAGTGCGAGGACTGTATGTCCATGACAGCTAAGGCCCTGAAGGAGCGTAGGGGGAAGCTGGAGAAAGGTAAGACTTTTAAAGCTTCTTCTTCGTCGACGAAGTCGAGACATTCGTCTCCTCGTCACCATTCACGCTCCAGGTCTCGGAGTGGGTCTCATCACTCCTCGAGATCGAAGCACTCGAAGAGGAGACGTCGAAGATCCCCTTCTCCGTCTTCCTCTTCCTCTGTTTCGCCAAAAAGAATCCCTTGCCCCACGAAACATAGTTCCCGGGCTGAATGGGAGGAATTCAGAAAAAATATGATGAGCGTCTTCGAGAAAGCGGCCTCGACCCCCTCGAAGACTGCCGAGAGCGATGCTCTGGTCGAAAGACCCGAAGGTCAAAAACGCCGCAAGTCGCAGTACCCGGCGAAAGAAACCCCTCGAGCGCGTCTCGAACCCTAGAGTAGGACTATGACCTCCAAACCTTCCTCGAAGGTTCCGTCGAGGTCGATGTCTTCGACGCCGTTGTCGAAGGGACCTTCGACACACGGGTCTGTCGACTCGACGCCGGCCTCGACACCGACGCCGAGAAAAGTCACGGTGACCACACATCCAGTGACGATCCCCAGGCCCTCGACGTCGATGGCGTCGATATTGTCGAGTAGAATTCCAATTCTGTCGAGGTCCTCGAGGCCTCCACCTCTGTTTTCGACGCCACGCTCGAAGCCTTCGACGTCATCGACGTTTTCGAGACCAATAATGACAAGTTCGGCACCCTCTGCCTTGGAAATGGGATTTACTCCCTTGTTGAGTTCAGAACAATTAAGAACTATATCCTCAATTTTAGAAGAGGGTGATTTGTCTGAACAAGACACATTTGAGTTACAGGGACCTGTAACCCCAGTTAGAGAGGAATTTTCCTCTGAAGAGCGCAGATTAAAGGATCTTCATGATTCTTTACATGAGGCAAGTGGGTTAGACACTTCCCCTGAGGTGGATTTTGCTAAGCCAGACCCGGGGGAGCATGCTGAAACCCCCTACAGAGCCTTAATGGCCAGGATTACAGAGTTCATGGGGTGGTCTACACCTTCACAATCTTTCCAGCAACATGACCTCACGGATATTCTTGACAAAGACCCACAAGAGGATCCTGTGGTGCCCTTTCATAAAGCTCTTCAGAGAAAGATCATGACAAACTGGGAAACCCCAGATGTAATACCAGCAGTAAATAAAAAACTGTCTGCAAAGTACAGGGTATCTTCCACAGACCCAGAGTTCTTGTCTAAACATCCATCCCCAGAAAGTCTGGTGGTACAAGCAGCATCCTCTACCGATGTCAAGACGGCTTATCCTACAGTCCCACAGGACAGGGACGATAAAAAATATGATGCTATGGCAAAGAAAGTCTTTTCAGCATGTAGCATGGCGTTGAAGTCTGTTAATGCTACTTGCACCCTTGCTAGGTTCAGCCATACACTTTGGGAGTGCGCTTCTACAGCGGCTGACTGCATCCCGGAGGGAGAAGAAAGGGATGCGTTCCTGAATATTATACAGGACGGTAAAGACGCTATGTGCGAATCCCTCCAGACGGGCATTGATTCGGCTGACAGTATCAGCAGAGCAATGGCGGCAAGTACATCAACCAGGAGGTTCGCTTGGTTGAGCAAGTCGGGTTTTGCCCCAGATGTGCAAGCCAGGCTCTTGAACATGCCATTTGATGGCTCTTCTTTGTTCGGGAAAAAGGCGGATGACAGTTTAGAGAAACTGCAAACTTCAAAAGCAGCAGCAAAATCCCTAGGAGCTGCAATCCGTCAGACTCCTTTTCGTCCCACAGGAACCTCTTTGAGGGGCAAGTCCTTTCGCTTCTACTCCGTGTTTGGAAGAGGTAGAGGACGACCGGCTCAAAGGGGTCAAAGAAGAACTACCCGAGGTGGATGGGGTAGATATTCTAAAGCCGCAGCAACAGCAGGTGCCTCTTTACCATCGGCATCTGCATCAGCCGCCCCAAAACCACTCTGAGGACTCCCCTCACAGGACACCTGTAGGAGGCAGGTTGACTCAACATCTGACGGTATGGCAGGCTATCACGTCAGATGCTTGGGCATTGGAAACAGTCGCCCAAGGTTACTGCCTGCCTTTCCTACGTATACCTCAGAGTCATCCACCGGGGATCAGCTCTCAGAAAGCTCCAGATCCGCTCCTCTTGCAGGACATTTTGGACCTGCTAGAGAAAGGTGCCATAGAACCGGTACCTGTAGCGGAGAGGAACAAGGGCTGGTACTCCCCTTACTTTCTCATTCCAAAGAAAGACGGAGGACTGAGACCCATCTTGGACTTGCGAGAATTGAACAAATTCCTCAGGAAAGACAAATTCAAGATGGTCACTCTTTCTCAGATCCTCCAGGCCCTTCAGTTTCAGGACTGGTTGGTATCTCTGGACCTTCAGGACGCTTATTTCCATGTGCCTATCCATCTCAAACACAGGAAATACCTGAGGTTCGCAATTGGCAACTCTCACTATCAATTTCGAGTACTGCCATTTGGGCTGACCTCCGCCCCGAGGGTCTTCACCAAGTTAATGTCGGTAGTGGCTGCAAGTCTAAGGAGGGAAGGGATTCACGTCTACCCCTACCTGGACGATTGGCTGATCAGAGCTGTTTCTCCGGAGCAAGCTCAGATCCAGCTAAATCACGTGTGCTACTCCCTTCACAAACTGGGCTTCTCCCTCAATTTAATGAAGTCTCAAATGATCCCATCGCAGAGACTCCAGTTCATAGGAGCGATCCTGGATACTTCCCTGGGAAAAGCCTTGCCACCAGAGGTGAGGGCTCAAGATATTCTACAGATGGTTACCAAGTTCCAACATGCCCAACGTCTCCCAGCCTTCGACTTTTTGAGGTTGCTAGGCCTCATGGCATCCTGCATTTTCCTTGTGCCAGAGGCTCGCCTGAGAATGAGATCCCTCCAGTGGGCACTGAGGACTCAGTGGTCACAATTCTCAGGGAGAATGACAGATCTTCTTCAGGTTCCGGGCAGGGTGGCTCGAGACCTTCAGTGGTGGGCCTGTCAGGAGAACATTCTGAAAGGAGAACAGTTTTGGCAACCCTGCCCGGAGATAACAGTAGTCACGGATGCCTCACCCACGGGGTGGGGAGCCCACGCCAACGACTTGACCATCAGCGGTCGTTGGTCTCCATCGGAGTCCAGACAACGCATCAACCTGTTAGAGCTGAGAGCCATCAGACTTGCGTTGAAGGCTTTCCTGCCAGCTGTACAAGGGAAGAACGTCCTGATAATGACGGACAACACGGTGGCCATGCATTACCTCAACAAAAGAGGAGGCGTAGGATCACTACCCCTGTGCAGAGAGGCGATGCAGCTCTGGTTTTGGGCAATCCAAGAAGGAATCTCTCTATCGGCAGTTCACCTAGCCGGATAGAGAAGAACTCGACAGCGGACGCTCGGAGCAGGCAGAACACAGTCTCCCACGAGTGGGAGCTAGCTCAGGAAGTCCTTCAAGAGATCTTCGCCCTTTGGGGAACCCCTCAGGTAGATCTGTTCGCCACCAGCCTAAACAGGAAATGCGACCTGTTCTGTTCAAGGGAATTTCCTCCGAGAGGAGCTCTGGGAGGCGCGTTCATAGTGGACTGGGAGTTTCCGCTTCTGTACGCGTTCCCACCGGTCCCTGTCATTCCTCAAATGATCAGGAGGTTGAGAAGATTCCGGCGAACCATGATCCTAATTGCCCCGGATTGGGCCAGGAGAACGTGGTACCCGGACCTTCTAGACTTGTCCATCTGCCCTCCAATTCGACTTCCGCTCAGAGAGAACCTACTCTCACAGAAGGGAGGTCAGGTTCTCCATCCAGACATCAAAACCCTCAACCTTCACGCTTGGCTTCTGAACGGCTGAGGTACAAGGATTGGGACCTCCCTGATGATGTTATGGAGGTGTTGCTTTCGGCAAGGAGGCCAGCAACAAAGTCTTTATACCGCTGCCGTTGGAACAGATTTTGCAGCTGGTGTAGAGAACAGAATATCGACCCATTTTCATGTGGTACACCAATGGTTTTGTCCTTCCTACTATATTTGGCAAATTCAGGCCTTCAAGTTGGCACCATTAAGGGCTATCTCGCAGCGCTATCTATCTTTAAGCGTACTGCGGAGGAACCATCCTATTTCAAATTACCCTTGGTAATACAGTTTCTAAAGGGGTTAACCAATGTTTATCCCCCAAGACCATTCCAAGTTCCCCTATGGGATTTAAACTTAGTACTAACTTTCCTGATGGGTACACCTTTCGAACCTCTCCATTCTTGTTCGTTAAGATTCCTTACCCTT
This sequence comes from Ambystoma mexicanum, assembly GCF_040938575.1. Classification (NCBI taxonomy): domain Eukaryota; kingdom Metazoa; phylum Chordata; class Amphibia; order Caudata; family Ambystomatidae; genus Ambystoma; species Ambystoma mexicanum. The sequence goes on from NC_090938.1 coordinate 712,696,965, forward strand.
AAGACTGTTTTATTAATAGCACTTACATCTGATAGAAGGGTGAGCGAATTACAAGCTCTTTCTTGTAAACCCCCTCATACAATCTTTCACAAAGACAAAGTTGTCCTGCAAGTGAAGCCTAATTTCCTCCCAAAGGTAGTTTCTGAATTCCATATCTCTCAGAAGATTACCCTACCATCTTTCTATCCTCCTCCTCACCCGGGGAAAGAGGAAGAGAGGTTACACAGACTAGACCCTAGGAGGGTTTTAAGTTTTTACATTAGTAGACTAGCCAGGATAAGACAGGCAGACCAGCTGTTTGTAGGTTACGCAGGTCACAAGCTGGGGTTACCAATAACTAAGCAGACCATTTCCAGATGGATCATTCTAGCCATTCTGGAATGTTATAAACTGGCAGGGAAAGAGCCCCCTCAAAACCTTAGGGCTCATTCGACCAGAGGTATTGCAGCTTCATCGGCCCTCAAAAGAGGCGTGCCGATTAAAGACATATGTGCGGCCGCTACATGGTCGTCTGTCCATACCTTTACACGTTTTTACAATCTGGATTCCTCCTCTAGTCAAGAGACTAGGTTTGGAAGGGCTGTACTGCATTCTATTCATCAATAGAAGACAGCGTGAAGTCCGTACTCCCTCCTCCGAATATAGAATACTGCTATGGGAGCCTATCTAAGATGAGGAATACGTCGGAGGACACAATCCCTTCGAAGAACAAGTTACTTCTTACCTTGTAACGTTCTTTCGACGGGATGTTCCTCCGACGTATTCCTCATCGACCCTCCCATCCATCCCCGCAGTTCTACTTCCCTTGTTGTTGCAGCTTACGCTCCTTGAGGGTGATTAGTCTAGACCAGACAGTAATACTGTGGGCTACAAAACGGAACTGAGCAACGGACGCTGCGCGCGGCCTTTATAGGCAGGATGACGTCGAGCGTCGATACGGCGGCTGTCGAAGGACATCGACTCGAGGGACGTCGACGCGCAGTGCCCTCTGGAGAAAAATTTTTCCAAGGCCAGCAGAGCTGGAAGGATATATCTATCTAAGCTGAGGAATACGTCGGAGGAACATCCCGTCGAAAGAACGTTACAAGGTAAGAAGTAACTTGTTCTTTGGAAGCATTCCACGCTTTTCACGATGTCATGTTAAAAATACCATTTAGTTGCTAGTTGTGATGGGGTCAGGGGCATCCTATCCCGGTCAGGAGGGAACGGGAATCTATCCAGACCAGAGGCCGTCTGGGTACCAAGGCGTATGCTAGAGCCGACTACCTCAGAGGCAGTGTGAGGGAGTTGGCAGGGGGAGGAAGTAGAGCATGGAGGTGTTGGGTACCTAAAAGCCTCATCTGGCCATCACTTTCTTTATTTGCAAGAACCTAAAATCCAGAATTTGCACAGTGGAAAACCGAATGAAAAAGATGCCAACCAAGAAACTCACTTTAACCTGCAATTTACTTGCACAAACTGTAGCATCCCATCACAGAACAAAGGGGGAAAAAACCGGCGTACGCTATCACGACTGAACTGCTGAGACTGCACAAACACTGACTGGAAAAAGGGCAGGGCTATCAGGGTTTCTAAACCCGTGTACTGCTATAGCATGGCACCAGGAAAAACTTTACGGTTAAATTTGGGCAGGGAGCCAATAAGGACGAATCACCACTGGCACAGGAAGACACTGGTATAAAAAGCCTGCATGTGGCAGACAGAGTGAAAGGTGTTTGGGCGAGGCTAGGAGGCGGACATGGACAAGGAGGAATGGGGAGCAGAGCATAACGATCTGTGGAGCTATTGGATGCAAGGGAAATATTGGTTATGAGAGAATGGTACCAGATCTGCAAGGTTGAAGTGGTGTTTGTGAGAGTGTATGCTAGAGAGTGGTAGTAGAGGGTGTGGGAGGATTAAGAGAAGGTGTAGAGGGGGTGGTTGGAGAGTAGTAAGAGGAGGGGGCAGTGAAGAGCGTCCGAGGGAGTAATGTAAAAGCAAAATATAGGGACACGAGAAAGCAGTGATATAGGAGAGCATTGCTGAAGGTGGGGGGCTGGAGAGATTAAGAGCTAAAAGGGAATGACGGGTGAGAGAGGGAGAGAAGAACTGGGAAGATAAGGTGGGAAAGGAGACCAGAATAGTAGAAAAGAGCAGAGGCCGAGCGAAAGCAGGGGCAGGAGACTGAGAAGGGGAGACTGTGGGAACAGGCAGTCTTAAAAAAAAATGAAAAAAAAAAATCATTGATCATATTGAGGGACATCAGAACATTAGGAAGTTTTGAGTGGAGTAAGGTAGATGAGGCTACCTACCTTTAGGTCCCCACCAAGAGACTAGGTTATATTCAGCAGTGTTTAATGATCATTTGTTGCATTGCATCACTGGGGGAATTGGGGATGTCTGGGATAGGGTGGCGGGAGTCCATGGGAGGTTGAGGGATTAGTTGGGGATCTACCTTAGAACCACCCTACAGACTGGAAATCAAAATAAAACCCTTATACAGTTTTCCTGAGTTGGTTAAATTAATTAAGCCATCCGTGGCATATGTGAAGGGTCAGGATTGAAACTGACAGTGGATTCATGTTTTTGGCCATATACTTCTATTTTTTTTAATTTTATTGTAAAACTTCAGTTCAATACGTGTATCAAACTTTTGTTACATTGAGGTGTCGCGAAATTTAACGATTGTATTCCAGTCAAAGTTAAGTGAAGGTACACATCTCCCTGCTACTTGTCGTTGATGTTCTTTCGGTTATTTTTTTTTTTCTCAGACATAGTATAATTATGTTGCTGGTTTAATTTTGGTCTGTAACCAATATCGCGTTGAGGATGTTGATTATGCTGCATGTTAGCTTAACGTTTCTCCCAGCGGAAACGGTTTCCCACCATTCTTCAGCATCATAAAATATAGGTTTGAAAGTGTGGAGATGTAATTCTCGGTGGATGGTAAACTGAGAGCATGCTGTTATAAGATGTTTTAGCGACTCAACTTTGCCTGTGTTACAAAACCTACATTTGTCAGAAACTATCTTTTGATCGGCGCAGCCATAGCATTTCTCTGGTGTTCAATGGATTCAGTCTAAATCTCAGAAATTGATTCCTGTGATGCCGTGAAGGACAGATTGTTAGATACTTTGGTTGAGAATGAAGTTTCAGCATGCTGAGGCCAATCAAGCAACTCATCAATGGATATGTTGGCGGCTTCCATGATCATTTTTATTTTTGACTTCCACAAATATAGTAAACTAGATTGTGATCGTTCATTTCCATTGATGAAGATTTCGTACGCTGGAATTTGAGATCCAAGTAACATATTCCTCGGGGACAATGGGGATTTCCATATTATCGTCATGTAGAGTGAATTCAAGGTCAGCATATCTCAATGCCACCATTGAGCTATATTTAGGATGCCCCAAAGCCCGTCGCCAGGACCTGCCTTCAAGTTGCTGCCAAAGGCGATGGTTGATATTCCATCCTGTTTCTCCACCAAAGGTTATGGTGGGTATGAATTTCTGCAGATAGAACGTTATTATTGGAGCTAATGAGAATTTTCCATAATCTTTATTGATTTTTGCTCCTTGTAGACCTAGTTCATTAGTTCTTTCAAGCAGGTCGTTTGTCCATGCAGATTCACAGATAGTCGTTGACCATTATTCCTATGGATTTTACAATACTTAAAGGAGCTTTTTCAATTTCCCATCTGAAGTTTTTCTTTCCTCAAACGTTTTCCAATGCACATGATCTTCGTTTTCCCCGTTTTTAGGTTCAAGTCATTGTCTTTTAAATACTTGTTTAAACTGAGCAGTAGATGTTGCAGACCTAACTGAGTTAGGTCAATCAGCACAATGTCATCTGCATACACGAGGCATTTGATGGAAGTTCCGTTTATTTTTGGGGAAAAGCAGTGAGCAGATTCCAACCACTTTAGTAAGTCTGAGATGAATAATTTGAAAAGTTCAGCTGCTAATGGGCACCCTTGCTTTACTCCTTTATACGTTGGAATTGGTTCAGTCATGACACCTTGCGAGTTTACTCTTACTTGGACTGTAGTGTTGGTATGCAAGGCTATAAGCGGGTCATGAATCTGAGCCGGACAATTCCACCTTTTGAAGTTTGGACCAGAGTTTTTCGCGATTTATTGAGTCAGACGCTTGTCTGAGGTCGACAAATGCGAAAAATACTTTATTCTTCGATTTGAGGGCATCAGGTTTTAATATGGTTAGTAGTGTGAGATTTACGTCAACGCCTACTTGTTCCGTGAAGCTTGTTTGTCGGCCATCTATTTGCTTTGCCTTTGATGCCCATGCCGTCCACTTCATTCGAAGGAATGATCCAAATATTTTTCCCATGGTATCCAAAAGGGCAATACGGCGGTAATTAGATGGATCATCTCTACTGCCCTTCTTGTAGACCGGGACCACTATTGCCTTTGCCCACGAGTAGGGCTTTTTCATTGATCTTGAGATTTGACAAAACAAACATTCCATGAATTTGGCCCAGTGATGTTTCTGTTTTTTTAACATGATGTTGGAAATTCGATCTGGGCCAGCTGCTCTCGAGTTCTTTAACTTTTGAATTGCTAGTTCAAGGTCATCGCTGGAAGGTGTTATATCTCAGGCTTTTATGGTGTTTGGAGGAATATCTTGTAATTCTTGGAATGGCAATTCGTATGTCTTTGTGAAATACTCAACCCACTTTGAACTTGGTATTTCATTTGACATGTTTGGAATTGTTTTTGTGTTTCCTTTGTTTAGGAGTGCCCATGTTTCTCGCATGTTTTTGGTTATGATTAGCTTTAACATATTCTCACCTCTGTTTTGTTTGATTTTCACAGAGTGAGATTTAAGCCAGTTTCTGTAGGCCTGGCGCCGTTCTGTAAGTTTTCTTTGTGTGACCTCTTGATGACATTGGGACTTCCTTATCGTGCATAGATCTTTCCTCAGAGCCTTTTTTGCCTGAGCAATTTCATTGCTGAAGAGATGTTTTGGGGTATGGACATATACTTTTTTTTTTTAATAATTCTGTTTATTACGTTTTAATAATACAACAACAAAACAGACATGAATCAAAGGCATACATCAGATCATGGTGGTAAGGCAATTTCAAAAAGCAAAAGGAACTCTGTAGGGCCGAGAGCCATCAGACATTTGTGGGATAAGGCAGGTAACCAATGTTAACAACAGTACATTTCTATTTTCATCGGCGCATTTCAGTTAGCGTCAAGCCATTTACCCCATATTTTTTTGCATTTGCGGGGGCAACCCCGTGCATTATAAATCCGGCGCTCCGAGGCCGCGCATCTGTCCAACTCATTGCTCCAGCGGTTCACATATAGAGGGTCAGCAGAGCCCCAGCTAGTTGCGATTAATCTTTTGCCTGCCCCGAATGCCAGTGCCAGAAACATTTTTTCATATTTCGAGAGATCCACTTCACCCCGGATTCCCAACAGTATCATTTTGGGATCCCTGGGGATTGGTGTCGCCAGGGTGGCAGAGATTGTGTTAATACAGGTCTCGCAGAAGACCTGTAAGACTCGGCAGTCCCCTATCATATGGTAAAAAGTGGCAGGTAAGACCACCAGGGGGCGCAGAGGCAATGGCTGCCTAGTGCCGAGCTCCCGCCAGGACAGGGCCTTCTAGAGGGATTGAGCCCCCCCCCCCGGCGGAACAGCTATCTGGTTATCGACTGGTGACCCCCCCCCCCCCCTTCCCCGCGAGACGCCGACACGAAGGAGCGGATCTCGCGGCCCCCCGAAAACCGGAGATCGGGCTGTGTTGGAGTCGCGGCCGAGTGAGCGAGGAAGGCGAGAGGCCTGCGGACGTACAGAGCCCAGCAGAGGAGCCCGACCGCCAGCCAGAGCACAGCGCCCCGCAGACCCGGAAGGAGCGGGCGAACGGAGCCGGCACCAACACCGGGCGGAGGAGGTAAGGGGGGTCACGGCAGCAAAGCGGCTCGCGGGCCAGTCCACCCCCGTACGGGCTCCGGCGGACTGCCTTGGAGGATCGGCCCGGGCCCGCCCCTGCCAGACCCCAGCGGCGGGAAGCGGCCCGGAAAGGCGAAGAGCCGGACGGGCAGGAACGGTCCCTCCCGCCGGCACCTGCTTCATACTTCGGGCCCACCACGGGCAATATCCCCCGAGAGGGGAACCGGACCCCCAGCCTTAGCTCCCGCACCGGGCCGGGACGACCCAGTCGGCGGCCCCGGGCCCAGCATCCGGGGCCTGGAAACGCTGCCCCCCCTGTTCCCCCAGGAGACAATCGCAGGACAAGGGAAGAACACCCGAGATCGGAGGCGGCCAAGGCGACCCCCGCAGCACACCCCACCCCAGCGATAACAGACTCATTGGGGCCCTGGCCTGGCCGCACAGCGCAATACACGCCGGGGAGTGGGGATATCGCCCACCGACCCACCAAAGGAGCCCAGAGGGACGGAAACCAGGCCTAATCAGGTGGTGGCCCCCGGTGACAACCCCGGGGCGTGTGCCCGCCTGACTCTCCCCCCCGGGTGGAGAACCCAGACAGCAAACAGAGACTGGAACACGACGTTGGCAGCCTCCCACTCCCCACGAGACCGCACCAGGACGTGGGGGATCTGGGCCAGCGGCGGACCCCAAGGGGGGCACAGAGGGGGTTCGCATGAACGGGCTGGAATCGCTGCAAGCATTTAGGTATAGGAATCGCAACAGCAACCACACTGACTCCAGTGACCCGACCCACCCGGGAAACATGTCGGAATCCTCGACGGCGATGGAGAGGGGCTTTGCCTCCATCCTTCAGGAAATTAGGGAAATGCGATCAGATATCGCACAGAAATTCGAAAAAAATGGAACAGAGGGTGGACAAAGTGGAGGAGAGGCTGCAACGGGTAGAAACCAACCAGTCCTCGTCAACGGCACAGGAGGTTCAATTTGACATGAGGCTCTCGGCCTTGGAGAAGAGGGACGAGGAAAAGGCCAGACAGTTTGATGACTTCGAAAACAGGGAAAGGAGGAATAACTTAAGATTTTTCGGGATCCCGGAAACGGAGGGGAGACAGAGAGAGACCTAACTCGAGTCGTGAAAGACATTATCACCCTTCTGTTCGCGGAGGAGATGACCACGGAACCCACGTTCGACAGGGTGCATAGAGCATAGAGCAGGGGGCAGGGCCGGGAACCCCCGATCTGTCCTAACCCGATTCCACTACTACACGGGAAAAAACAAGGTTTTGGAAGAAGCGAGGAAGGCAGGGGTGATCACCTACAACAATGCCCAGATCACTATTTTTCAGGACCTCTCCGCCTACACCCTGACGAAGCGCAGAATGTGCCGTCCCCTGACGCAGCTACTCAAGGAGAAGGGGGTCCGCTACAGGTGGGGATATCCTTTCTCCCTGTCCTTCGAATACATGTGCCAACGCACCACGTTAATCACAGAAGAGGACATTAGAGGAGCCATACACGATTACGTGGTGGACCCAGCCCCCCGAAGAAGCCCAATCGGCCCGGAGGCTCTGGCCAGGGGTGGGCCGGGTCAGTCGGGACCCAGGAGAAGGAAAACAGCCTCAAGAAAATACAAAAAATTGAATACTCCACCTCCCGCCCAGGAAGGAGAACAAATGGACTCGGAGGGCTGACGGCGGGGGAGCCCTGACAAGCGGTGGGACAGGCGTGGAAGCATGTGAGGTCCTAATGACGACTCTACCCCCGGAAACAGCAAGTACACAGCGGGCAACCGACGGGGAAGAGGCTGGGGGGGGCAAGGGGGGCTCAAGGAGATGAGCCTTGTTCAGTGGGCCTAGCCAGGGGAGGTCAGGCTGGTGGTCCGGCCACATGCCAGTGATGGCGGAACTTACTGGCGGGACGTTGGGTAGGGGGGTGGGGGGTTCTTTCAAGTTGGCGTGGGATGTTTTTTCAGGGAGGGGGGAGGAGGGGATGTTTGGGGTCAGTTTTAGGGCCCCGGGGGAAGGGGGTGAGGGGAATCCAAGCAGTCCAGAAGTGAGACAAATGAAGCGAAACAGGGTTTCTGACATGACGTGGGTGGCCAGCCGGGAGAGTTACATAGATAATGGCTGATGGCTTGCCGGCCCTGGGGGTGGGCACCTTGAATGCGCGAGGTCTGAATACCCCCACAAAGAGATCCCTGGTTTGCAGGGAGTTCAGAAGAGCTAAGCTAGACCTGCTTTTCCTGCAGGAGACCCATTGGGCCCGCGGGAAGGAACCCAAGATGAGGGGAGGAGGGATTGGCGAGATTTTTTGTGCATCACATAAGTCAAAGAAGAGGGAGTGGCAATTCTGCTAGCAAGGAGCGTAGGCTTTGAGCAAGAGGCGACCCTGAAGGACCCCGAGGGACGTTACCTAATGGTGAGGGGCTCACTACAGGGGGCCCCCGTAACCCTCGTAGCTATATACGGCCCAAATGAAGGCCAAGCCCAGTTCTGGGAGGAAGTAAAGGACAGGCTCAAACTCTTTGTCCAAGGCAAAATAGTGGTAGGGGGGATTTCAACATGGTCCTAGATCCGGCCTTCGATAGGAAGCGACTTGGCCCTCTGAACGTCAGACCGGTGGACGAGGCCATGGCACGCGGCTTCCGGAGGGTCAACGCTGAGCTGGGCCTGGTTGACACGATTCCATTCCCCAGGTCAGACGTCCCCTCGTTCACGTACTATTCGGCCATTCATACCTCATTCTCCAGAATCGATTATATCCTGGTGGACGAAACGCTTCGCCCACACGTCTCGGGCTACAGTGTGGACCCGGTCCCCTGGACGGATCATGACATGGCCTGCGTCACTATAGCTGGGGGCTGGCATGCGGAACGCAGAGGCCGCTGGAAATGTAATGACTCCCTTCTCAAAGACGAGGTCATTGCGCAGGAAGTGCTAGATGCCATCACGGAGTTCTTTGATTTGAACGACAATGGGGAAGTCGGCATACACACACTGTGGGATGCATTCAAGGCAACCCTACGAGGTGTGCTCATCAAAATAGGAGCCCAGAAGAAAAGAGAAAGGGAGACCCTGGAAAAGACCCTAAGGGATAAAATAGCGCAGCACCGGCCTGGCGGGCTTCCGGAACGGCCACTTGAGCGTGACCAGGTCACTGCCCTGGAGGATTACAGACTCCAGCTTACAAACCTCCTCCTGCACAAAACGGAGAGGAGCCTCCAGATGGTGAGGCAGAAATATTATGACAAAGGGGATAAGGCAGATAGCATCCTAGCCTGGAAACTAAGGGAGGTCCAAAGAAGCAGAATGGTCAAGGCAGTGATGGACGCCCAGGGGACGATAGGCTATGATGCTCCCCATATAGGAGAGGCCTTTCGCCACTGTTATGAGAAGTTATATACCTCGGAATACGACGAGGGCGATGCCCAGATAGAAGGCTTCCTGGAGTCCATACAAGTCCCGGCCCTAACAAAAGAGATGTCGGAGGGGTTAGAGGGTCCGGTCACCGAGGAGGAGATAGACAAAGTGATAAGTGGGATGAAGGTGGGAACCTCCCCGGGGGAGGATGGTTATACAGTATACTTCTACAAGAGGTTCTGCTCCAGCTTGGCCCCGCATCTGGCGAGGGTCTTCAATTCTGTCCTCGAGGGAGGCACTCTCCCCGACTCCATGATGGGAGCCATAATAGCAGTACTGCCCAAGGAGGGGAAAGATCCAGCAGAGTGCTCCTCATACCGCCCAATATCATTATTGAACACAGACGTCAAGATTTTGGCCAAGGTGGTGGGGAGGCGGATGGAGGGTATAATGCCGAGGTTGGTTCATGGGGACCAGGTGGGCTTCATAAGAGGGAGACAGGGGTCGGACAATATCCGTAAAACGATAGATCTGCTCCACTTCGTACAGGAATCTGACCTGGACGCATGTCATTTCTTTAGACTCCGAAAAAGCTTTCAACAGGGTGCAGTGGAGATACATGGAACTCCTTCTCAAGAAAATGGGCTTTGGGTCCCACATTAGGAGCTGGGTATCGGCACTCTATAGAGCTCCTACTGCGAGGGTCCAGGTGAATGGGAGGTTGACCGAGTCCTTCGCACTTTCGCGAGGGACCAGGCAGGGTTGTCCCCTCTCCCCCTTGATATATGTCCTAACGATAGAACCGCTAGCTATAGCGATCAGAGCGCATGCGGACATCAGGGGGATTAGCAGAGGCGACGTAGAGTTCAAGCTCTCCCTCTTTGCAGACGACATCCTTGCTTATGTGGTGGACCCGGCCACCTCGCTCCCCCCCCTTTTTGTCCCTGGTGTCCACACTTGGCCGCTTCTCCGGACTGCAAATCAACACAACCAAATCGGTCCTGCTCCCAATGAAAGTGCGAGACCCCGAGCTGGACCCCCTGGACAGGTTCGAGGGAATCGCAGTGGGAAAGACCTCCATCCGATACCTGGGAGTCCTGCTAACTAGGGACCTATCTAAACTAGCCTCCACTAACTATGACCCTATAATTGCTGGGGTCAGGTCGGACCTGAGGAGATGGGACAAGATGATCCTGTCCTGGTACGGCCGGATGACAGGGGTCAAGATGAATGTCTTACCCAGGCTTTTGTACTTGTTCACAGCGCTCCCCACCATCATCCCAGAGCAGACCTTCAGGGTCCTACAAAATGCAGTCCAAGAATTTATATGGCAGGGGAAAACCCCAAGGATAGGTAGAGCGACCCTGACGTTGCCGAGGGAGGAGGGGGGATTTGGGCTCCCAGATTTCCGCCTGTACTTCCGGGCTGCACAATTGAGGGTACTCTTGGAACACATGAAAGAGGGGATGGGGACATACTGGTCTTACCTTGAGGACATGGACGCCCACCCCCTGAAGGTTAGTGATCTCGTGTGGGCCCCACGCAAATCCATTCCGGGGAAGTTAAGAGGGCACCCGACCCTGGGAGTCCTTTGGGAAATTTGGAGGGAGGGCCCACAGACATCCTACCTCACGTCCCCGATGTCCTCCCTTTGGGGGCTCCCACTTGACATGGGCGGGAAGGGGTTTTGGAATTCCCAGACCTGGTCCGACATGGGGATGGAATGGGCTGAGCAGATGTTCAGGGAGGGAGAGTTTCTCC